>NC_088422.1:17332636-17690136 GCF_034236695.1 Oncorhynchus nerka | reverse complement strand
AGACCAGGTGTTGCTGGAAGTGGTGTTGCAGGGCCAGTAGGAGGCACCCTTTCCTCTGGTCTAAAAAAATATCCAAATGCCCCAGGGCAGTGCTAGGGGACACTGCCCTGTGTAGGGTGCCGTATTTCGGATGGAACGTTAAACGGTGTCCTGACTCTCTGAGGTCATTAAAGATCCCATGGCACTTAATGTAAGAGTAGGGGTGTTTAACCCTGGTGTCCTGGCTAAATTCCCAATCTGGCCCTCAAACCATCATGGTCACCTAATAATCCCCAGTTTACAATTGGCTCATTAATCCCCCTCTCCCCTGTAACTATTCCCCAGGTTGTTGCTGAAAATGAGAACGTGTTCTCAGCCAACTTACCTGGTAAAATAACTAATAAATATCAGGATAGGCTCACACAGTAGTACTCATTGTGTCAACAGGGAGTGTGTGTGTGTGTGTGTGTGTGTGTGTGTGTGTGTGTGTGTGTGTGTGTACCATCAGCTCCGGGATGCTGCCCAGGTCTGCCTTGGAGACAAAGGGGAACTCAGCCCTGGCTTTGCTGGATATCCTCATTGATCTGCTCAACTTGGCCTCTAACGTATACAGGATTTTCCCCCAGGCGCCTTTAAACGATGATGGCATTGCTCTATGAACAAGGAATATCAGTATCATTTTATTTTTTTAAATTACAAAATGAAGACCAAGAATGGTGATAGATTATAGTCAACATTCTACATAAAGTTGATATTTTATGGTGTAGTATCTACAAGCAATTTGGAAACTACAGACTAGGGCCATAAATAAACAAGTGAACTGTCATAATCGGAAAATGGCAACTAATGTCTCCGATTGGTATATGGTGCTAGACCTGTAACTAGGCTACAGTAGCTCTTTAGTTACATATACATCAAGACAAAGCCATTATGGGTCGGTTTCAAGGACACAAAATATTATTATTAATAGGAGAATCTCCATTGAGCGTTCATTTCAGCCCTAGACTAGGATGACCCTATATGTAATTAGGCTATTTACAGGTAACTGCCAAAATAAAGGAAACACCCGTGTAAATGAGGGATACAAAGAAATATTGAATGTGGTTCCTGAATGCGGTGCCTAAGTTAATTAAGCAATTAACATCCCATCATGCTTAGGGTCATGCATAAAAATGCCCAGTTGCCCATTATTTTGGTCTCAGTAACTTTGAAAGAGGGGTCTCAAAGGAGCATAGGGGGTTTAAAGTATGTGTCAGTCCCCAGATCTCATCCCAATTGAACTATTATCAGAGATTCTGGAGCGGTGCCTGAGACAGTGTTTTCCACCACCATTAACAAAGCACCAAGTTATGGAATTTCTTGTGGAAGATTGGTTTCACATCCCACATCCCAGTTCCAGAAACATAATCTATGCCAATGGGGCATTGAAGCTGTTCTGGCAGCTCATGGTGACCCAACGTCATTAAGACACGTTACGTTGGCAATTCCTTTATGTTTGCAGCTACCTGCATATACATGTACTATCTGCAATCTATTGATTATATTATTGACTTAATATGGCTGTTTGCACAGGCAGCTCATTTCTGATCTTTTTTCACTAATTGGTCTTTTAACCAATCTGATCAGATATTTTGCAAATAATTGGGCAGAATATCCTAATTGGGCTGCCTGTGTAAACGTAGACTAAATCATTCATTTCTTTTCATTTCTTCTCATTCAGTGTATCATATAAGTATGCTGACCAAACCGGACGCGCACTTTGATTTTGTTCACCCACACCAGAAGCGATGAGGACACGCAGGTTGAAATATCAAAACAAACTCGGAACCAATGATATTAATTTGCGGACAGGTTAAAAGTATTAAATATTTGTGGCAATTTAGCTAGCTAGCTTGCTGTTGCTAGCTAATTTATCTTGGGAAATAAACATAGGGTTGTTATTTGACCTGAAATATTCTGAAAATCCACAGATAAAACGGTGAAACAAATGTGTTTCTCATCTCTCCTCCGTCCTTCACGCTTCTTTTTCTTCTTTGAACTTGATGCGACGGTTGGCAACCAACTTTACGGTGAATGACTACAACCGACGGATCCTCTTTCAATCACCCACGTGGGTATATGCTCCTAAAAACCAATGAGGAGATTGGAGAGGCCGGCATGTTGAGTGTCACAAATAGAACCAATTTCGATTTTAGCGCCTGGCGCCGTAGACGCTCGCTGCTGCGCACGAGCAGTGTGGGTGCAATGATTTGAATCGCACGCGATGCGAGTGTTGTGGTGTGGTCAGCATGTAAGACACAATCATAAAACACAAGTACTTAGAAAGTTAACCATTGTAAACATTCTGAAAACAACTCAGGATTACCTTGTTGATGTTAACAAGATAGCTTACTACTCTAATTATATGATTGTGCTTCATGATCAAGTGTCTAAGCGATGTAAATATTAGCCCACCAGGTGTGTTTGCAGGGCACTTACTGTTGAGGGATCTGAAATGTGAATGGGTAAACGTGAGTTCCAGGAGCTACGACATTACAATCTGAAAAACAAAAAGTCACGTTTATGTTAAAAGATCAAAAATAATCTGTTCTAAAATATGGACCAAATATTTTCCAAGAACATGCACAAAGATATCTCATTTCCGTAACACTTGTAAAGTTAGAAAATAAACATAAAAGGTGAAAATAAAAATATTTAAACTATTTCAATTTTAACCAGTTATCTAATTACCATAACGTGTGGCATGTTCATAACCTGGATGTTTAAAAAATATATATATTTGTTTTCAATTATTATTCATATTTTAAAATAATATTTTGTAATATTATTCTAGGAGTATTTTATCACTGATGCATTTCGGTAATGAGATCCATGTTACAGTAGATGAGACCACATTATGTTAATGAACAAAAATGAGCAAACGGTACTTTAATAAGAGCAAAAAATATCATTTAGAACCATATTAACCATTAAGAACAACACATTGATCATAAACTCCCTACCACTGCCCAGCTCAACCACATCCCACTCCCCCTAAACCACCCTTTTTTATGCAAAGTTCTGCCCTATTCCTTGTGAAATTACATAAACAATTCTACAATAACATGATTAGTGTTACTACTGTAAGATAACGACAGTGTTCCAACCAGTGTTACTACTGTAAGATAACGACAGTGTTCCAACCAGTGTTACTACTGTAAGATAACGACAGTGTTCCAACCAGTGTTACTACTGTAAGATAACGACAGTGTTCCAACCAGTGTTACTACTGTAAGATAACGACAGTGTTCCAACCAGTGTTACTACTGTAAGATAACGAGTGTTCCAACCAGTGCCTAAAATAATGCTTTTTTTCCTGTATTTGTGTGCATGTATGTATGTACAGTTGCCTGTCACAGTTTTACTGTGGATATAGATACTTTTGTACTTGTTTCCTCCAGCATCTTCGCAAGGTTGTTTGTCGTTGTTCTGGGATTGATTTGCACATTTCGCACCAAAGTACGTTCATCTCTAGGAGACAGAACGTGTCTCCTTCCTGAGCATGATGATGGCTGCGTGGTCCCATGGTGTTTATACTTGCGTACTATTTTTTTGTACAGAAGAACATGGTGCCTTCAGGCCTTTGGAAATTTCTCCCAAGGATGAACAAGACTTGTGGAGGTCTACAGTTATTTTTCTGAGGTCTAAACCATGGTCTTACAATGGAAGAGGCTGGCTGGAGAGTACAGCCTATTGTAAACAGGTCCACAGTGTCATCAATTGTGCAAATGTTCAGTAGGGAAAACAGCTAAATATGTACTCGTTCTTTACTTTTGTTACAGCATTTCATTCACAACAATACAGCAACTATTGTAAAGGTAAATGCAAGTCTGAAAATCACAACGTAAGATATGTATGAAGAATATAAAGTAATACAGCACAATAGTATAATTCTATCTGTGACATGATCTATTTGGGAATTCTACATGTCATATAGAGGACTGCACAACGACCTCATATTATGTAATTGTGTGGGATAATGTCAGCTTCCACCAAACCAACATTGGAACTATTTTCTCTCCATACCCCCTGATTCCTACCGCAAGCTCTGGACAATTTCACCTGGATCTTGCAGCTAGCTAGCTGCTATCCGAGTGACTATTGGCTAACGTCGGTCCGGAGAAAACACCAATTATCCCGGAGCTAACCAGCTGAAGAGTTCCATCAGCCCCTCCTGGGCTACAATCACCAAGCCGGACCCATTTGACTGCCGATGCGGAGCCCCACCGAGCCTTCACAACTGGACTACCAACGTTATCTACCCGAGGGAGTTATTCAACTGGCCGCTCCGTCGCGACGTAACCTGAACGCCCATCTGCTAACTGCGGCGCATTATTCGTTAGCTATCTTGAGCATATCGGCTGCTAGCTGAATAGATCTATCGGACAATTTTCCTGGGCCACTATAACTATGTTGCCAATTGGACTGTTCCCCTCTACCACACGGAACTCCACTAACCTACCAACAGAAACGCATGAGGTGGCTAACAACAGACCTCCGTCTTATGCTAGCTTGCTACCAATGGCCCGGCTAGCTGTCTGAATCGCAGTGACCCCAACCAACCTCACTACTCACTGGACCCTTATGATCACTCGGCTCAGCATGCCTCTCCTTAATGTCAATATGCCTTGTCCATTGCTGTTGTGGTTAGTGTTTATTGGCTTATTTAACTGTAGAGCCTCTAGCACTGCTCAATATACCTTATCCAACCCTTCAGTTCCAACACCAACATATGCGATGACATCACCTGGTTTCAATTATGTTTCTAGAGACAATATCTCTCTCATCATCACTCAATGTCTAGGTTTACTTCCACTGTATTCACATCCTACCATACCTCTGTCTGTACATTATACCTTGAATCTATTTTATCGCCCCCAGAAACCTGCTCATTTTACTCCCTGTTCCGGACATCCTAGACGACCAATTCTAATAGCTTTTAGCCGTACCCTTATCATACTCCTCTTAACCGCCATCGATAAGAAACATATTGTCGTAAAACTGACCATCTTACCGATCCTCGACTTCGGTGATGTCATTTACAAAATAGCCTCCAACATCCTACTCAACAAATTGGATGCAGTCTATCACAGTGCCATCCCTTTTGTCACCAAAGCCCCATATACTATCCACCACTTTAACCTGTACGCTCTCGTTGGTTGGCCCTCGCTTCATACACGTCACCAAACCCACTGGTTCCAGGTCATCTACAAGACCCTGCTAGGTAAAGTCCCACCTTATCTCAGCTCGCTAGTCACCATAGCAGCACCCACACATAGCAGCACCACACCATAGCAGCACCATACACCAGCAGGTGTATTTCACTGGTCACCCCCAGGGCCAATTCCTCCTTTGGCCACCTCTCCTTCCAGTTCTCTATTGCCAATGACTGGAACGAACTACAAAAATCTCTGAAAGTGGAATCACTTATCTCCCTCACTAGCTTTAAGCACCAGCTGTCAGAGCAGCTCACAGATCACTGCACCTGTACATAGCCCATCTACAAAAAATGACCTCATCCCCTACTGTATTTATTTATTTTGCTCCCTTGCACCCCAGTATTTCTACCTTGGACAGTCACCTACTGCAAATCTACAATTCCAGTGTTTTTATTGCTATATTGTATTTACTTCGCCACCATGGCCTTTTTATTGCCTTTACCTCCCTTATCTCACCTCATTTGCTCACATTGTATATAGACTTGTTTTTGTACTGTATTATTGACTGTTAGTTTGTTTTACTCTATGTGTAACTCTGTTGTTGTATGCGTCGAACTGCTTTGCTTTTTCTTGGCCAAGTCGCAGTTGTAAATGAGAACTTGTTCAACTTGCCTACCTGGTTAAACAAATGTAAAATAAATACAATTGAAATAAATTGTCAGGGAATGATTTGCTGGGCATGAAATGATAAGAATGGAGTTCCTTCCACCATCCTCCTCATTCCTAAATCCGATAGAAGAGGTTTTGTTCAGCATGGAGGTGGAAAGCATATGACTATCGGGCACAAGATCAGATGTCTCTATTAGATGCCATGAATCCTGCTTAAGAGGACATCACAGATTGCAGGGGATGGTTGAGCCACGCAATGAGATTTTCCCCCGCTGTATCACAAGGGAAAACATCAGATGTGATGTTGACACAAATCTCTGGCCAGACCAACAAGAGCGACAGGATGTCCACCAAGAAGATGGGAACTTGCAATGTTACGTACTGTGAGGAAGTACAATTTGTTTTTTTACAGAAGTACCAAAGTTTTTTTCATTGCTGCTGGTTTTGTTTGTTGCATGGATATAATTGTGTGGCAAATTCTCTGTTCACTACATATGACTTTACATGTAAGAATTAAAAATGGAAATGCAAATGTGAATTTTCTGTTTACATGTAACATATTGCTTAAAATTATAATAATCTGGATACATATAAATGTGCATATCCTTTTTCTGTGTACAACAGTATTGACCTTTCCAAGTAAACTTTTATCTAGTGTTGAAATCGGTATCTATAAAGCTCAGTGATACACAATAGCATTCAGCTAGACAAAACTGACATTCTTGTACAGTAAGCGGTCAGTGTCAACAAAAAAGTAGAACAAACTGAAATTTGTATAAAAACAAACAGTTCCAGGGTTGACTGCCATGGTGAAAAAACATCTAAACATTTTGACCTGTACAGCTCACACGATGACAATAACTAGGTTTTGAAGCATGAATTAAATGTTTTGGGTGAGTTACTTACTACATCTTGCAGACATGCAATAGAGTTGTGATGTCCCATAAAACAGTTGTGACAATTTAACTTACAGTTTAGAGAATGTTAAGATTTTCAAAAAATTTGCCAAAGCGATTGAGAAAAACTGTAATATTGAAAAATATTTACCTAATGTTCTAATAATTGTTTAGGGACCCACCCCTAAGTCATTTTGCCTTTTGGTAGGCCGTCATTGTAAATAGAAATGTGTTCTTAACTTACTAGCCTAGTTAAATAAAGGTTAAATAAATCAAATAAAAAAACACCCCATACCTTGTCACAACACAACTGATTGGCTCAAACACATTAAGGAAAGAAATTCCACAAATTAACTTAATTAACAAGGCACACATGTTAATTGAAATGCATTCTAGGTGACTACCTCGTGAAGCTGGTTGAGAGAATGCCAAGAGTGTGTAAATCTGTCATCAAGGCAAAGGGTGGCTATTTTGAAGAATCTCAAATATAAAATCATTTGTTTAACACGTTTTTGGTTACTACATAATTCCATGTGTTATTTCATAGTTTTGATGTCTTCACTATTATTCTACAATGTAGCAAGCAGTAAGAATAAAGAAAAACCCTGGAATGAATGTGTCCAAACTTGACTGGTACTAATATTTATACACACACACACACACGAAGCAACGTTATGCCCCTTGTAGTGCAGTAGTAGCGTCGTTCGACCATTGTCTATCTAATCATCTAACGACGCTACTACTGCACTACAAGAGGCATAACCTTACTTCGTAAATAAATGTCCCATATAAAACTCTGGAACCTGTGCTTGATGTCTTACCTTGGCCTTTTTGTTCTCGAATGATAAATTGTTCAATGCTGAACATCTTGTCCTTGGAATGGTAAGTTACAGTTGAATGATTATGATGTTCTGTCCATAGGACTTCTGACTTTCCCTTTGCTTTTATGGAAAGATAATCTATTTTGCAATCTTTTCCTAATTCCAACGTTATTCGCCCAGAAATGAAGTCGCCGCTGCTAAAGGTTTTGCCCATACCGTCGTAGGTTACGGAAATGTTCTTTATTGTAGCCAACATCTCAAGAGCGCACGGAGAGATAGTAAAGAAACTAAAATGTTCAACAGTTATGAAAGAAGGGAGCGAGTCTCTTTCACTATGTAGTCTAAACGATGGGCGTGGTATGAACCAGAATATTACAGTGAGACGTTGAATATGGCGATTCTCATTCAAACAGGGAAGAAGCCATTCACCAGCTTGTCAAGCATAATACTATCAAAATACGTTCGTTACTTATCAAAGAATGGAGTTTCGCTGATTAACTATCGTCATTACTACCGTTACGGTCAGTATGTACTTCCAAAAAGCCTCATGTCTTCTCTAGTTTTGGTGGCCTTAACTTCATGTTGGTTTGCAATTAGAATATCGACAAAATTCCAGTGAAACCTGCCGATGAAAAGCAGTTTTCTTGTCATGGACCTTCATTTATAAGCATACTTTTTCTCAACACATGTATATGGAATAATCGGGATATTTTGTATAAAAATACTTATTTGTTTTTAGAATATTGGTTCCGAAATAATATCCTATTGGTGAGTCAACTTGTGAATGCAGAGGGTCTTTTACTTGGTTATATGGAATTCGTATCACTTTACAAGATCCCTGTAACATCTAAATATTTTGCAATTGTTTTAGATGGCATTCCCTTAGGTGTTGCTTTATTATTCGACGAACCTTGTCATGCCTTATTGGAACGGTTTTATTGATAATACCTGTTGGAAAAATGTTTGGATGTTGCCACACACATACCTATCGGTTAAGAAAATTAAGGACGTTTCCTTTAAAATGATTCATAAATATTATCCTGCCAACCACTATATGAAGAAGTGTTAGAAAAACTCAAATTGTACCTTTTGTAATGACCACCCAGAAACGGTGTTGCATCTTTTTTTGGCATTGTACTAATGTAAGGAAACTGGCAAGACTGTAGATTTATAATTGTATACATTTATGAAGATCTTACACTATTGTGTAGAGACCTACTGCTTGGATTCTACCTACAATAGAAATAGCTTTAAACTAGTTTATGTAATTCATTTCATTATTCTTTTGGCCAAATTTCATATTCACAAATGTAAATTTACAAACCAACACATTTTCTTACCTTTCAAAAAGAAATTGAACTATATTTTTTTAGACATTTAAATACTCTAACAAAAACGCTGTTAGAATTATAAGTGTATGTATGCCCCTTAAGGTCCCTGTGTAATGTGATATTGTACCCCTAGCCCAATTGTCCTGTGTGTGTGCGTGTGTATATGTGTGCGTCTGTATTATACACTGCTCAAAAAAATAAAGGGAAAACTAAAATAACACATCCTAGATCTGAATGAATGAAATATTCTTATTAAATACTTTTTTCTTTATGTAGTTGAATGTGCTGACAACAAAATCACACAAATTATCAATGGAAATCAAATTTATCAACCCATGGAGGTCTGGATTTGGAGTCACACTCAAAATTAAAGTGGAAAACCACACTACAGGCTGATCCAACTTTGATGTAATGACCTGAGGCTCAGTAGTGTGTGTGGCCTCCACGTGCCTTTGACCTCCCTACAATGCCTGGGCATGCTCCTGATGAGGTGGCGGATGGTCTCCTGAGGGATCTCCTCCCAGACCTGGACTAAAGCATCCGCCAACTCCTGGACAGTCTGTGGTGCAATGTGGCATTGGTGGATGGAGCGAGACATGATGTCCCAGATGTGCTCAATTGGATTCAGGTCTGGGGAACGGGCGGGCCAGTCCATAGCCTCAATGCCTTCCTCTTGCAGGAACTGCTGACACACTCCAGCCACATGAGGTCTAGCATTGTCTTGCATTAGGAGGAACCCAGGGCCAACCACACCAGCATATGGTCTCACAAGGGGTCTGAGGATCTCATCTCGGTACCTAATGTCAGTCAGGCTACCTCTGGCGAGCACATAGAGGGCTGTGCGGCCCCCCAAAGAAATGCCACCCCACACCATTACTGACCCACCGCCAAGCCGGTCATGCTGGAGGATGTTGCAGGAAGCAGAACGTTCTCTACGGCGTCTCCAGACTGTCACGTCTGTCACATGTGTGCCACTGTCACATGTGCTCAGTGGCACAGGGCGCCAGTGGTGAATTTCCCAATCTTGGTGTTCTCTGGCAAATGCCAAACATCCTGCACGGTGTTGGGCTGTAAGCACAACCCCCACCTGAGGACGTCGGGCCCTCATACCACCCTCATGGAGTCTGTTTCTGACCGTTTGAGCAGACACATGCACATTTGTGGCCTGCTGGAGGTCATTTTGCAGGGCTCTGGCAGTGCTCCTCCTGCTCCTTCTTGCACAAAGGCGGAAGTAGCGGTCCTGCTGCTGGGTTGTTGCCCTCCTACGGCCTCCTCCACGTCTCCTGATGTACTGGCCTGTCTCCTGGTAGCGCCTCCATACTCTGGACACTACGCTGACAGACACAGCAAACCTTCTTGCCACATCTTGCATTGATGTGCCATCCTGGAAGAGCTGCACTACCTGAGCCACTTGTGTGGGTTGTAGACTCCGTCTCATGCTACCACTAGAGTGAAAGCACCGCCAGAATTCAAAAGTGACCAAAACAGCCAGGAAGCATAGGAACTGAGAAGTGGTCTGTGGTCCCCACCTGCAGAACCACTCCTTTATTGGGGGTGTCTTGCTAAATGCCTATAATTTCCACCTGTTGTCTATTCCATTTGCACAACAGCATGTGAAATTTGTCAATCTGTGTCGCTTCCTAAGTGGACAGTTTGATTTCACAGACGTGTGATTGACTTGGAGTTACATTGTGTTGTTTAAGTGTTCCCTTTATTTTTTTTGAGCACACACACACACACACACACATGTACATTATTGATTTGTTCTTAATAAAAAAATACCCTACCGTCTAACACTACACCCACATACATACATACTAAAACACCACCCTACTCCACTATTTAAACCTATTTAGTCCTACTTCATGCCAACAACCTGAAAGAATGGGACATCACCACTTAACACACCCTGTAACTCTTCTGATGTCAAGTCTCGCACACACAAATACCTCTCTGCAGCTGCCACCACAACCTACATTTTCTGTGACTACATTCCATTCTTGCAGTACAGTTGATAACCATTGCTAAAAATGGAAAAAATCCAATCTTACTGAAACATATCACTTGTTGGCCTATCCCTCTGTACTGATACATATCTACTCCTCACACCACTCCTCTCAGGATCCCTCCCCCTTGACCCATCTTCCTCTACTTTCTTCACTGCCTCAGCATATGACAACGTCTGCACTACTCTAACCCTGGAAACCTCAAACCTCTTTCGCACGAGACATTTCTGATCCCCAGCCCCATGGGCACCCCTCCATTTAACACTACTTTCCCCAAAGCTACATGTTCCTTTGTCTCATGCCCTTCTGCACACTTCCCCACCTAGGAACCACCCTCCTACACACTGCTGCCACTTGCCCATAAGCTTGACACCTGTAACATCTTAATGTATTTGGCACAAAAACTCATACAGGATAACTTCTATATCCTAACATCACTTTGTCGGGAAAATACTTCAAATTAAAACAACAGACAATGAGTCTTTCTCCACTCACACCACCCTGTCTGGGTTGCACCAAACAACGAGCAGGGGATCTTCCCCTTCAGTTGGTCAGCTTTCACATTTACCGCTACCCGAGTAATCACTGCTTTCATTGGCACCCTTTTCTTGAGAGCAAAACTATTGACATCTCGACCCCATGTGTTTAAAACAGAGTGCCTGCTCCCTCTGACCATTAGAAACACAAACCATTATCACAAGACCACTTCTGGTTACCCTCACCGATTCCACAGCACCCAACTCTGTTTTTACCCACCCTGAAACCACAAATGGATCAGCCAAAAGGCAAGGGTCCACTTTTTCCCAAACACTTCACTACTACTGTCACACTCATCTTTATCCTTTATCCTCAAGCCTCAGGCTCCGAGAACTTCACCACACCTACCACCTCTGATACTTCGCCCTCATTCACTTAGATTTCTCCTACTGTCTTCAGCTCACTCTGCTTACACTTTCTACCATTCTTCTTTAACAAATCTCCCCTTTTCGTGCCATTTTTAACCAACTGAAGCTCGCCTTCTTCCTCCCTCTCTCTCTTAGACCGCCACTGCCGATCTTTTCCCCCTCCATTCCTCCTCCATATTCCAAGTATAAGTCTCCTTATGATTATGATAATAGTGCACTTCTGCCACCATACAGTACCAGTCAAAAGGTTGGACACACCTACCCATTCAAGGGTTTTTCTTTATTTTTACTATTTTTTACATTGTATAATAGTGACATCAAAAGTATGAAAAAACATATGGAATCATGTAGTAACCCAAAAAAGTGTTAAATCAAAATATATTTATTTTGATTTGGGATGCAATTTCTGAGGCTGGTAACTCTAATGAACGTATCCTCTGCAGCAGATATAACTCTAGGTCTACCTTTCCTGTGAAGGTCCTCATGAGAGCCAGTTTCATCATAGCGCTTGATGGTTTTTGTGACTGCTCTTGAAGAAACTTTCAAAGTTCTTGACCTTTTCTGGATTGACTGACCTTCAAGTCTTAACGTATGATGGACTGTAGTTTCTCTTTGCTTATTTGAGCTGTTCTTGCCATACTATGGACATATAAGGGCTATCTTTTGTAAATGGGTGGTACACAACTGATTGGCTCAAACGCATTAAGAAGGAAAGAAATTCCACAAATGAACTTTTAGCAAGGCACACCTGTTAATTGAAATGCATTCCAGGTGACTACCTCATGAAGCTGGTTGAGAGAATGTCAAGTGTGGCTACTTTAAAGAATCTCAAATGTATTTTTGATTTGTTAAGCACTTATTTGGTTACTACATGATTCCATAGGTGTTATTTCATAGTTTTGATGTATTCTCTATTATTCTACATTGTAAATAAAGAAAACCCATGGAATGAGTAGGTGTGTCCAAATGTTTTACTGGTACTGTACATCTTGTTCTTGACTTGTCAAGGGACGCCATTTGACTGTCAATCTCTGTACAATCAGCACAAACTCCTCGGGACATAGCGCTCGACAGTGCATCCCACTTGTAAATCCTTCTTGAAGTGCAAGCGCTCACCAATAGTTTATAGGTGCATGCTGCCGCCTACTGTATTGGCTGTGTATCAGCCTACTATTCTCTAGTATGAATTCATTACGCTTTGTGAAAAATTTCCAGACCAACAAACCCTGCACCCATTATGTAAAACCTCACCAATATGCCACTACTTGGGCCCCATCTGATGCTGCTCCAGGCCAGCAGCCTGGGAGAACGGGACAGTATCGTTCAAAACATATTGTAACTCGTCTACAATAAATACTTGAACACCCAAGTACTCTGCAGCTGCCAACACAACAGCTATCCTCTGTGATACATTTTTTTTGCCCGCACTACAGAGGGATACATAGGTCCTCTAATACAGGACTAGTAAAGGTCCAGTGCACAACTTTTGGGTGAAAAAAATACAATTTCAGGGGGTGCTGCAGCACCTTGAGCACCAGTATTTCCCACAGCTATGTTTACACACACACACACAACTTTTTCCACCGATACAACACATTATTTTGTCTCATGTCCTCCTGCACACTTCTCACATCTTGGAATCTCCCTTTTGCGCACTTCAGCCACATGACCATAAGCTTGACACCTAAAACACTGTAATGGATTTGGGACAAAAGCTCTCAGGATCCATTCTCCAAAGATCTCACTCCCACCTCACCAGAATCATCTTTGTAATCATCTGGACAAGGCTCAAACTTGGCGGTCTACACTGCACCTGCCACTGCAGTTAATTCCTCCTCACTCAACACACTTGTACTGTACCTCTTCCAAAAGTTCTGTGTGATCCACTCCTCCATATTCACTCAAAACATGTTCCACTTTTCTCCTTTTTTATCCCGGTCCACCATCTTCTCCTTCCGTACTATCCAGGACCCTTGGGATGTCACTACCCTAAACTTAACCCATACCGTTACCTTAACCATTTTACATTTCAACTGCAATGGGTTAGGGACGTCCCAAGGGTCCCAGATAGCATGGACCAATACAAAAATCAGAGGGAATTGATAACAAAATGTAGAAAAGTGTTAACTGATTAGCCATGATGTTTTTGTTTCTTCTCCACCCTGACCCCTAAGGGGCTCTGTGCAATCATGTTTTATTCTGTCAAGATGTAAAACTCTATCTGCTACTAAAAACACCTGATACTATACTGAAAAAATATATAAATGCAGAATGTAAAGTGTTGGTCCCATGTTTCATGAGCTGAAATAAAAGATCCCAGAAATGTTCCATACGCACAAAAAGCTTATTTCTCTCAGATTTTGTTCACATCCCTGTTCGTGAGCATTTCTCCTTTTCCAAGATAATCTATCCACTTGACAGGTGTGGCATAAGACACTGATTAAATAGCATGATCATTACACAGGTGCAACTTGTGCTTGGGACAATAAAATGACACACTAAAATGTGCAGTTTTGTCACAACACAATGCCACAGATGTCTCAAGTTTTGAGGGAGTGTGCAATTGGCATGCTGGCTGCAGGAATATCCACCAGGCTGTGGCCAGAAAATGTCATGTTCATTTCTCTACCATAAGCCGCCTTCAACGTCATTTTTGATAATTTAGCAGTATGTCCAACCAGCCTCACAACCGCAGACCTGTGTAACCACGCCAGCCCAGGACCTACACATCCAGCTTCTTCACCTGTGGGATCATCTAGAGACCAGCCACCCGTACAGCTGATGAAACTGAGAACAATTTATGTAATAAAGCCCTTTTGTGGGGGGTGGGGTGGATTATTCTGATTGGCTGGGCCTGGCTCCCCAGTGGGTGAGCTTATGCCCTCCCAGTCCTACCATGGCAACGTCCCTGCCCAGTCATATGAAATAGATTAGGGCCAAATGTTTTGGTTCAAATTGACTGATTTCCATATATGAACTGTATCTCAGTAAAATCATTTAAATTGTTGCGTTTATATTTTATACAATTACACAACTCTAGTCTCTGAATTACCATAATTTAATCTGTATCACAAAATAGGAAGGAATGCGTCAGTTAATGTGGTAAAGGTAGTGAATTGTCAGGAGTTTCATTTAAGCCTGTTAGGTTACTCCCAGTCCGAGCCAAATACTTGTTTGAGAAATATTTTGTTAAAAAGCTATTTTTGCCCACTTTATTGGAAATATATTACAGTAAGGTACGTCATTGTTACGCAGAAGTTATTTGATATAAAAACGGCTTCATTGGGCATTTAAATAGTTTCACAAATTAAAGTGCACATTGTTGTACTTCCGAGTCAAATTTACCCGGAAAAAGAAAAAGGTAAATTTTTCCCCCCTTTTAAGTATAAAGGCTTTATTTAATCGAGACAATCATGGCATTCGATTTAAAAGTTTAAAATATATATTTTTTAAATCAATGCCCGAAATTGAAGAATTCACTTCCGGGACAAACACCCTTTAGTAAAGACCTGCGATTGCGCGTTGCTGAATTAGCTATAACATACGTTTTAATTACTGAATACAAACATCTAGAGAAGATACAGGTAAAGTTAACGCTTATGTTTTGTTGCAGGTCATCTTTACGTGTTGTGAGCCAAGCAAGCTAAGGCTACCTAAATACTAGTGTAAACAACCGTTTAACAGTACTGTTAGCTAACGTTACCAAAGCTATTTTGATTTAGTTAATAACTACAGCAACTAGATGTAGTAAGGCTATTGCTAGCTCTACTGAAACTATTCAGTCCCCTTTACTTTTTCCACATTGTTACAGCCTTATTATAAAATTTATTAAATTGTTTTTAACCGCCATCTACACATCCCATGCATGACAAAGCAAAAACAGGTTTATACATTTCTGCAAACTGAAATATCACATTCACATAAGTGTTCAAACCCTTTACTCAGTACTTTGAAGCACCTTTGGCAGCAATTACAGCATCAAGTCTTCTTGGGTATGACGCTACAAGCTTGGCACACCTGTATTTGGGGAGTTTCTTCCATTCTTCTCTGCAAATCCTCTCGAGCACTGGCAGGTTGGATGGGAGCGTTGCTGCACAGCTATTTTTCAGGTCTCTCCAGAGATGTTCGTTCAAGTTCGGGCTCTTGCTGGGCCACAAGGACATTCAGAGACTTGTCCCAAAGCCACTCCTGCATTGTGTTTGGCTTTGTGCTTAGGGTTGTTGTCCTGTTGGAAGGTGAACCTTCACCCCAGTTTTAAGGTCCAGAGCAGGTTTTCAGGAAGGATCGCTGTACTTTTGCTCTGTTCACCTTTTCCTCAATCCTGACTAGTCTCCCAGTCCCTACTGCTGAAAAACATCCCCACAGCATGATGCTGCCACCACGCTTCACCTTAGGGATGGTGCTAGGTTTCCTCCAGACATGACGCTTGCCATTCAGGCCAAAGTGTTAGATCTTGGTTATCAGACCAGATAATCTTGTTTCTCATGGTCAGAGTCTTTAGGTGCCTTTTGGCAAACTCCAAGCGGGCTGTCATGTGCCTTTTTACTGAGGAGTGGTTTAAATCTGGCCATTCTACCATAAAGGCCTGATTGGTGGAGTGCTGCAGAGATTGTTCTATCGCCAGAGGAACTCTAGAGCTCGGTCACTGACAATCGGTGCTTGACCAAGGCCCTTCTCCCCGATTGCTCAGTTTGGCCGGGCAGCCAGCTCTAGGAAGAGTCTTGGTGGTTCCAAACTTCTTCCATTTAAGAATGATGGAGGCTACTGTGTTCTTTGGGATATTCAATGCTGGTACCCTTCCCGAGATCTGTGCCTCAACGGCCAATTCCTTCAACCTCATGGCTTGGTTTTTGCTCTGACATGCACTGTCAACTGTGAGACCTTAAATAGATACGTGTGTTCCTTTCCAAATCCAGTCCAATCAATTGAATTTACTACAGGTGGACTCCAATCAAGATGTAGAAACATCTCAAGAATGATCAATGGAAACAGGATGCACCTGAACTCAATTTCAAATCTCGTAGCAAAGGTTCTGACTACTTATGTAAATAAGTTATTTCAGGTCTTTATCTTTTTTAACAGAAAACTGTTTTCAGCTTTGTCTTTATGCGGTATTATGTGTAGATTGCAGAGGATTTATATTTATTTAATCAATTTTAGAATAAGGCTGTAATGTAACAACATTTGGAAAAAGTGTGAATACTTTCTGAAAGCACTGTATGTCTGGGCTAACTGGCTAATTTTACTCCACTCCTGTTGCTATTAATTTTAACCCAATTGCTTAATTTTGGTGACAACTTTGACTGGTATCTTAATTGACTTCTCACTGACTTGGATTTATAGATACAATGTCAAACAAAGAAGTTAAATCAGCTCTAAAAAATGCCAGAGATGCCATAAAGAACAAGGAATTTAAAGAGGCTCTAAAACACTGCAAGGTAAGTCCTTGCCCATTTCTTTCTACACACACCAATAGTGTGAAGGGAAACTGGGTGTATTGTAGGATTTTCTGTTTTGAAAAAGGTATTCTGTCTCAAATCAAACCAAATTCCCCCACCAGGCTGTCCTGAAACTAGAGAAGAACAATTACAATGCCTGGGTGTTCATTGGTGTGGCCGCGAGCGAGCTGGAGCAACCAGACCAGGCCCAGACAGCCTACAGGAAGGCTCTGGAGCTGGAGCCAGAGCAGCTGCTGGCCTGGCAGGTACTGGAGATACATCACATCTAGATCAACTGAACTAATACAGGCCCTCGCTAGACATAGGCTTCTGTATTGGATAAACCATAAATTATCGACATTGACCATACACAATCACTTATAGCTGGCGTTTCACTGGTATCGTTCATTATGATAAGTAACCTATACCAGAGAAATGTGACGTTTGAAGTGAAATACATTTGCTAATATGGGTGATTGTTAATGAAATTAATGGTAGTAGTTTAAAAGCTGATAAATGTAATCTACGTAATCCCCAAAAGTAATTATTTTTCATGAGAGGGTCACTAACTAGTGAGAGGGTCAGTAACATAAACAGTAACTAGTAATGCTGCATACTCAGGTTGAATCTCACCTTTCTGGTAAAAATAGTTGCTGAGGTGAAGTCACTTGAGAAAACAAGCTCAACGACACAGTACAAATATTACATATTTTATGATGCATTTCTTATTCAACAAAACTATATGAAAAAGGCTTGAAATTACTTATGCTTTCTAAATATACTATACTCAAATTATAAAACTACTAACTATAAGAATTCACCTTCCTTATAACTGTAAATACATATATGTTTTGTGTTAGAATATGTGCATATTTTCTGAAGGCCTCTCTTGATCAAAACGCCTGCCCCAATCTCTGTGAACTTCTCACAGGGCTCTAGGAAGTGCTTCCTAAACTCGTTAGGAGCTCGCCTTTCATCACATGTTACTTTTGTCAGTCTGCCAGTGTTTTTCTTGTTTAAAATCTATAGATTATTTTAGATTACTGGCTATAAATCGATTTCTGAATGTGCTACAGCCACAAAAAAAACTATAGCTCCTGCTGCGCTACGATGTAAGGATTCCAGGCATATGTTAGTGGCTGTGCTGTAGGGTTCAGCTAGGAGTTGATGGAAAGTCGGAAGATATAATGAAATGGTAAGAGGGACATCCCAACTTGTCTGATTTCACATCCTGCTTGACACAGGCAAAAGAGACATACTCCTGTGTCTGTGAGAATCAGGGCTACCGCTCAATTCAAGCCATTTCGATCTATGGTGTCCTACAAGCAAAAATGTCGGTCGGAACTGGTACCAGAACCACGCAGGTCCCCTAAACAAGGGACTTTACATCTAAGAGGATTTAAAGGATAATAAAAAAGAGACTATGGTGCACATTAATGTTATAAATGTATCGTTCTTTTTATCATTATCGCATCAATTCAGGCAATCTCTCGTCACAGATTTTTATTCCATATCGCCCAGCTCTACCCAAAAGTCACATTATCTACACATTATACAGTGAGAGAGAAAACGTATTTGATCCCCTGATGATTTTGTACATTTTCCCACTGACAAAGAAATGATCAGCCTATAATTTTAATGGTAGGTTTATTTGAACAGTGAGAAACAGAATAACAACAAAAAAATCCAGAAAAATGCATGTCAAAATGTTATAAATTGATTTGCATTTTAATGAGGGAAATAAGTATTTGAGCCCTCTGCAAAACATGACTTAGTACTTGGTGGCAAAACCCTTGTTGGCAGTCACAGAGGTCAGATGTTTCTTGTAGTTGGCCACCAGGTTTGCACACATCTCAGGAGGGATTTTCTCCCACTCCTCTTTGCAGAGCCTGGCTAGGCCACTCCAGGAGGTTCTCACCCAAGATTTGATGGTACATGGCCCCGTCCATTGTCCCTTTGATGCGGTGAAGTTGCCCTGTCCCCTTAGCAGAAAAACACCCCAAAGCATAATGTCTCCACCTCCATGTTTGATGGTGGGGATGGTGTTCTTGGGGTCATATGCAGCATTCCTCCTCCAAACACAGCGAGTTGAGTTGATGCCAAAGAGCTCCATTTTGGTCTCATCTGACCACAACACTTTCACCCAGTTGTCCTCTGAACCATTCAGATGTTCATTGGCAAACTTCAGTCGGGCATGTATATGTGCTTTCTTGAGCAGGGGGTCCTTGCGGGCGCTGCAGGATTTCAAACCTTCATTGGTGTGTTACCAATTGTTATCTTGGTGACTATGGTCCCAGGTGCCTTGAGATCATTGACAAGATCCTCCCGTGTAGTTCTGGGCTGATTCCTCACCGTTCTCATGATCATTGCAATTCCACGAGGTGAGATCTTGCATGGAGCCCCAGGCCGAGGGAGATTGACAGTTCTTTTGTGTTTCTTCCATTTGCGAATAATCGCACTGACTCTTGTCACCTTCTCACCAAGCTGCTTGGCGATGGTCTTGTGTAGGTCTACAATCTTGTCCCTAACATCCTTGGAGAGCTCTTTGGTCCTGGCCATGGTGGAGAGTTTGGAATCTGATTGATTGCTTCTGTGGACAGGTGTATTTTATACAGGTAATAAACTGAGATTAGGAGCACTCCCTTTAAGTGTGCTCCTAATCTCAGCTCGTTACCTGTATAAAAGACACCTGGGAGCCAGAAATCTTTCTGCTTGAGAGGGAGTCAAATACGTATTTCCCTCATTAAAATGCAAATCAATTTATAACATTTTTGACATGTGTTTTTCTGGATTTTTTTGTTGTTATTCTGTCTCTCACTGTTCAAATAAACCTACCATTAAAATGATAGACTGATCATTTCTTTGTCAGTGGGCAAACGTACAAAATCTTACACAGATTATTCCAGAGCAGTGTTATGGGGCATATCACTATGTCAACATGCTGACTAGAATGTGATCTGTTATTGTTGCTGTTTTAGGGATTAGCAAACCTGTATGAGAAAAGTGACCAGACGGATTTCAAAGCGGAACTACCCAAAGTCTACCAGAAACTCATTGAGCTTTATGAAAGGTAAGCCATGAAAATGTTCATACCTCTTCTACATCAATAATTTCCCCCCTGTGATTAGCTCTTGGAATATTGTGTTTAACTGTGTTTTGTTCTGCATACACAGTTCTGACAAAACAAAATGTTATGAGGCGATCAGAAAACTGGCAGACATCTTCCATATGGAGAAGGACTATTTACAGGTCTGTAACGATAGTAGTTGCCCTTTAAATGAAAGAGGATATATGTTAATTGTTGTGGCACAGGGTGGACATATGCATGTGTGTGTTTAGGTGGCCAGGGTGTGGCGAAGGCTGATTCAGCTGAAGGAAGGAGAAGGTGCTAACAAGGCAGAGCTGCTGCAGCTATGGCAACAGATGACCTGCCTTCTCTCAGACAGCATGGAGGATCACGACAATGAGACTCAGCAGCACGTAAGAGCAAATATAATATACTCAAATAATCCCCTTAACTTCTCTAGGGTAGGGGGCAGCATTTGGAATTTTGAATGAAAAGCGTGCCCAAATTAAACTGCCTTCTACTCAGGCCCAGAAGATAGGATATGCATATAATTAGTATATTTGGATAGAAAACACTCTAAAGTTTCCAAAACGGTTAAAATAATGTCTGTGAGTATAACATAACTGATTTGGAAGGTGAAAACCTGAGAAAAATCCATTCAGGATGTAGGATTTGTTTTTCTTGTTTTTTTTCTTCTATTCAATGCCATTACCGTATCCATTGACTTAGGACTCAAATTGCAGTTCCTACGCCTTCCATTACATTTACATTTACGTCATTTAGCAGACGCTCTTATCCAGAGCGACTTACAAATTGGTGCATTCACCTTATGACATCCAGTGGAACAGCCACTTTACAATAGTGCATCTAAATCTTTTAAGGGGGGTGAGAAGGATTACTTTATCCTATCCTAGGTATTCCTTAAAGAGGTGGGGTTTCAGGTGTCTCCGGAAGGTGGTGATTGACTCCGCTGTCCTGGCGTCGTGAGGGAGTTTGTTCCACCATTGGGGGGCCAGAGCAGCGAACAGTTTTGACTGGGCTGAGCGGGAACTGTACTTCCTCAGTGGTAGGGAGGCGAGCAGGCCAGAGGTGGATGAACGCAGTGCCCTTGTTTGGGTGTAGGGCCTGATCAGAGCCTGGAGGTACTGAGGTGCCGTTCCCCTCACAGCTCCGTAGGCAAGCACCATGGTCTTGTAGCGGATGCGAGCTTCAACTGGAAGCCAGTGGAGAGAGCGGAGGAGCGGGGTGACGTGAGAGAACTTGGGAAGGTTGAACACCAGACGGGCTGCGGCGTTAGATGTCAACAGTCTTTAGAAATTGTTTCAGGCTTGAATTCTGAAAAATGAGGGAGTAAGAGCAGTCTGAATGAGTGGACCCTGCCGTGTCACCAAGCTATTTCATGCGCAATCCAGAGAGAGTGTCTTTCTTGTTGAGAGTACTGTATTGTATTGTCCGGTTGAAATATTATCGATTATTTAGGCTAAAAACAACCTGAGGATAGAATATAAACATCGTTTGACATGTTTCTATGAACTTTACGGATACAATTTGGATTTTTGTCTGCCTGTTGTGACTGCATTTGAGCCTGTGGATTACTGAAGAAAACGGGCGAACAAAACTGAGGTTTTTGGATATAAAGAGAGACTTTATCGAACAAAAGGAACATTTATTGAATAAATGAATGTCTTCTGAGTGCAACCATATGAAGATCATCAAAGGTAAGTGACATTTACATTTAAGTCATTTAGCAGACGCTCTTATCCAGAGCGACTTACAAATTGGAAACCTTTTCCATCCAAATCTGTTTTTTATAAAACTACCCACAGATCCATCACACCCCATGCCAATCCCAATCCAACAACTAGTAAACAGTATCAGTTCTCTATGTTTGACAAGTAGTATGAAGCTTCAGCTTGGAGTATTGCTTCTCCATGCTATGTAATGTATTACCGGTGAATCTGGTGATGTTTTTTTTCTCCTGTTCAGAGAACTTAGTAATTTAAGTCGCTTGCATTATTTACCTTTTAAAGTAGTGTGAAAGTAACAGGGTTTGACCACTAGAAGCTGCTGGTCCTGCTATACGACCACACTCTTTTATACATTTTGCTGGTTTGTTTACTTTTCACACAATTCAAGCCAGTCCTCCATGAAAGCAATTCAGTTTGTCCTAATAGCAACCTAAAGCTTCAACCCAACTCTCCTTGAATCCAGTTCTCCTCTCTCTGAGAGGGCTATCCTTTCCCTATGCAATTCTCATATGAAGACCTTTCCTACAAGCCCAAAACTTTAATGGAGAAATGGGCTAAAATGTTGTGACAATGCTAATAAAATAATGAATTTCATGGCGGTCTGTTTTCTGTTTTTCCAATACAATTATCAAGAACTCTCTCTTTTTTATTTACATATATATATATATATATATATACCGATTATTGGAGGACCAAAAAAAGCTGATACCGATTAATCTGACTTTTTTTTTTTTTTTTTTTTGTAATGACAATTACAACAATACTGAATGAACACTTATTTTAACTTAATATAATACATCAATAAAATAAATTTAGCCCCAAATAAATAATGAAACCTGTTCAATTTGGTTTAAATAATGCAAAAACAAAGTGTTGGAGAAGAAAGTAAAAGTGCAATAAAACCGTTCCGTATTTTATCTAACGGGAGGCATCCATAAGTCTAAATATTCCTGTTACATTGCACAACCTTCAATGTTATGTCATAATTACGTAAAATTCCGGCAAATTAGGCGGCCCAAACTGTTGCATATACACTGTCTCTGCGTGCAATGAACGCAAGAGAAGTGACACAATTTCACCTGGTTAATATTGCCTGCTAACCTGGATTTCTTTTAGCTAAATATGCAGGTTTAAAAATATATACTTCTGTGTATTGATTTTAAGAAAGGCATTGATGTTTATGGTTAGGTACACATTGGAGCAACAATACGCACCGCATCGATTATATGAAATGCAGGACACGCTAGATAAACTAGTTTATAAGTTTAATGCTAGCTAGCAACTTACCTTGGCTTACTGCATTTGCGTATCCGGTAGGGTCCTCGTGGAGTGCAATGAGAGGCAGGTGGTTAGACCGTTGGACAAGTTAACTGTAAGGTTGCAAGATTGAATCCCTGAGCTGACAAGGTAAACATCTGTCGTTCTGCCCCTGAACAAGGCAGTTAACCCACCGTTCCTAGGCCGTCATTGAAAATAAGAATGTGTTCTTAACTGACTTTCCTAGTTAAATAAAGATTAAATAAAGGTGTAAAAAAAAAAAAATCGGTGTCCAAAAGTATGTAAGATGAAAAAAATGACAACTTGAAATCGGCCCTAATTATTCGGTCATTCCGATTAATTGGTTGACCTCTAATATATATTTGTGATTAGAGATTTACCAGAAGACCCAACAACATTACAATTGGAAAACCCTATATATTGTATGTTTGGGACTTTTATAATTTGAAGACCGCTAGAGACCATTCAAGGGAGACTTACGGGGGTGGTGTGGTATGCCGCCTCTGTGTTATTGCTAGTCATTACTAAAGGTTTTTCTCCCCTATGATGTGTGCTCATTCCCACTGTTGATGTTATATTTATGTTGCCAGTTAATTGCAGCCTTTGAGAAGGCCATGGTTCTCTCTGACAATGTGCCTGGCGAGGACCATCGGAAGCTCTCAGCTGATTACCTCAAATGCCTTTCACAAGTAAGTCCGCCCCTGTGTTTTTCACTCACTCACACACAGTCACTCACTCACACACACCAATTGTGCAAGTTCCCCCACTTAAAAAGATGGTGACCAAATACTTATTTTCCACCATAATTTGCAAATAAATTCATTAAAAATCCTACAATGTGATTTTCTGGATTTTTTTTCCCTCATTTTGTCTGTTATAGTTGAAGTGTACCTATGATGAAAATTATAGGCCTCATCTTTTTAAGTGGGAGAACTTGCACAATTGGTGGCTGACTAAATATGTTTTTGCCCCACTGTATGAGTGCTGGGACTCTGGGTTAGGAATAGGGCCAGAATCCTGTGCTGTCAACTGACCAGAAAAACTTTCCTCTCTCTAGCTTTCGCATGAGGAGTGTAAAATTAAAGAGGCCTGTGAGTCCATTTTGGCCCTCTATCCCTCACAAACATTTCCTTTGGAGATCCTCGGTGCACATCATCTCAAGTCAGGTAAGAAATCACTGACTTAGCAAACTATAGGTTAAGAACTGGTGCAGTCATTGGCAGTGTATAGCTTCACAAAACAACAAAAGATTGACCTTGCAGGACTGGGGAAGGTCAAGTGTACTGTGCAATGATTAGTATGTATTATTTGATTGCGCCTTTTGATCTGTGGACAAATAAGTGACAGATTGCACCTTTTTAAGTAGTCAGCTTGTGTGTATTTGTCTCGTAGGGGTCTGCAGTGAGGACGCAGGCCGTTGTTTCTCCCGTCTCTTGGAGTTGGACCCAGACAGTGGCTTAGGCCATCTGGGTTTGGGCATCAGAGCTCTGGAGGAGGGAAAATGTGACGACTCCATTAAGTATCTGGCCCAAGGTGAGCAATTTGGGGGCTCTGGTTTGCTGTTGGTCTGTGGTGTTCTCCACCACCTCACTGTCTGTTGTGCTCTCAGGACTGAAGCGAATGCGCTCCAGCTTGGTGGGCTGGTGCAGCCTTGCTCAGGCCCAGCTGAAAATGCACCGATATTCCGACTGCGCAACATCCTGCTCCCAAGGTACATCTAACACATCTGGCCAGTGTTGTATAATCCTAACCTAAACTTTTTCTCTGAAAACCCACCGTACTTTCCACATAATCAGGGCTTTGCTACAAACTTAATGTCAGCCTACTTATCCTTGTTTGAAGGTTATAGTGACTTGACTAGTTGAAGACCTTCTCACCAGAAGTCAAAGATGTGTATTGAGATGTGGCATTCAGTGCGTTGACAGGCCTTGCTGTGTTCTTTCAGGTCTGAAGCTGGGTGGGGCTGGAGAAGAGGCACTGGGACAAAAGCTCCTGAGGCTGAGGCTAGAGGCCCTTGTGAGGACTGGGGATGAGCACACTGCAGACCAAGCCCTGGAGAGCCTCTCACAGGTACAGCATTCATAACCCATCTTACTGGTTGCTCCCCAACGGCTCACCACCAATATGCTCCAATTCTCTTCTACTACTACTATCTACTGATATGGATGGGGATTTGTTTGTTTGCTCATCAAAATATTTATTTTATAGCTTTCAGATGCTAACAATGACCCTGTCCTGGTAGCCTTAAAAGGAAGAGCCTATTTGCAAAAAGGCCAAGTTGACCAAGTGCTCCAGGTAACTTCACAATTATTGGTTACGCTAACATATCTTTTTAGTAACCTCAGGTGAATGGGTATCAAATATATTTTGTGCCTATTTTGTTGATTTCCCGTGTGTCTGCTAATCTCTGGCTTTGTACCCAACAGGTGTCCACGGAGCTGCTGAACTCTCACCCTGACCTGGCTGAGGGACTGGCGCTGAGGGGACTGGCACACATTGCACAGGGACATCACCAACTAGCAGAACAGAGGTGTGTTCAGGGACTGCAGTTGAAAATCTGCCCGCTGGCTAAAACTGGCACTTACTATAATGTTGATTAACGTGCACTGTAGCTGTAAAACTAAATGTAATAAAGTAAAGGTGTGTGTGCGCACCCATCCCCCATTCAACACACTTCTTCTGTATTGATAACTGTCTATTATTACTGTTTTAATCAACAACTCATCACTGCTCCTAAGAGGCAGCGTGACTGAAGTAGACCATGTAGTTAGATCAACCTTCGTCTTGTCTTCTCCTGTCCCTGTTGTAGCCTCCTGCAGGCTGCAGTCCAGAGCCCAGCCTGTGGAGAGTACTACTTCCTGTTGGGGCGGCTGTACTGGGACATGGGGGAGGAGAGTCGCAGGGACAGGAGCAAGGCCCACACCCATCTACTGAAGGTCAGTGTTGCCCGTGGGGCCTCTGTCTGGGGAACACTGTATAGCTGGAGAATCATACTATGGGGAGAATACATGACTGTCACATCCACAACTAAGCAACTCCCTGCTGTTTTGAAATGCACACTCATTGATGAGAGGTTCCTGTGCATTGTTACTCTTATGGCTTCTAAATGTCATAGGATGATCAAGAGGCTTTAACAGTGGGTGGGATGGGCTGTGGGCACATTTCTGGCTTTGGTACAGTTAAACTATAGTGCTTCTCACATCCAGCTGTACGTTATGACATTAGTTTGGTGATTGGCTCACTGCCATTACTGACAGCTGGTGTGTTTTGTGTCAGGCTGCCAAACTGGATCCGTACCTGGGCTCTGTGTTCTGCTACCTGGGCCATTACTACCGGGAGGTGGCCAGGGACCAGGGTCGAGCCAGGGGCTGCTACAAGAGAGCCTTTGAGCTGGACAGCAACGACGCAGAGTCCGGGGCTGCCTCTGTGGATCTGAGCATGAATGAGGGGGACATGGTGAGTTGTCTGTTGATTTGTTCTGGTCCTGGAGGGCTGCAGCCAACAACAGAAGACTTTCCCCTGTGGAAGTCACTCTAGTAGTCCATCCACCCGATTCAATACATTTGGATAAAACCTAAATGTCATTTAGGCCTACCTAACTGTTTGATATACAGTTGAAGTCGGAAGTTTACATACACCTTAGCCAAATACATTTAAACTCAGTTTTTCACAATTCCTGACATATAATCCAAGTATTAATGCCCTCTCTTAGGTCAGTTAGGATCACCACTTTATTTTAAGAATGTGAAATGTCAGAATAATAGTAGAGTGATTTATTTCGGCTTTTATTTATTTCATCACATTCCCAGTGGGTCAGAAGTTTACATAAACTCAATTAGCATTTGGTAGCATTGCCTTTAAATGGTTTAACTTGGGTCAAACGTTTTGGGTGGTCTTCCACAAGCTTCCCTCAATAAGTTGGGTGAATTTTGGCCCATTCCTCCTGAGATAGCTGGTGTAACTGAGTCAGGTTGTTAGGCCTCCTTGCTCGCACATGCTTTTTCAGTTCTGCCCACAAATTTTCTATAGGATTGAGGTCAGGGCTTTGTGATTGCGACACCAATACCTTGACTTTGTTGTCCTTAAGCCATTTTGGCACGACTTTGGAAGTATGCTTTGAGTCATTGTCCATTTGGAAGACCCATCTGCGACCAAGATTTAACTTCCTGACTGATGTCTTGAGATGTTGCTTAAATATATCCACACAATTTCCCTTCCTCATGATGCCTTCTATTTTGTGAAGTGCACCAATCCCTCCTGCAGCAGAGCACCCCCACAACATGATGCTGCCATCCCCGTGCTTCACGGTTGGGTTGGTGTTCTTCTGCTTGCAAGCCTCCCCCTTTTTCTTCCAAACATAACAATGGTCATTATGGCCAAACAGTTCTATTTTTGTTCCATCAGACCAGAGGACATTTCTCCAAAAAGTACGATAATTGTCCCAATGTGCAGTTGCAAACCGTAGTCTGGCTTTTTTATGGTGGTTTTGGAGCAGTGGCTTCTTCCTTGCTGAGCGGCCTTTCAGGTTATGTCGATATAGGATTTTTTTTACTGTGGAAAAATATACTTTTGTACCGGTTTCCTCCAGCATCTTCACAAGGTCCTTTGCTGTTGTTCTGGGATTGATTTGCACTTTTCGCACCAAAGTACGTTCATCTCTAGGATACAGAACGCGTCTCCTTCCTGAGCAGTATGACGGCTGCGTGGTCCCATGGTTATTATACTTGCATACTATTGTTTGTACAGATGAACGTGGTACCTTCAGGAGTTTGGAAATTGCTCCCAAGGATGAGGTCTTGGCTGATTTCTTTTGATTTCCCATGATGTCTAGCAAAGAGGCAGTGAGTTTGAAGGTAGGCCTTGAAATACATCCAGAGGTACACCTCCAATTGACTCAAACAATGTCAATTAGCCTATCATAAGCTTCTAAAGCCATGACATCATTTTCTGAAATGTTCCTAGCTGTTTAAAGGCACAGTCAACTTAGTGCCTTTAAACAGACCCACTGAAATTGTGATACAGTGATATAATCTGTCTGTAAACAATTGTTGGAAAAATTACTTTTCATGCACAAAGTAGATGTCCTACCCGACTTGCCAAAACTATAGTTTGTTAAGAAGACATTTGTGGAGTGGTTGAAAAACGAGTTTTAATGACTCAAACCTAAGTGTATGTAAACTTTCGACTGTAATATCAATATCACTTAGGCCTACCTAACTGTTTGATATAATATCACTTAGGCCTACCTAACTGTTTGATATAATATCAATTAGGCCTACCTAACTGTTTGATATAATGTCAATGTCACTTAGGCCTACCTAACTGTTTGATATAATGTCAATGTCACTTAGGCCTACCTAACTGTTTGATATAATATCACTTAGGCCTACCTAACTGTTTGATATAATATCACTTAGGCCTACCTAACTGTTTGATATAATGTCACTTAGGCCTACCTAACTGTTTGATATAATGTCAATGTGACTTAGGCCTACCTAACTGTTTGATATAATATCACTTAGGCCTACCTAACTGTTTGATATGTCACTTAGGCCTACCTAACTGTTTGATATAATGTCACTTAGGCCTACCTAACTGTTTGATATAATGTCACTTAGGCCTACCTAACTGTTTGATATAATATCACTTAGGCCTACCTAACTGTTTGATATAATGTCACTTAGGCCTACCTAACTGTTTGATATAATGTCACTACCTAACTGTTTGATATAATGCCTACCTAACTGTTTGATATAATGTCACTTAGGCCTACCTAACTGTTTGATATAATGTCACTTAGGCCTACCTAACTGTTTGATATAATGTCACTTAGGCCTACCTAACTGTTTGATATAATGTCACTTAGGCCTACCTAACTGTTTGATATAATGTCACTTAGGCCTACCTAACTGTTTGATATAATGTCAATGTCAATTAGGCCTACCTAACTGTTTGATATAATGTCAATGTCACTTAGGCCTACCTAACTGTTTGATATAATGTCAATGTCACTTAGGCCTACCTAACTGTTTGATATAATGTCAATGTCACTTAGGCCTACCTAACTGTTTGATATAAT
The DNA here is from genome assembly GCF_034236695.1 of Oncorhynchus nerka. Taxonomy (NCBI): domain Eukaryota; kingdom Metazoa; phylum Chordata; class Actinopteri; order Salmoniformes; family Salmonidae; genus Oncorhynchus; species Oncorhynchus nerka. The sequence continues at coordinate 17,660,721 of NC_088422.1, read as the reverse complement.
GTCACTTAGGCCTACCTAACTGTTTGATATAATGTCACTTAGGCCTACCTAACTGTTTGATATAATGTCACTTAGGCCTATCTAACTAAATTCAGTTTATTTTGTGCCTGGAGGAAATGTTTCTCTTGCTAGTGTAGACTACGGACATTGGATTGCACTATAATCTATGCTGCTGTGTCAAGCAACTGTCCCTGTTCCTTCTATCTTCCTCAGGACACTGCCCTGGCTGTGCTCCAGTCAGTGATCCAGAGAGCCACCCCTGGTTCAGCAAAGTGGGCCTGGATGAGACGAGGCCTTTACCACCTGAAGGTGGGCCAGCACCCCCAGGCCTGTGCAGAGTAAGACACCTGAGGCGACCACTCATTTGAACATAGTCTCTGACACCACATACGAACATACACACATACACTCTCATTGATGTGTTATGTCAGTCTGCAGGCTGCTCTGAGGGCTGACCCCCAGGACTGGGTGTGCTGGGAATGTCTGGGCGAGGCCTACCTGAACCGCCGGAGCTTCACGTCGGCCCTGAAGGCCTTTGCCAAGGCCCAGCTGCTCAACCCCTCCTCCATATACAGCCTCTACCAGACTGCTGCCATCAAACAGACCCTGGGCAAGTTCAAAGAGGCTGCTGCAGAATACCTGCAGATCATAGCCCAGGAGGACTATGTGCCTGCACTCAAAGGTAGGGGTGTGTCTGAGTGTGCACACACGTGTGCCTCCTGTCCTTTTTTGGTGTCTATTCCAAGGTTATTATTGTTTTACAGTCTTGCACCCTGGCAGGACCTTATTTGGAGACCATTTTGTTCTCAGTTCAGTTGCAACTGTGACAGTCTGACGGCATACACTAATTACAGTATGTCCAGAAGCTCTGAATGGATCATGTTGGAGGATGACCTTTCCTTGAATCCCAGCCACCACATACAGCTGAAGTCGGAAGTTTACATACACTTGTTGGAGTCATTAAAACTTTTTTTCAACGACTCCACAAATTTCTTGTTAATTAACAAACTATAGTTTTGGCAAGTCGGTTAGGACATCTACTTTGCATGACGCAAGTAATTTTTCCAACAATTGTTTAGAGACAGATTATTTCACTTATAATTCACTATACCACAATTCCAGTGGGTCTGAAGTTTACATACACTAAGTTGACCGTGCCTTTAAACAGCTTGGAAAATTCCAGAAAATTATGTCATGGCTTTAGAATCTTCTTATGGGCTAATTGACATAATTTGAGTCAATTGGAGGTGTACCTGTGGATGTATTTCAAGGCCTACCTTCAAACTCACTTCCTCTTTGCTTGACATCATGGGAAAATCAAAATAATCAGCCAAGACCTCAGAAAAATCTGTAGACCTCGACAAGTCTGGTTCATCATTGGGAGCAATTTCCAAATGCCTGAAGGTACCACGTTCATCTGTACAAACAATAGTATGCAAGTACAAAAACCATGGGACCACACAGCCGTCATACTGCTCAGGAAGGAGACGCTTTCTGTCTCCTAGAGATGAACATACTTTGGTGCGAAAAGTGCAAATCAATCCCAGAACAACAGCAAAGGACCTTGTGAAGATGTTGGAGGAAACAGGTACAAAAGTATTTATATCCACAGTAAAACAAGTCCTATATCGACATAACCTGAAAGGCCGCTCAGCAAGGACGAAGCCACTGCTCCAAAACCACCATGAAAAGGCCAAACTACGGTTTGCAACTGCACATGGGGACAAAGATAGTACTTTTTGGAGAAATGTCCTCTGGTCTGATGAAACAAAAATAGAACTGTTTGGCCATAATGACCATTGTTATGTTTGGAGGAAAAAGGGGGAGGCTTGCAAGCCGAAGTACACCAACCCATCCGTGAAGCACAGGGGATGGCAGCATAATGTTGTGTGGGTGCTTTGCTGCAGGAGGGACTGGTGCACTTCACAAAATAGATGGCATCATGAGAGGGGAAATTGTGGATATATTGAAGCAACATTTCAAGACATCAGTCAGGAAGTTAAAGCTTAGTCACAAATGGGTCTTCCAAATGGGTAATGACCCCAAGCATACTTCCAAAGTTGTGGCAAAATGGCTTAAGGACAACAAAGTCAAGGTATTGGTGTTGCCATCACAAAGCCCTGACCTCAATCCTATAGAAAATTTGTGGGCAGAACTGAAAAAGCGTGTGCGAGCAAGGAGGCCTACAAACCTGACTCCGATACACCAGCTATGTCAGATGGAATGGGCCAAAATTCACCCTACTTATTGTGGGAAGCTTGTGGAAGGCTACCCAAAACGTTTGACCCAAGTTCAACAATTTAAAGGCAATGCTATCAAATACTAATTGAGTGTATGTAAACTTCTGACCCACTGGGAACGTGATGAAATAAATAAAAGATTAAATTAATCATTCTCTCTACTATTATTCTGACATTTCCCATTCTTAAAATAAAGTGGTGATCCTAACTGTCCTAAAACCGAGAATTTTTACTCGGATTAAATGTCAGGAATTGTGAAAAACTGAGTTTAAATGTATTTGGCTAAGGTGTATGTAAAATTCCGACTTCAACTGTACCACCAGCCCCAAGCATTGCGATCATTTCCGTGTGTGTGTGTGTGCGTGCTGCCCCCAGGTCTTGGGGAGTGTCTGCTGTCCTTGGCCAGATGCCTGATGGAGGACTATAGAGATGGAGGAGCCATAGACCTCATCCAGCAGGCCATCCAGTACCTCTTCAGGTTAGACACTTCACTCAGCGTTCCCAGGAGCCCAGAGAGGCAGCTCATTGAATAGGATTACTGGAACTCACCATTGGCGATCAGAGAGAATTGGAATTAATTGGGTCCATAATAAAATGACACTGTGGTATCAAAGGGCACTTTGCTCATGAGAATGACTTGGGCTACCAGTATTACATTTGATAAATGCCTTGTTGCTTTCATGTATTGTGAGGACTTAAACCTACATAATTTCTCAAGTTGCTTAAAGAAACAAAAGGCCTCAACACATGATTTGTTTTTCACTATTAAAAATGATTTTGCACTGAAAATGTATACAAAAACACACTTGACTGTACTTAACATCCCCTTCGCCTGTGTCTGTCCACTCCCAGGGCTGTAGAGCTGCGCCCAGACCTGTCCTGTCTGTGGAAGTTACTGGGAGACGCCTGCACCTCAGTCAGCACTGTGGCCCCCAACAGGGCCTGCGTTGTGGTGCCAGGACCCCTGGCCGGGTTACAACCCCCAGACCAGGGCCACCTTCTCAACCAAGGACACACCCTCCGAGTGGGGGAGAGGTGAGGCGCCAACATTGGCTAGCCTCTAGTGTTCTGATAGAAGCCACGTGATTTGAATACACAGGACAATGCTATCTCAAGGCTAATGGATACTGGGTAGGAGGATCCCTCTCTGGTGTCATGATTTTTAGGTTTGGTCTGCACTGTAAGATGAATCAGGAATAATGTATTTGTGTACAGATGCTATGGGCGTGCTCTGAAGCTGATGCCTGAGAGCTCCAGCCTGTGGTATGACCTGGGTCTCAACTACTACCACCAGGCCTGTCTGCCCCCCTGCCTTCAGGAGATGGAGCACAACACCCTGCTACTGGAGAAGGCCCTGCAGGTACAAAACTCACCTGGCTGGATGGCAGGATGGAAGGATGGCAGGATGGGGCAGAACACTCAATTGTCTGGGGAGGAAGAGTTAGAAGAGATGTATTCAGCCCAATTCTTGGAGTTAAACACCAACAAGTTTCAGAGTTAACATACAATATCAATGTACTACACTCTTTCTCTTCTTCTCAGTGTGTGAAGAAGGCCATCATGTTGAACAGTAGTAACCATAGCTACTGGAACGCCCTGGGAGTGGTCGCCATGAGCAAAGGTAGAAAGATGTAGCCTGGGTACCAGTCTGTTTCTGCTATACTCCTTGGCACATAAAAATGTAGACGTTTTTAAAACTTTCGTCTGGTTAATGGGAGCCTTCGTTGGTGGTGAAGCTATGGGATGTTGTTGTCTTGTCTTTAGGTCTGTTTATAACATAAGAATGGCTGTTTACTCTTCCTTTTCAGGACTTGAGAACTATGGCCTTGCCCAACACAGCTTCATTAAGTCAGTGCAAGTGGAACCCAATGTAAGTACAACACATCACACAGTATTGGGTACTCACTTTTCATTTAATCATCTTATCTTATCTTATGTCTTAGTCTGGGTACCAGTACCTTTCTGCCATCTTCAAATATGAACATTCTATCATTAATGAGCTTGAGTAGAACAGAGGAATTGATCCTGATTTGATAACCCTCAAAACGATCATCCAATCACAACGATTACGCACATATTGGAACTCAATCACTTTTTTCCTCCACAGAACATGTTGGTATAGTTTTTTGTTTCTCCAGACCAGTCAGTCAAAAGTTGCTAGCTCATGTCAAAATTCTCTTAATAAATACATCCTGCAATTCCAACCACAAAATGTCTCGGCTCTGATTTTAAGCCTCAAAATATAACAACTTTGTTAGAATTCAAATGATATCTTCCAGAGTCCATATGTTGTCATGGAATTATTTGTTAGGTTTAACAACCAATCAGCAACTCTGCCATAAATCGAGCTGCATATTGAACGTTAAGATTGCTGAAAGGCCAGTCTCTTTAAACATACTGGTCCCCAGTGCAGTTATGTGTGTGTCTTTTAAAAAGAAATGTCCTCCCAATCTAGAATGTTGTTGCTTGGACAAACCTGGGTGCTTTGTATCTGAAGAAAGACAGTGTTGAGGTATGTGTCCCCTGGACCGTGTAAATTCCTATGTCTATGTTCTGTCTGTATTACTGTCAGGTTCATTGTATTAGGATTGTCTCATTTCTGGTAAATGAACTTGATTGTGATTCTATCTACTGATGTTTATTGAAAGCATCAACTTCCATAGTGTGTGTTATTTTATTATTCACTTCATTCCTGCTCCATTGCTTTCCCAGCTCTCCCATGAAGCATTTAAGATCGCCCAGTCTTTGGAACCACTGTATGTCAACTGCTGGATTGGACAGGTATCTTGTGACATGCCTACAAGGCACCAGAGACTGTAACCATGCAAGTCAGTGTTGCTCAGTGTTATACAGACATGTTCTAACCTCCCATCCCTTTCTTGTTCTCCTCTTCTCCATCACTTTGCTCCCCACACCCCGTTTTCTACTACTACCAGGCCCTTATTGCAGAGATGGTGGGCAGTTATGATACCATGGACCTGTTCAGACACACCACAGAGCTCAGGACACATGTATGTCAATTCATTCCTCCTTTTAGACTACTGTTGGTGGTCCTCAGCTGAGACCTATTGGAATGATGTTGTAGCATCTCATTGTCTGCTATTCTGTTATCCTGTCTTGTTTTATTCTCTCGCTCTCTCTCCTTTCGCTGTCCTTCTGTCTCTCTCTCAACCCCCCCCCATACACACCTAGACGGAGGGGGTAAAGGGCTATGCTTACTGGGTTTGTGCCACTCTGCTGGATAAGAGTAACAGGGACTCTGAGCTCTATCGCTACAACATCGTCCAGATGAACGCGGTGTCTGCCGCTCAGGTGGCTTTGAGCAAGTACACAGGTGTGTGTTTGAGTTAAGCTTTCTTACAATGGCCTTCTTATGCCATAATTGGCTAAACTTGAGATTGTTGGACCTTGTATCTTCAGTCTTTGATTGTCAAATTTAGAAATGAGCTCTAAGCCTAAAGGGAAATGGTTAATTACTTTCTATCTTGTCAGAGCGCATCCAGACAGACCCTGATGCCTTCGTCATGCTGGGTTTCCTCAACGAGCACCTGCAGCTAAAGAAGCAGGCAGTGCTGGCTTACCAGAGGTGTGTCTGTCTGGAAATGGATTGTGTGTGCCTGCGTGTTACTGGGCGCCTCTACTTGCTATTTAAATGAAAGGTTAAATAGGAAATTCACCTCTTCTGTTTTTCATGAAGTAATTCACTAATGCCATATGTCACTAATCACTAATGCCAGACTTCTTCCTCTTCTCCTCAGAGCTGTGGAGTTGCTGCAGGCGACGCCTTCCGTGGAGTTACTGGCCTTCTCCCTGGGAAGCTATGGCCGGGCCCTCTGGTACCACAACACTTTGTCCTCGTACAAACGTTCCGAAATGATTGAAAGATCTCAAAAAACAGTTTTCGTAGTGTAAGTGTGGTGTTTCTACCCCTCAGCAACACAGGCCAATGGGAGGAGGCGGTGCACGTTTACTCTTCCACACCTCTAGAGGTGCTCCACGACTTGGCTGGCCTGGCGCTGGCCTACTGCAGAGCAGGACTCATCCCAGAGAGCATCAGTTGTGAGTGGCTCATTCAGTGTCGGGGGGTATTTTTATATGTGTGGATGCCTTTCAACATTGCCCTGTCTCTTAGCCTATGAGAAGGCTCTGATGGTGACCTCTACTGAGAAAGAGAAGGCCTACATTCTGACTTCTCTGGCTCTGCTGCAGCACAGACTGGGGAACATGGACTCTGCTAAAACACTGCTCTTCAAATGGTCAGTTCCTCCTGACGCACCACTGCTTCAACACTTCTCCCTTCACACACTGAATGACTAAACGGTATGTGTGTGTGTTTCTGTCTCTTTGTGTCTGTGTGGTGTCCGTAGCTCCATGCTGAAGGAACCTGTGCCAGAGTCTCTGCTGTGCCTGTGTGCTCTGGGGCTTGTCCATGGGGACAGCACCCTGGCCAGCGCGGCCCTCACTGAGCTGCTGAAGCAGGGCAGGGCCACTGGGGCTGCCGTGGAGCAACGCTGCCTGCTCACCTGCACCCTGCTGGCCCTGCAGGGCAACTACAGCGCTGTGCAGCGAGAGGCCTCCAGGGCCGTCCACAGGTACACCTCAACTCCACTGGGTGTAGTCCAAAGGGAAATGTTTTGCTACTAAAACTAGTTTCTCATTGGACCAAATACTAGGTAGGTCCAGGTAGTTACCTCCATGTTTCAGCTTGGCTCCATTTGGTTCCTAGTATATGCAGCCCAAGTCTCAATATTGACCCCTAATCCCGGCCTGTACTACAGACCTATTCCATCCCCCTTCCCTTGAGTAGCATCACGGTCCCTTTTCTTATACAGTACCAGTCAAGTTTGGACACAGCTACTCATTCAAGGGTTTTTCTTTATTTAGACTATTTTCTACATTGAAATAACACATATGGAATCATGTAGTCACCAAAAAAGTGTTAAACAAATCATATTTTAGATTCTTCAAAGTAGCCACCCTTTGCCTTGATGACAGCTTCGCTCAACCAACTTCACCTGGAATGCTTTTCCAACAGTCTTGAAGCAGTTCCCACATATGCTGATCACTTGTTGGCTGCTTTTCCTTAACTCTGCGGTCCAACTCATCCCAAACCATCTCAATTGGGTTGAGGTCGGGTGATTGTGGAGGCCAGGTCATCTAATGCAGCACTCCATCACTCTCCTTCTTAGTCAAATAGCTCTTACACAGCCTGAAGGTGTGTTTTGGATCATTGTCCTGTTAAAAAACAAATGATAGTCCCACTAAGTGCAAAGAGGCGTATCGCTGCAGAATGCTGTGGTAGCCAAGCTGGTTAAGTGTGCCTTGAATTCTAAATAAATCAGACTCTGTCACCAGCAAAGTACCATCACATCATCTTCTCCATGCTTCACGGTGGGAACCACACATGCAGAGATCATCCTTTCACTTACTCTGCGTCTCACAAAGACACGGATGTTGGAACCAAAAATCTCAACCAAAGGACAGATTTCCACCGGTGTAATGCCCATTGCTTGTGTTTCTTGGCCCAAGCAAGTCTCTTCTTCTTATTGGTGTCCTTAATTAGTGGTTTCTTTGCAGAAATTTCAAGGTCTGATTCACTCAGTCTCCACTGAACAGTTGATGTTGAGATGTCTGTTACCTGAACTCTAACAGACACATGCTTGCCAAATAGGGCTATCTTCTGTATACCACCCCTACCTTGTTACAACATTTACATTTACATTTAAGTCATTTAGCAGATGCTCTTATCCAGAGCGACTTACAAATTGGTGCATTCACCTTATGACATCCAGTGGAACAGTAGTGCATCTAAATCTTTTAAGGGGGGTGAGAGGGATTACTTTATCCTATCCTAGGTATTCCTTAAAGAGGTGGGGTTTCAGGTGTCTCCGGAAGGTGGTGATTGACTCCGCTGTCCTGGCGTCGTGAGGGAGTTTGTTCCACCATTGGGGGGCCAGAGCAGCGAACAGTTTTGACTGGGCTGAGCGGGAACTGTACTTCCTCAGTGGTAGGGAGGCGAGCAGGCCAGAGGTGGATGAACGCAGTGCCCTTGTTTGGGTGTAGGGCCTGATCAGAGCCTGGAGGTACTGAGGTGCCGTTCCCCTCACAGCTCCGTAGGCAAGCACCATGGTCTTGTAGCGGATGCGAGCTTCAACTGGAAGCCAGTGGAGAGAGCGGAGGAGCGGGGTGACGTGAGAGAACTTGGGAAGGTTGAACACCAGACGGGCTGCGGCGTTCTGGATGAGTTGTAGGGGTTTAATGGCACAGGCAGGGAGCCCAGCACAACTGATTGGCTCAAATGCATTAATAAGGAAAGAAATTCCACAAATTAACTTGAAATGCATTCCAGGTGACTAACTCATGAAGCTGGTTGAGAGAATGCCAAGATTGTGCAAAGCTGTCATCAAGGCAAAGGGTGGCTACTTTGAAGAATCTCATATATGGTTACTACGTGATTCCATATGTGTTATCTCATAGTTCTGATGTCTTCACTATTATTCTACAATGTAGAAAATAGTCAAAATATGAGTAGGTGTCTCCAAACTTTTGACTGGTCCTGTAGTTTAGGATTAAAGAAAGCACTAGAATCTCTTCCATATGAGTAGGTATGTAGATACAGATAGTAACACGCTTTCTTGTTGTGTTGGTGCAGTAACCCTGGCAACCCTTCCCTGTGGGCCCTGCTTTCCAGACTGGTGCCACAGTATTACCCCAGGAAGGCCAAGGTATGTCATCTCACTCACTCACTCACTCAATCACTCACTCACTCACTCACTCACTCTGTTTATGTTGTGTGTTCCAGGGAGGTGCAGTGGCAGGCCACGTTGCGTGTCTCTCCAGCATGACCCAAGGAAAGGTACGTGTGCACCCCTGCCCACACGCCTCACCCATACCCTTCGTCTCTGCTTGACACCCCCCAAATGTCACCACTGATCTTCTCGGTTTGGTTCCCTCCCTCTCACTGTGTCTATTCTGTCCCTGTGTGTGGGTGTGCTGCCTGCCACTACCTGTGTGTGGCTGCAGAGGGCACTGCTGTACAGTGGAGTGAACCAGCTGGCATGTGGCAGGCACTCTGGAGAAGATCGCAGCAGGAACGCCCTGAAGACCATGCAGAGGGCTGTGCTGCTCTGCCCCGGTAAGGCCATGATGATCACACACACATAAACATCTACACACAAAGCCTCAATCCCTTTAAGACTGTGTATAGACACTGTGTATGGATTCCCTGATGTAACATGTTCCTCACCCCGTCTGTCTGTCAGATGACCCGGCGGCGTGGGCGGGGCTAATGGCTGCTTGTCACACAGAGAACACAGCCTGCTCCCTTTCTGGCTCCACCCCTGGCAGACGAGGCTTGGAGCAGGTGCTCATGGCCGTGGTGTCAGAGAAAGGTAGGTCAGCACTGGTCTGAGGTGTGTGTGACTATGTGTACATGTGTAGCAAAGTCATGTAGCATTATTTAAGTTCTGGATCGAAAGAAAGTATTTAAATGTGAGACTTTTTCCCTCGCTCCATGTGTTTATCTTTTCTTTAACCTTTTTCTGTGTGTGTGTGTGTGTGTGTGTGTGTGTGTACGGAATGTGGAGGAGGTGGAACAGCCTCTGGCCCAGGCTCTGGAGGGTTGGGTGCTGCAGCAGGCTGTGACAGGACTGACAATTGGAGGCCAGCTAGAGCAGGCTGAGGCCCTCTGCTCTCAGGTACACACACACACACACACACACATGTTAAATACTGTTGAAGTAATATGGCTACAGGTTAATCTACCTCTCCTAAAGCCCATTGTTGTGGGAAGTTGCTATAGACCACCAAGTGCTAACAGTCAGTATCTGGATAATATGTGTGAAATGCTTGATAAGGTACAGTATGTGATATCAACAGAGAAGTATATTTTCTGGGTGATTTTAAATATTGACTGACTTTCATCAAGCTACCCACTCAAGAAAAAACATAAAACTGTGACCAGTGCCTGCAACCTGGTTCAGGTTGTCAGTCAACCTACCAGGGTAGTTACAAACAAATATAATAGCCATATCTAGGAAAACCACTGTTCCAAAGGCTGGCTAATATAATGTATAAGAGGTCATACAATAAGTTTTGTAGTGATTCATATGTTGATGATGTAAATAATGTGCTGGTCTGTGGTGGGTAATGAGGAGCAACCAGACGCTGCTGGTCTGTGGTGGGTAATGAGGAGCAACCAGACGCTGCTGGTCTGTGGTGGGTAATGAGGAGCAACCAGACACTGCTGGTCTGTGGTGGGTAATGAGGAGCAACCAGACGCTGCTGGTCTGTGGTGTGTAATGAGGAGCAACCAGACGCTGCTGGTCTGTGGTGGGTAATGAGGAGCAACCAGACGCTGCTGGTCTGTGGTGTGTAATGAGGAGCAACCAGACGCTGCTGGTCTGTGGTGTGTAATGAGGAGCAACCAGACGCTGCTGGTCTGTGGTGGGTAATGAGGAGCAACCAGACGCTGCTGGTCTGTGGTGTGTAATGAGGAGCAACCAGACGCTGCACTTGACACATTTATGAAACTACTTATTCCAGTTACTAATAAGCACAAACCCATTAAGAAAATTACTGTAGAAACTGTTAAATCCCCTAGGATTGATGAGGAATTGAAAAATTGTATGGTTGAGAGGAATGAGGCAAAAGGTATGGCAATTAAGTCTGGCTGCCCAACTGATTGGCAAACATTCTGCAAATTTTGTAATCATGTGACTAAACTGAATAAAAAGAAACAACACCATGAAACAAAGATGAATGATAGTAAAAAGCTTTGGGGCACCTTTAAAATGAAATGTTGGGGGAAAAAGCCAACTGCTCCATCATTCATTGAATCAGCTCATTCATCACAAAGCCCACTGATATTGCCAACTACTTTAATAACTTTTTCATTGGCAAGTTTAGCAAACTTAGGCATGACATGCCAGCAACAAACGCTGACACCACACATCCAAGTACATTGGACCAAATTATGAAAGACAAGAATTGTACTTTTTAATTCTGTCAAGTCAGTGTGGATGAGGTGAAAACATTATTGTTGTCTATCAATAATGACAAGCCACCGGGGTCTGACATTCTGGATGGAAAATACTGAGGATAATAGCAGACAACTCCTATTTGCCACATCTTCAATTTAAGCCTAATAGAGAGCGTATGCCCTCAGGCCTGGAGGGAAGCTAAAGTCATTCTCGTACCCAAGAATAGTAATGCCCCCTTTACTGGCTCAAATAGCCGACCAATCAGCCTGTTACCAAACCTTAGTAAACTTCTGGATAAAATAGTGTTTGACCAGATACAATGCTATTTCACAGTAAACAAATTGACAACAGACTTTCAGCATGCTTATAGAGAAGGACATTCAACAGGCACAGCACTTACACAAATGACTGATGATTGGCTGAGAGAAATTGATGATGAAATGATTGTGGGGCCTGTCTTGTTAGACTTCAGTGCACGTTTTGACATTATCGATCATAGTCTGCTGCTGTAAAAACATATGTGTTATGGCTTTACACCCCCTGCTATAATGTGGATAGAGTTACTTCTCTAACAGAACACAGAGGGTGTTCTTTAATGGAAGCCTCTCAGACATAATCCAGGTAGAATCAGGAATTCCCCAGGGTAGTGTTGAGTAAAGCCAGTGTGTCTATGTATGCGGATGACTAAACACTATACATGTCAGCTACTACAGTGACTAAAATGACTGCAACACTTAACAAAGAGTTGCAGTTAGTTTCAGAGTGGGTGGCAAGGATTAAGCCCTAAATATTTCTAAAACTAAAAGCATTGTATTTGGGACAAATCATTCACTTAACCCTAAACCTCAACTAAGTCTGGCAATGAATAATGTGGAATTTGAGCTAAAGTTGAGGAGACTAAACTGCTTGTAGTAACCCTGGATTGTAAACTGTCATGGTCAAAACATATTGATACAACAGTAGCTAAGATGGGGAGAAGTCCGTCTATAATAAAGCGCTGCTCTGCCTTCTTAACAACACTATCAATAAGGCAGGTCCTACAGGCCCTAGTTTTGTCGTACCTTGACTACTGTTCAGTCATGTGGTCAGGTGCCACATAAAAGGACTTAGGAAAATTGCAATTGTCTCAGAACAGGGCAGCACGTCTGGCCCTTGCATGTACACAGAGAGTTAATATTAATAATATACATGTCAATCTCTCCTGGCTCAGTGGCGGAGAGATTATAGTGACTTCATCAGTACTTGTATTTATGAGAGGTATTAACATGTTGAATACACCGAGCTGTCTGTCTGAACTACTGGCACACAGCTCGGACATCCATGCATAGCCCACAAGACGTGCCACCAGAGGTCTCTTCACAGTCCCCAAGTCCAGAACAGACTATGGGAGGCACACAGTAGTACATAGAGCCATGACTACATGGAACTCTATTCCACATCAAGTAACTGATGCATGCAGTAAAATTAGATTTACAAAAACAGATTTAAAAACACCTTATGGAACAGCAGGACTGTGAAGCAACACAAACATAGGCACACACACACACACACGATAACATACGCACTATACACACACATACACATGGAGTTAGTACTGTAGATATGTAGTAGTAGGGGCCTGAGGGCACACAGAGTGTTGTGAAATCTGTGAATGTATTGTAATGTTTTTAAAATGGTATAAACTGCCTCCATAAGAAATACAAATACACCCTGTACATGCAACAGTCATACGTCCCCTATACGCTCAGCACTTCCAAACCACATCCGTCATACATCTCTCTGAGCTTTGGAGTCTAATTTGAAAGTGAAGGAGTTTTCATGTTTGATCTCCTGAAGGTGTTCCTCCTCTCCTGCAATTCTCCCTCTAACCCCGTCTCTCCTGCCTTCAACCCCGTCTCTCCTGCCTCCGACCCCGTCTCTCCTGCCTCCGACCCCGTCTCTCCTGCCTCCGACCCCGTCTCTCCTGCCTCTAACCCCGTCTCTCCTGCCTCTAACCCCGTCTCTCCTGCCTCTAACCCCGTCTCTCCTGCCTCTAACCCCATCTCTCCTCCCTCTCTCCCAGGTCCTGAGTGTGTCTCCTGAGCACCCCGCTGTAGTCCTGCTGTTGAGGCAGGTGCAATGTGAACACCACCTCCTGTCTAGTGCCGGTACTGCCCTGCCAGCTTCTGTCCTGGAGCAGCTCAGCAGTGCCGTCTCAGCCAATCACACCTCAGTGGCCGCCTGGCACGTGAGTCACACACATTGCTGACTGGGGGGGGTTGAAGATATTGGCCTGGATGTCTGTAAAGTATTGTATGTTCGCGTCCTTCTTCCCTCACTTGTCTCTCCCCTCCTCTCTCAGTGGCTGGCGGAGGTGTATCGTACCCAGGGTCTGCTGGTACAGGCAGTAATGGCCTACAGACAAAGCCTGCAGCTGGCCTCCCAGCTTGACCTCTACAGTGGGAAAATGGCATGTCTTCTGCGCCTAGCCCTGCTGGCCCTCAGCCCCTGCATGGTGAGTCTCTCTGGGACTAGCCCTACTGGGCATGGTGAGTCTCCCTCTGGGACTAGCCCTACTGGGCATGGTGAGTCTCCCTCTGGGACTAGCCCTACTGGGTATGGTGAGTCTCCCTCTGGGACTAGCCCTACTGGGTATGGTGAGTCTCCCTCTGGGACTAGCCCTACTGGGTATGGTGAGTCTCTCTCTGGGACTAGCCCTACTGGGCATGGTGAGTCTCTCTCTGGGACTAGCCCTACTGGGCATGATGAGTCTCCCTCTGGGACTAGCCCTACTGGGTATGGTGAGTCTCTCTCTGGGACTAGCCCTGCTGGGTATGGTGAGTCTCTCTCTGGGACTAGCCCTGCTGGGTATGGTGAGTCTCTCTCTGGGACTAGCCCTGCTGGCCCTCAGCCCCTGCATGGTGAGTCTCTCTCTGGGACTAGCCCTACTGGGCATGATGGGGATGATTGATTCAACCTATTTAATACTGAACTTATTATAGGATTTTGTTGATGGAGTTTCTGGAATACCATGGGATGTTAAATGTACAGTTATTTAAACAACCATGACAAGTCAAGAATCTGGAGTTTGTTTGTATTCCAGTAAATTACACAAGTGATCCTTGACATGTGAACCCTTTTCCTAAAAATGTCTGAAATGTGGTTAAACCAAGGTAGCCGGTGTATTGAGTCAGTTGCTAACACAAAACGCGGGCCCATCCCCCCAAATACAGAGACCAACAACGGAACACAAACAGACGGCAGGTTAGTGAGGAATGACACACACACAATGATGGGACAACTGATCAAAGCCAAGTGGAAATGCAAACAGCACCAAGGGTATTCATTGTCCCTTTCAACAGCCCCAGTGTATGTACAGCACTAAAAGGGGAGGTTTGAGCTATGCATCACGGCTGTGAGCATAGCCGTGAGAAGTAGGGGTGCTGATGGTGCTGCAGCACCCCCTGAAAATATATATATATTTTTAAAAGGAAACAAATGTCCCACTAAAGTAGTTCAATGGGCCTTTACTAGGCCTGTATTAGTGGACCAATATAGCAGTCTGTAGGGAAGAAAAAAATAAACCAAACATCTTCCTGTGGCTATGGCTGTGAGACTTTAAGAGGAATAGTGAACCTTGGTGAGAGAGGGGAATGAACGTTTCTCTTCCTGTGGCTATGGCTGTGTGACTTTCTAAGAGGAATAGTGAACCTTGGTGAGAGAGGGGAATGAACGTTTCTCTTCCTGTGGCTATGGCTGTGAGACTTTCTAAGAGGAATAGTGAACCTTGGTGAGAGAGGGGAATGAACGTTTCTCTTCCTGTGGCTATGGCTGTGTGACTTTCTAAGAGGAATAGTGAACCTTGGTGAGAGAGGGGAATGAACGTTTCTCTTCCTGTGGCTATGGCTGTGAGACTTTCTAAGAGGAATAGTGAACATTGGTGAGAGAGGGGAATGAACGTCTCTCTTCCTGTGGGATGGTAATTTTCTGTCTCAGTACCTGCTGAGCCCAAATTAGATTGCAGACAAAGCCTTGAGTAGCATTAGACAATTCCTTGATTAAACAGTGGAACATTGCATTGTCAAGGGACATTTACCTTCTGCTCACCTATATGGAGGTATGAAATGTCTTTTTTTTTTCTTGTGCGTTTCAGTCGAAAGTCCCTGGTGATGAATGGAAGGAGCTGGTTCTGGAGGCGACCACCGAGGCTCTGAAGCTGGGCCCCTCCCCTGTAGCTCTCCTTGTTCAGGCCCTGCTACACTTCGCCACCAAGATGTCCGCCAGGTGGGAACCCCTGCTTACTCATCAGAGTGGCTGGCGGAGGTCCCAATTATCTCCTTTCTCCCAAAGTGTGGACTTATTCACTTCTTTACCAGTAGCTTCATTTCAAGTTAGGAATCAGGAATATGGTGAAAACTCCCACTACCCAATGTCTAGGCAATGCTTTTGGATTTATGGGAAGTAGTGAATGAGTGAACACTTCAGGATAAAGGAGATATTATTGGGATGTACCCATAATCTCCATTTCATATTCTCGCTCCTCGAACCATGACCGCAAATCTTCAATGAATGTGTTCAACAGTACAGTTGATATTACCAGACAGCTTATTCTTGTGTGATACAACTTCATATCACAATAGTAAAAGCCTGTGCACATCCACTGCAAACAACTCTCCTGTCGTCTGAGTCGCATTGTTGTTGTGGTCCAGGGAGACGAGGCGTTTGTTGGAGAGGCTGGTGTACTTCTCCTCCCAAGGTTACCCAGAGACTGTGGCGTGTGTGGCTCGCTGGTACCTCCTACGCCACCTGCATGCCAAAGACGACCTGGAGCTGATGGACGTGAGTACAGAATGAACCATTTACAGCCAAAAGATTTCCAAGAAGTATACAAATTTTACATTTACATTTAAGTCATTTAGCAGACGCTCTTATCCAGAGCGACTTACAAATTGGTGCATTCACCTTATGACATCCAGTGGAGCAGCCACTTTACAATAGTGCATCTAAATCTTTTAAGGGGGGGTGAGAAGGATTACTTTATCCTATCCTAGGTATTCCTTAAAGAGGTGGGGTTTCAGGTGTCTCCGGAAGGTGGTGATTGACTCCGCTGTCCTGGCGTCGTGAGGGAGTTTGTTCCACCATTGGGGGGCCAGAGCAGCGAACAGTTTTGACTGGGCTGAGCGGGAACTGTACTTCCTCAGTGATAGGGAGGCGAGCAGGCCAGAGGTGGATGAACGCAGTGCCCTTGTTTGGGTGTAGGGCCTGATCAGAGCCTGGAGGTACTGAGGTGCCGTTCCCCTCACAGCTCCGTGGCAAGCACCATGGTCTTGTAGCGGATGCGAGCTTCAACTGGAAGCCAGTGGAGAGAGCGGAGGAGCGGGGTGACGTGAGAGAACTTGGGAAGGTTGAACACCAGACGGGCTGCGGCGTTCTGGATGAGTTGTAGGGGTTTAATGGCACAGGCAGGGAGCCCAGCTAACAGCGAGTTGCAGTAATCCAGACGGGAGATGACAAGTGCCTGGATTAGGACCTGCGCCACTTCCTGTGTGAGGCAGGGTCGTACTCTGCGGATGTTGTAGAGCATGAACCTACAGGAACGGGCCACCGCCTTGATGTTAGTTGAGAACGACAGGGTGTTGTCCAGGATCACGCCAAGGTTCTTAGCGCTCTGGGAGGAGGACACAGTGGAGTTGTCAACCGTGATGGCGAGATCATGGAACGGGCAGTCCTTCCCCGGGAGGAAGAGCAGCTCCGTCTTGCCGAGGTTCAGCATGAGGTGGTGATCCGTCATCCACACTGATATGTCTGCCAGACATGCAGAGATGCGATTCGCCACCTGGTCATCAGAAGGGGGAAAGGAGAAGATTAATTGTGTGTCGTCTGCATAGCAATGATAGGAGAGACCATGTGAGGTTATGACAGAGCCAAGTGACTTGGTGTATAGCGAGAATAGGAGAGGGCCTAGAACAGAGCCCTGGGGGACACCAGTGGTGAGAGCACGTGGTGAGGAGATGGATTCTCGCCACGCCACCTGGTAGGAGCGACCTGTCGGGTAGGACGCAATCCAAGCGTGGGCCGCGCCGGAGATGCCCAACTCGGAGAGGGTGGAGAGGAGGATCTGATGGTTCACAGTATCGAAGGCAGCCGATAGGTCTAGAAGGATGAGAGCAGAGGAGAGAGAGTTAGCTTTAGCAGTGCGGAGCGCCTCCGTGATACAGAGAAGAGCAGTCTCAGTTGAATGACTAGTCTTGAAACCTGACTGATTTGGATCAAGAAGGGGGTCAAGGGTTTTGGATCAAGGGTTTTGGAGAGAAAAGAAAGAAGGGATACAGGTCTGTAGTTGTTGACATCGGAGGGATCGAGTGTAGGTTTTTTCAGAAGGGGTGCAACTCTCGCTCTCTTGAAGACGGAAGGGACGTAGCCAGCGGTCAGGGATGAGTTGATGAGCGAGGTGAGGTAAGGGAGAAGGTCTCCGGAAATGGTCTGGAGAAGAGAGGAGGGGATAGGGTCAAGCGGGCAGGTTGTTGGGCGGCCGGCCGTCACAAGACGCGAGATTTCATCTGGAGAGAGAGGGGAGAAAGAGGTCAGAGCACAGGGTAGGGCAGTGTGAGCAGAACCAGCGGTGTCGTTTGACTTAGCAAACGAGGATCGGATGTCGTCGACCTTCTTTTCAAAATGGTTGACGAAGTCATCTGCAGAGAGGGAGGAGGGGGGGGGGATTCAGGAGGGAGGAGAAGGTGGCAAAGAGCTTCCTAGGGTTAGAGGCAGATGCTTGGAATTTAGAGTGGTAGAAAGTGGCTTTAGCAGCAGCGACAGAAGAGGAAAATGTAGAGAGGAGGGAGTGAAAGGATGCCAGGTCCGCAGGGAGGCGAGTTTTCCTCCATTTCCGCTCGGCTGCCCGCAGCCCTGTTCTGTGAGCTCGCAATGAGTCGTCGAGCCACGGAGCGGGAGGGGAGGACCGAGCCGGCCTGGAGGATAGGGGACATAGAGAGTCAAAGGATGCAGAAAGGGAGGAGAGGAGGGTTGAGGAGGCAGAATCAGGAGATAGGTTGGAGAAGGTTTGAGCAGAGGGAAGAGATGATAGGATGGAAGAGGAGAGAGTAGCGGGGGAGAGAGAGCGAAGGTTGGGACGGCGCGATACCATCCGAGTAGTGGCAGTGTGGGAAGTGTTGGATGAGAGCGAGAGGGAAAAGGATACAAGGTAGTGGTCGGAGACTTGGAGGGGAGTTGCAATGAGGTTAGTGGAAGAACAGCATCTAGTAAAGATGAGGTCGAGCGTATTGCCTGCCTTGTGAGTAGGGGGGGAAGGTGAGAGGGAGAGGTCAAAAGAGGAGAGGAGTGGAAAGAAGGAGGCAGAGAGGAATGAGTCAAAGGTAGATGTGGGGAGGTTAAAGTCGCCCAGAACTGTGAGAGGTGAGCCGTCCTCAGGAAAGGAGCTTATCAAGGCATCAAGCTCATTGATGAACTCTCCGAGGGAACCTGGAGGCGATAAATGATAAGGATGTTAAGCTTGAAAGGGCTGGTAACTGTGACAGCATGGAATTCAAAGGAGGCGATAGACAGATGGGTAAGGGGAGAAAGAGAGAATGACCACTTGGGAGAGATGAGGATCCCGGTGCCACCACCCCGCTGACCAGAAGCTCTCGGGGTGTGCGAGAACACGTGGGCGGACGAAGAGAGAGCAGTAGGAGTAGCGGTGTTATCTGAGGTGATCCATGTTTCCGTCAGTGCCAAGAAGTCGAGGGACTGGAGGGAGGCATAGGCTGAGATGAACTCTGCCTTGTTGGCCGCAGATCGGCAGTTCCAGAGGCTACCGGAGACCTGGAACTCCACGTGGGTCGTGCGCGCTGGGACCACCAGATTAGGGTGGCCGCGGCCACGCGGTGTGGAGCGTTTGTATGGTCTGTGCAGAGAGGAGAGAACAGGGATAGACAGACACATAGTTGACAGGCTACAGAAGAGGCTACGCTAATGCAAAGGAGATTGGAATGACAAGTGCACTACACGTCTCGAATGTTCAGAAAGTTGAGCTTACGTAGCAAGAATCTTATTGACTAAAATGATTAAAAATGATACAGTACTGCTGAAGTAGGCTAGGTGGCAGTGGCTGCGTTGTTGACTTTGTAGGCTAGCTGGCAGTGGCTGCGTTGTTGATTACGTTGCGTTAAAAGAACGACAATAGCTGGCTAGGTAACCTAGAAAATCGCTCTAGACTACACAATTATCTTTGATACAGAGACGGCTATGTAGCTAGCTATGTAGACGGTGGGCGTTAGCTAGCTGGCTAGCTGCTGGGCAGATACGTTAGGACGACGAAATACGATAATTACGCAATTATCTTTGATACAAAGACGGCTATGTAGCTAGCTAAGAAGAAATTGTTAAGATTAGACAAATCAAACCGTTGTACTATAATGAAATGTAATGAAAAGTTATACTACCTGCAGACCGAAGTGCAGACCGAAGTGCGGATGCGACTGCTCGCTCCAACCCGGAACACATTTTCATGTGTGATTGTTTTAAAAAGACTAATGTAACAGTATTTGTGGTGAAAATGAGATGCCGTATTTAATACAGGAGAAAGTATTATATTTACTGTGTATTGATTGCTTGGTCTGTCGAAGCAGGGAGCACAGTTGAGGTCAGGTGTACTGTTTCAATAAGGAGCAGGCCAGCCAGGTGGGATGCACTGAGGTAGCAGCTGTTAGCTAGGGACTTCCAATCAGGTAACAGAAGATCATTAGCCTAATGTCTCAGAGGATGAAGAGATGAGGAGGGTCAGGTGGTCAAAATACTAGCCTCTGAAGATTGTATCTTGAAACGTTTTGAACAGCGCGGCAGTGGTCATATCATGCATAGGGTGTGTTCGTATGCATGAGATGACCACTCTATGTCCTGCTACGCTGTTCAAAGGGTATGCTGCATGTAGGTAGAAGGTAGTGGTACGCAGTGAATACATCCCTTAAAACATGTTCCTGTCACAATGTTTAGTGTTCCTATTCAGCAGTTTTACTTTGTGTGTCTTTAGACCCTGGTGGATGACGCCAAAGCCAGTGGAGACAGCAGACTGCTGGAGTTCCACACACGGCTCACCTCTTGCTGACTGCCCACTACAGACTGACTGACTACCAGGGGACAGCACAGCTCCATCCACAGCCAGCCACTCACTCTGCAAACAATGCATGACCTGAAGTCAACAATGTATCTCCTTCATTGCCTGACTCTTGTGCTTTCTCTGTCTTTCACAATAGTGTCAAAAGTTTACAGTACTTATGGTATTTGTATGCAATAGATTAGTTTAGGCAATCAGTTCTTACTATGGGCTATTGAGATTTGGGAATAACACCAACAGGAGGCACTGAGGGTCAAAACACTAGCCTCTGAAAATGGTATCTTAACTTTTTGAGCAGCGAGGCAGGATGTAGAGGAGTGGTCATATCATGCATAGGTTATGTTGTCGCCTATGTATGATCGTATGCATGAGATGACCACTCCTCTATATCCTGCCATGATGTCAAAGGGTATTCTTCATGTAGGTAGAAGGGAGGCACGGTAGTGGTAAGCAGTGAACACATTCCTGTCACAATGTTTTACTTCCAGGGTGTAACAGTTTAACTTCAAGTCCTTAGAGGTGCATTCTGTAGCTTTAAGTTAATTTCTCCAGTGGCAACTCACAGTACCACAAACACATTCAGCCAAAAAACAAATGGGTACATTTGGATGCACCCAAACCTACACCTTCAGATTCAGCACTTTTGACCAGAAAAAAATAAGTCAATTCCAAAACATATGTATGGTCTCCCTACAGATTCTGGTGAATGCTGACTTGTTAACCCATATTTAACTGATCACTTACTAAATGCCTTGACTGACACTTGTGATATTGACAGACGAACAAGATAGTGTTTCAATTCTGTAGTTGGCTAATTAAGAATGTAAGCTTTGTTATTGCACTATGCTGTTTATCGCGTAGGAAAGTGCCTTCAGAGCATGAGCTATATTAACATATCTGCTTTTGGGTGTCGCCTTAAGACAGAAAGGATGTATCACTTAATAACATGTTTAATTTGCGCTCAAAGCCAACCCACTGGTGCGGAAGGCCACCCTTGATGTATATGCTCCAAGCCTGCCCATGAGTCAGGACTGAAGAGTAAAGATGGTTGAAGTCACATCACACGCCACTGGGTCTCAAACTCCTTAGATTCCAGTGTAGTTTGCACTGTGCATACTGAGGAAATTGTGTTTAAAACGAGGCACTTTCTCCGAAACGCATCAGCAATAAATGTAATTGAAGGAAATTAAGCTGCTGTCCTGAACCTGCTTTTACAATTGTTGCTTCTTTATTTCATGTGAATGCTGTCACACATTGCCAAATGATATCAAATGATATCATGTAACCACTGCCATAGCTATATGTAAGAAAACCACAAACCCTATGAGGAAAAAGCATTTTTACTTTGGAGCTGATGTATTTCATATGAAATGGATCGAATACAACAAGTGTAGACTTTACCGTGAAATGCTGACTTACAAACTCTTAACCAACAGTGCAGTTCAAGAAGAAGAAAATATACAAAGTGATATTAGTGATACTGCGGGAATAAAAAGCCAACATACAGTACCAGTCAAGTTTGGACACACCTACTCATTGAAAGGTTTTTCTTTATTTGTACTATTTTCTACATTGTAGAATAATAGTGAAGACATCAGGACTATGAAATAACATGGAATTATGTAGTAACCAAAGAATTGTTAAATCAAAATATATTTTACATTATTCAAAGTAGCCACCCTTTGTCTTGATGACAGCTTTGTGCACTCTTGGCATTCTCTCAACCAGCTTCACCTGGAATGCTTTTCAAATAGTCTAGAAGAAGTTCCCACATATGCTGAGCACTTGTTGGCTGTGTTTCCTTCACTCTGTGGTCCAACTCATCCCAAACCATCTCAATTGGGTTGAGGTCGGGTGATTGTGGAGGCCAGGTCATCTGATGCCATCACTCTCCTTGGTCAAATAGCCCTTACACAGCCTGGAGGTGTGTTTGGAGTTCATTGTCCTGTTGAAAATCAAATTATAGTCCTAAGCGCAAACTACATGGGATGGTGTATCGCTGCAGAATGCTGTGGTAGCCATGCAGGTTAAGTGTGCCTTAAATTCTAAATAAATCACTGACAGTGTCACCAGCAAAGCACCTCCATGCTTCACAGTGGGAACCACACATGCAGAGATCATCCGTTCACCTACTCTACGTCTCACAAAGACATTTTGGTTGGAACTAAAAATCTCAAATTTGGACTCATCAGACCAAAGGACAGAGTTCCACCGGTCTCATGTCCATTGCTCGTGTTTCTTGTCCCAAGCAAGTCTCTTCTTATTATTGATGTCTTTAAGTAGTGGTTTCTTTGCAGAAACTCAACCATGAAGGCCTGATGCACGCAGTCTGCACAGTTGATGTTGAGATGTCTGTTACTTGAACTCTGAAGCATTTATTTGGGCTGCAATTTCTGAGGCTGGTAACTCGATTGAACTTATCTTCAGTGGCAGAGGTATCTCTGGGTCTTCCTTTTCTGTGGCGGTCCTCATGAGAGCCAGCTTCATCAAAGTGCTTGATGGTTTTTGCGACTGCACTTGAAGAAACTTTCAATGTTCTTGACATTTTCCGGATTGACTGACCAAGTCTTAAAGAAATTATGGACTGTAGTTTCTCTTTGCTTATTTGAGCTGTTCTTGCCATTATATGGACTTATAGGGGCTATGTTCTGTATACAGGGGTGGTACACAACTGATTGGCTCAAATGCATTAAGAAGGAAAGAAATTCCACAAATTAACTTTTAACAAGGCACACCTGTTAATTGAAATGCATTCCAGGTGACTACCTCATCATGCTGGTTAAGAGAATGCCAAGAATGTGCAAAGGGTGGCTACTTTAAAGAATCTCATAAAATAGATTTTGATTTAACACTCTTTACTATTATTCTGCAAAAAAAAAAAAAAAACTTGAATGAGTAGATGTGTCCAAACTTTTGACTGGTACTGTACAAGAACATGCTATGTGTCTTCGTTGATCCCCTCTGGCACATCATTGTTATCCAAAACAGCCACATACAACATAAGCCTACATGTGGAGATAAAATATTTGTTCAGGAGATACATTCTGGCCACATGATGTACAGCATATATTTTACAGGAGAAAAAAATATTAGGTCCCTGAGATACATGTATGCAATAACACACCACCGAAGACTACTAGACCATGACACATCACTGCTACTCCTTGTCGTCGTCCCCCCCCCCCCCCCCCCCAGTCAGGCACTGGCAGAGCAGGTATGTTTGGTCATTAGGGTGCAGATGTTCTGTCCGCAGCCCCAGCACGGAAGCAGCGAATGTGTGTGATCTGGTGTGGTTTTCCTCTTGCACAGGGTACACACACCCCCAGCCACCGCAACCTGCATGTCTCCACCCCTTCCAATCCCAGCCTGCTTCTGTGAAACCAACTGCTTTAGCTCAGCCAGGATGGTGGGGTTGGGCGCCTTGGCGATGCTAGTGACCACGACGCGCTGGGGGTCAAACACACAGTCCTCCTCCAGGCCGCTGGGCACGGATTGCATGCCACAGTTGGGGGGAACCCATGCGGTGTCGTACCCTGCTGCGTTCCAGCTCTTTTGCATAGGGTGGTTGTCTTTGTCGATGCGTTTCACGCGACCAGCGTTGACACGCAGCTGCAGCACCACACGGTTGGAGGGGGGGGCTTTTAGCGGGTAGCGCTCTGCCTTCTGCTGGTTGCGGCTCACGTACACACCGGGGCCCAACATGCCATCAGGGGACTGGCGGAAGCCATTGGTGATGATGAGCCGAGCAGTCTGGACATTGGTGCCATGGTACATAGTGTAAGAATCCCCCTTTTGAGGCTCCTGCTCTGCCCCCAGTTCCAACACCAGGGATTTGTCATCGTACACCACGTCCCAGCCAAAGAACGTCACCGACATCCTAGAATGGAATTAATTGGATAGTCAAAACAAAATATTCTTCAGGGTGTATATGAGAGCCAAATAGAACTTCAAATGAATGGAACGGTTTAAAATGATTTGAGTTGGCTGCTAAGTGTAGACCTACTGCCTGGCATTGGTGTAAAGTGCTTTAAAGTGGCAATATGTAACTTTTTGGGCGACCCGACCAAATTCACACAGAAACGTGAGTTATAGATCTATCATTCTACTTGAAAGCAAGTTTGTTATATGTGCGTTATTTCAATGCTTCCCATTCTTAAGTTTTGTTTTTGCATCTTTTACTTTCAGTTTAGTACACAACCTTCAAACCGCTGAAAATATAATATTTTTGGTTTTGAAAAATATGATGGTACAATGATTCTCTAACTATGCTAACTTATTTTGTCACATAAACTGAAATTAGGCAAACTATTACAGCAACCAGGAAATGGCAGAGTGATTTCTGCATAGTGCAACTTTAAGTAAAAATACTTTAAAGTACTACTTAAGTAGTTGTTTGGGGTATTTATATGTTACTATTTACATTTTTGACATTTATTTTTACTCCACTACATTCCTAAAGAAAATAATGTTCTTTTTACCCCATATTTTTTTCCTGACACCTAAAAGTACTGTTACATTTCAAATGATTCCTTATCAGGCTGGGAAAATGGTCCAATTCACGCACTTATCAAGACAATGTCCTAGTCATCTCTACTGCCTCTGATCTGTCACTCACTAAACACAAATGTTTTGTTTGTAAAGTGTTGGAGTGTGCCCCTGGCTACCCATACATTTTTAAAACAAGTAAATAGTGCCCTCTGGATTTTTTATTATAAGCAATGCGAAATTATTTCTATGTTTACTTTTACTTTTGATAATTAGATATATTTTAGCAATTACTTTTACTTTTGATACTTAAGTATATTTAAAACCAAATACTTTTAAGACATTTAATCAAGTAGTATTTCACTGGGTGACTTTTACTTGAGTCCTTTTCTATTAGTGTCAATATGTAACTTTTTGGGCAACCAACCACATACAAATGTGAGTCATAGATCTATAATGTTACTTGAAAACAAGTCTAAAGTGGTCGCTCTGTTATTTCTATGCTTTCCGTTTCGTTTTTGGGTCTTTGTCTTTCGGTTTTGTACACCAGCTTCAAACAGCTGAAACAGCAATATTTTTGGTTATGGAAAATATATTTCACAGCGGTATGGATGGTACAATGATTATCTACACTATACTAGCTTATTTTGTCACATAAACTGAAATTAGGCAAACTAGAGTTTTAACAACCAGGAAATGGCGGAGAGAATTCCGCATAGTGCAACTGTAAGGTAATCTTTACTATTACTCAAGTATGACAATTGGGTATTTTTTACACCACTGCATCCTGATCTCATCATCCCTGTCTATCCCTACAGTGGACCCTAACAGATATAGCCTACTGTAGCCTACATTTAAAATACGCTAGAATGTCATATTTATAGTCATATTTCATGTATGTCTTATACATTATACACAGCTGCTAAACATGCAACTGTATGGACCACAGACAATGGCATAACCATAACAGACAGAAATAAAATAAATATTCGTTTAGTTTCAGCCAAGTCCTATCAAAAAGGTTTCCAAATTAGTATTACATGTATATGAGTGTTTTTCTTACCTGTACAGCAATGCGTCGACGAAGTTCGATCTGAGCAATTCCACTTTCGCTTTCTGTATAACAAAATTGACAGTAGCCTAAGCTAATGAAATAGCACTACGTTCTAAACAGCGAAACATAATTGGGCCTATATCTTAGAACTCGTAATGCATATGATTCCCATAGAGAATTCCTCTAGAATTAATTATTGCAACAGTTGCAAGCTCAACTCGGCAACTAACAACTTGGAGGACACTTTTGGGCTGCGTATCAATAGTGACACTATTTCCTCTCCTCCTCACCTTAATATAAGGTTATATCAAATAGTGAATAAGGTGCTGGAGTATAATACAGCAAATTCAGGGGTAGCCCTGACACAAACCCGGTCCAGCGACTGTCAAGCCAACACCTTAACCATTTATGCCAAGAGGTCCAAGCCTCTTGATAAGGTTGTTACATGTTGGGTTAAAGTTGCTACATTACCATTACCCCCTTCCTTTGGGAGAGCGTGTCTCCATGCTTCTCTATACCAAGTCCCTCACATGTACACAGCTCTCCGATTGCTCCACCCACCATCCCACTTCTGACACCAATGGAGCGAATTCAAGGGGTAGCACCAACTGTGACTTTAACCACCCTGGTCCAGCGACTATCAAGCCAGCAACTTAACTGTTACGCCAAAAGGTCCAAACCTCTTGACAAAGTCGCTAAAGATATTCTGGATAGGGAGAGTCAGTCCCTGCAACATGACATACAGCCTTCATAGACTTCCCTACAGGCTATGCTGGCTGCTGCTGTGTAGAACATTAAGAACCTCGTCAATTATGCCATGTCCTCCCCCCTACTTCCCCCTTCCCTCCTCCAAAGAAAGCGTGAAGAATTGAAGGGTCCGAAGAGCTAGCTTCACAGCTGTATAAAGCTGAGACTGGGGTGTGATTCATGACTGGGTTTTTTGTTTCCCATTGGTTCTAGGAATGAAGCCATAAGTTTACTGGCCGTTAAAACGGAACGTTTTTTAGACATTCTGAGAATAGAAGTGAAAATTTCACCTTTTCCGGGAACTATACCTTTTAGGTTGCAGTTAGGTTCGCAAATGTTTTTCTATGGTTCCCATAAAGGAATTATTTTGGTTTTATTAACGTTCTGAGAACAGAAATGATAGGTTATATGAAGGTAATTAAATAACGTTCTGAGAACATGTTTCAATAATTCTGCTAGCTTAGGTTAACTGTTTTGAACTCCATGCACAGATAGAACACATTGAATTTAATTTGCTTAGGTATTAATAATGCAAACACGTCTTTTTTATTGTGGCATGGCGTCAATGAGATTCAAACCATTGATCTTCTGCGCTCTATCCATGGAATTAGTCCACTGTCCACCAGGATGGCCTTGTTGTTTTTTTTACTTATACAAACTGTTCATTTTAGTCTATTCAAACAGACCCCATTTCAAAGGAAACAAGCACTCATTAAGATCATGTGTGGCCAAGTAGTCGGTGTGGCCAACACACCTGAACACAGTTAACAAGATAGAGGACAGAGGGAGTTTTGTTGAGCTGAGAACATTATGTATATGTTTTTAAATAACATTCTTAGAACATTACAAATGTTTTATTGTGTTTTTTTAATGGAAAGTTTACTTAATGTGCTGAGAACATGACAAATAAAACCATGAGGAAACCTGCAGAAAATGTTATTCTGAAGTAATGGAATTCCCACAGAAGAATGTTGTTTCTTAACGTGAACAATTTGAGAACATTGCTTTAAATAGAACCATGAGGAAACCTGTAGAAAACATAATGCTGAACTACTGAAATTCCCACAGAAGTACATTGTTTCTTAATGTTCTCTGAACAATGTGAGAACATTACTGTAAATAGAACCACGAGGAAACCTGTAGGAAACGTTATAGGAAGATTGTATGCAAAATAACCATGAGATAATCACGCTCTCACCAAGCTCTAAGAAACATATATGGTTTTCAGAATGTTATGTGCTAGCTGGGTAGAGCAAGTGCCAGCTCCATGGAGCAATGAGCTAGAAATCGGCATCAGGAAATTGGCATAAGGACCAAACCCAGGCAGAGGTTAATCTTTTTTATGGGATTTATAGTAAAGAAATGTATTTTAACTGTAATGTACTTTCATCCAAAATAATTCCAGCATCTGAACAGTGCACTGTGCACCCACCAACTTTCCTTCAATTAGCAAGTGGCTGAAACCCTCACTGGAGAAAGCATCTGAGCGAGCGAAACAGCGCCCCTCTGTCTTACTATATGTAGCTCATGTATCTGATGCTGTCTGGCCAAAAAAGAGTATGACATGCCATAATAAAACCACCCGTGGGCCGCCAGTTGGGGATCCCTGCCCGAGAGTCTTTTGACCCACGTCTGGGTTTCTACTAAGCTAAGATATGGAATTGTTTTAAGATGGTTATACAAGGACCATTTTGCTATTTAATTTTGCATTTAAGACCCCTGTAGTTAAGAAAATATATATAATTATTTGATGAAATATTGAATTTGTCCTTACTGCTATTACCCCATAGAAACGCATTGATTAACAGATTCATACATGGTAAAACAGATCAGTCAAAAATGTAATAAAAAGTAAGTATGTTTAGAAGTGTATGTCCTATATCTTAAAGATGTAAGAATTGGAACAAATATTCACAACCAGTATACCATTGAAATGTATTTTCCAGACCAGTATTGGGTTAACTTTAGACGAGTCCCATTGACAATTGTGGAGGGGTCATATTAGTGTGTATTCCAAACTGTTCGGATAATACATACACTACCGTTCAAAAGTTTGGGGTGACTTAGAAATGTCCTTGCTTTTGAAAGAAAAGCTATTTTTTGTCCATTAAAATAGCAAAACACCAGTCTCAACATCAACAGTGAAGAGGTGACTCCGGGATGCTGGACTTCTCGGCAGAGTTGCAAAGAAAAAGCCATATCTCAGACTAACCAATAAAAAGAAAAGATTAAGATGGGCAAAAGAACACAGACACTGGACAGAGGAACTCTGCCTAGAAGGCCAGCATCCCGGAGTCACCTCTTCATTGTTGACGTTGAGGCTGGTGTTTTGCGGGTACTATTTAATGAAGCTGCCAGTTGAGGACTTGTGAGGCATCTGTTTCTCAAACGAGACGCTCTAACGTACTTGTCCTCCTACTTAGTTGTGCACCGGGACCTCCCACTCCTCTTTCTATTCTGGTTAGAGCCAGTTTGCGCTGTTTTGTGAAGGGAGTAGTACACAGCGTTGTACGAGATATTCAAGTCTCTTGGCAATTTCTCACTTGGAATAGCCTTCATTTCTAAGAACAAGAATAGGCGGACAAGTTTCAGAAGAAAGTTCTTTGTTTCTGGACATTTTGAGCCTGTAATCGAACCCACAAATGCTGATGCTCCAGATACTCAACAAGTCCAAAGAAGGCCAGTTTTATTGCTTCCTTAATCAGCACAAAAGTTTTCAGCTGTGCTAACATAATTGCAAAAGGGTTTTCTAATGATCAATTATCCTTTTAAAATGATCAACTTGGATTAGCTAACACAACGTGCCATTGGAACACAGGAGTGATGGTTACTGATAATGGGCCTCTGTACGCCTATGTATTGTAAAGTGGCTGTTCCACTGGATGTCATAAGGTGAAAGCACCAATTTGTAAGTCGCTCTGGATAAGAGCGTCTGCTAAATGACTTAAATGTAATGTAAATGATGTAGATATTCCATTAAAATATCAGCCTTTTCCAGCTACAATAGTCGTTTACAACATTAACAATGTCTGCACTGTATTTCTGATCAATTTGATGTTATTTTAATGGACAAAAAAATATGCTTTTCTTTCAAAAACAAGGACATTTCTAGGTGACCCCAAACTTTTGAACGGTAGTGTATGTTTTTCTGAGAAGAACAATTTTCGAGGTGTCTCCTGGTCTGACAAACACAGCAGTAGCTCAGCCACCTTCTACCGCAGATGCGGAAGGCCGACATCGGCGGATGCGGTGGATTGAGACGCAGCACATGCAACAAAAAACAGCAGATATTTTTTTTATCTTAAACAGATGGATTTTGATGGGGATTTTTTTTTTTTTTCATATGCATCGAGGGAGCATGGGCGGGGGCCTCAAGCAGAGATGTATTTATTAAATGTTTATGCTCAGCTCATGAGGCCCCTTGATGATGTGAGCAGTAGCAGTGTGTGGATAAAATCACTGGGGAAGCCGATCCAAGCCAGTAAAATAGCCTTATTACAACCTATCTTGTGATAATTGCGTGGTTTGCCCTATAACACATTTTTCTGCCTGTGTGACTGTTGTCTGTTTGCTGTCTCTGCCTTATTTTATATCACGGTGGCGCATGTCCACGGTGGCGCATACTCTTTTGGTCCAGACAGCATCAGATACATGGGCTACACTGAAACAGAGGGGTGCTGTTTCCCTCTCTCTGATGATTTCTCCGGTGAGATTCTTATGAAAACACAGAGAGACGAAAGATAAATGATTTTATCATTGTTATTTTTTTATTGGTCAAATATTTGGAGAAGCCTGGGTTCCCTTGTCATCCATGAATACACACCACTGGATGTTAGGCCTGAGGCAGTTGTCTTTTCTGCCTCATGGTAAGTCTTCCAGAGCCTGCCATCAGCCTCCAAAAACTCTGTGCTTGAAGGCTCTATGGAAGGGCCTGTTACATCTTCATTTGTTAATTAAGGTTCTGGGTGTCAAGGATTTTCAGCATTTCATGAGTGTTTTTTCTAGCAGGCCCTGCACTTGGATGGGAGGAGGCACTCCAAGTGGGCTCTCTTGGGTAATTATTCCAGTGACCATCTCAGTAACAGCCTTTCACACACACTGTTTTGATTGGTCTGCATGCCAGGACTTCATTCAGCTGCACCCAGATACTGCCTCCTCAACAGAAATTATTCGCCAGGCTTTATCCACTGGAGAGGAGAGAGACAGCCACCTGTCCTCTGCATTCACACAAACCCAAAGGTTGGTTGCAGAGCAAAGTCCCCCAAAAAATGGGATCAGTGAAAGCTGTCACCTTGGATATGCAGAGTTCGCTTCCCACAAAGGCTTTCTATGAGTAGTGGCACAATATTCCCAATGACACAATATAGCTGCCTCAACGGTGCAATGTTATGTCTTAACCCATAGCTTCTCAAATACAGAATGCCTCAATGGTGCAATGTTATGTCTTAACCCATATCTTCTCAAATACAGAATGCCTTAATGGTGCAATGTTATGTCTTAACCCATAGCTTCTCAAATACAGAATGCCTCATTACTCTCATTGAGTGTTTCCTCTAGACAAAGAGGCAATGAGGAAGCCTCTAGGGTGTGTGTGTTTGTATATATCTGTGTCTGTCTGTGTGCGTGCGTGGGTGTGAGTGAGTGGTTTGAAGGGGCTGGTCTGTGCAACAGGACGTGCTCAAGCTACCAATGATCCTCACCCTGGAAGTATTTTTCTAAGTCTCTGCCTCATTCATGACCTGTTACCAGAGCCAGGCCATGGCGGAATAGACACAGATGGATGACCTGCTTGGGCCTGATCAAATATTTTTATTTGACTGACAGTGAAATGCTTACTTACGGGCCCTTCCCAACCAAAATAATAAAATAGAAGGTTAACACGAGGAATAACGATAGTCAAGTTATGTACAATAAATACACAGAGAGTAACGATAACTTGGCTATATACACGGGGTACCAGTACCGAGTCAATGTGCAGTAGTATGAGATAAATAAAGGAAAGATATTTACATATGGGTCGGGGTAAAGTGACAAGATCTTAGTGATTCCATTGTAAAAATAACAAGAGGGCTTAAACATAAAATAATGGTCTTGCCTATTCACTCATAATGGCTTACATTTACCATTTCCCAAGGAGAGAGCTACTGAATATATTTTATTGCTTGGACCAAGCCTCCTTGATGTAGGGGCTTTGACCTAGTGCCTTGATGGAGTTACCAACAGGTTAATGTTTTAGGTGGAATACAGTGTGTATTACTGTTATATTCTGTTGCGTAGAAAACAGCATTATACTATTTGTAATTCTTCATCTGTGAACTATAGCTGTACCATTCATTCATGGTTTAGGTTACAGTCTTGAGTAGTGTAGAATAAAAAGAAACGCACACCTATTTAGGCGAGGTGCTGGCTAGCGGAGTAGAAAACTTGAAAATAAAAGAGAGCCGCACACTCTAGAAGCTCAGATGAAACAATTTAATTACCAACGTTTCGACAGCCAAGCTGTCTTCATCGGGCTATACAGTCTTCAGTAGGGCATCTATCAGAATAGCTCAGTCCCTCTCACTGAGTTTCAGCTGCTGCTGAGACAGACAGAAACCACAGAGGCATTAAATTAAATAACCTTCAGACAAAGCTCATACACCACAACGTAGTCCCCCTCACACTGTGGAGCCAGAGGATGTTACCTTCATCTGCCGATAAACAGTATGACTCAGTTGTTTCTCTAAAGGATTGTAAAGGTTAGTGTCCGTGTTGTGTGTGTTAAGAGGAGTTACTGTAAGAGCACTAGACAAGGCCTGCTGGGCCTCCAGGAGCTGTGATGTGGCTGTCTAGGTCAGCTGTTTCTCTGGCCCTGGGCCTGCTCCATACACACACAAACACACACAAACACAAAGGATGAAAACATATTCAGCAACACTTGTGAGGCAAATTAGAGTCCAGACAGACAACTGCGACTTCAAACCCGGCCCCTGCGTGACCTGTACATATTGTTTGTGCTGTGTGCTCTGTATAGTGACCTGCATGTGTGCATGATTAGAATGGCATAATGTGTCAAGTCGCCTGTGACCTCATGCATTTTTTGAGTCAGTGTTGTTGTGGTTTTGTTCTCTTGCCTTTGCTGTTGGCGACCCACTTTCCTCCAGTTTTCAATCATTTTTATGGCCGCTCTGGACCACTCCTCTAGAGTTAATGTGCCACAATACCAGTGATTTTCCGCAGAGAGTAGGGCATGCAGGGACTAGTCTGGAAAACCTGAACCTTGACAAAACAGTGACTAGTGTCTGGTTCCAATGATGTAATTGCTCTGTGCCAAAAGAGTTCGTCACTGACTACATCACTCCTTAATTTTCAAAAAAAAAGCTTATTACAAAAAAGCTTATTTCTCTCAATTTTTGTGCACAAATTTCTTTACATCATGGTTTGTGAGCATTTGATCTTTTGTCAAGATAATCCATCCCCCTGACAGGTGTGATATCAAGAAGCTGATTAAACAGCATGATCAGTACACAGGTGCATCTTATGCGGGGGACAATAAAAGGCCACTCTAAAATGTGCAGTTTTGTCACACAACACAATGCCACAGATGTCTCAAGTTTTGAGGGAGCGTGCAATTGGCATGCTGACTGCAGGAATGTCCACCAGAGCTGTTGCCAGAGAATTTAATATTAATTTCTCTACCATAAGCCACCTCCAGCATCGTTTTAGAGAATTTCTGTCTGTAATAAAGCCCTTTTGTGGGGAAAAACTCCTGGCTCCCAAGTGGTGGACTAGGCTAAAATCCCCTTTCACTGTTTGTCCAGCACAAAAAGTCTGTTTTTACTGCAGTCCTCATCCCTATAATATACTGCATGTATTCAGCGAGAGAAAACGTTGATTCCTTCAGTAAAGGAAGATAAAATGAAAGGGAGGTACCTTCATGCATCTTCTTGTGATGTGCTTGGTCAGGTTGAGTGTGACCTACAAGCAGTCCGGTTGTTCAGAGTCTCTCACCTTGGTGTCCATCTCTCCCAATCTCTCTCCCAGGCCTGACTTGACCTCTGACACCTCCTGTTGGAGACTGATGATCTGCTGTGCCCTGGCGCTCACATCACCAGACAGCTTGGCAATGCTGGCAACACACCTGAGAGTGCTGGAATGAGACAGGAAAGACAGCTGTCTTTACCATTACAATACAGTGCACTCCCACCTGGGGCCCATATACAGTATAAACGTTGCATATGCACAAAATAGGCCCCAAAACATCCGTGCTCCAGTTTTCAAGCAACACTACGTTCGATAAATCCAATGTATGCAACACACACACAACGCACTGCAACTGCCTCTGCAACACAATGCTGCAAGGCAAACGCAGCGTGCCATTGGAAATGAATGTACTTCTAGTGTACCAAAATGTAAACTGTCTGTGTGATCGAGGCATCACACCAACAGTGTTATTGCAATTTGGTACACCAAAAGTACATTCATTTCCAATGGAACGCTGCGTTTGCCTTGCAGCATTGTGTTGCAGAGGCCTTTGCAGTGCGTTGTGTGTGTGTTGCATACATTGGATTTACCGAACGTATGCATCAAACTGTGTGCGTAGACGGCTTGACAGAAATGGTAGGATAAGGTGGATGTTGAACACATCTAGATGATGCTGCATACCATTTAGCTCTATGACACTGTAGGTGTGTCCGGGCGTTAGTGTTACATTTACACAATGGTTATAAATGAGGCCCCTGGCCTGACTATCTCTGGCAACCATGCAGAAAGTTTCATGGAGTCAACAATTAGCCCATGTCAGCTAATATTTTTTAGATTGCTAAATCTAGCCAGCTGTCTAAACATGTAGTAATCATGGTCAAATTGATTTTGATAGTCACTCTCACTCAGATATCATGTTAAAAATGGCTAACATTTCTCTCCACCCTATGGCAAAATGTGTAGAATTGCATGAAATGAGTTATACAATTTCAACATTTTCTCTCCTCCCCATGGATAATGTGTAGAATTGCATGAATCTTGCTTATAACGGAAACATTATTTCTACACCCTGAGGCAAAATGTGTAGAAATGCATGAATCTTGCTTATAACGGAAACATTATTTCTACACCCTGAGGCAAAATGTGTAGAAATGCAGGAAAATAGCTAACACTAATAATATTTCTGTCCACTTTAAAGAAAGAGAATAATTCTGCTTAAGGCCCCAAAAAGGCTAGGGACAATCATAATGAGTTCATATTTTTTGTGGCCCTCACCCCCATCAAAGTTGCCCATCCATGGTTTAGACAGATTAGAATGTTATACAAGCAAGGCAATTATAGTTGCCTAAATAAGTACACAGTTCATATGAATAACCCAAATGTGTTTTCACCATGCATGAGATAATAATCAGCAATGCAGGGGAAAACACTCCACTAGGGATATGCAAATTCATTGAATTGTTCACATAAATCTTTATGACCACAAAGTACCTTTTGAACATTGATGTAAAGCTCTACCTTGAATGAACTCACACTAGCAGCTTCTTTTCAGATCCCCTTGGTGTGTGCTGTATAGCTCTATGGTTATTTGATTGATATTGTCAAGCACTTTTAACAACACAAACAGTGCTTTAGCTAAATGTATTGTGTCATCACCTATCTTTCCCACTGTGCTGGTGATGAAGCACTTTGTGGAGAGCAGCGATGAGAGGTTTAAGGATACTTTTTACATTTGAAGAATTTTTTAGGAAATGTGTGTCATAATGGCTATATTGCAATGAACAGTCATTATTCATCTATTTGAAATACATATATTTCTCAAATGTTCTTCCGACATGTGGTGTCACATGTGGTGTCACATCTTTGCAGTGGTCATCCCTCAACCGACATCAGTGCAAGCGGATTTGTTGTGCTCTCTGACATAATACAATGATATTTCTCTGTCATAACGTATATTTATGATAACTCCTTTTCTCACCCCACTGATCTTACATGGTTGTTTACCTGGTACTCACTCTAAGTTGTATTTGTTTACAAGAACAGCAGATAGGCCTATCCCACCTCATGTAGGCTATTGCAAGAGATCGTCATGCCTCACGAATATCCATTCACATTAACAATCACTCGTTGAACCATTCAAATGTGTCAAGCTGCACTCACTCCATATCACACGGCTGCGCCCTTGCAGATAAACTCAGGGAATATTGAGCATGACAGTATGCCAGCTTGATTAACTTTATCACCTCTTATCACCTCTCTTGTTCCATGTAGAGGAGTCAATTCCTGGTTCTGGCCTATTGCTTCTCTCGCTCTCTCTTACACATATACCAATTAGGTGATCATTTATAGTTTTAATTTCAGATAGCGTCATGTCAAATATTTTGTCAAAATAAAAAACCCATTGGTATTGAACTAATTTTGCAATGTCCCCTGTGTTCATGAGGGCATTATTGTGTTTTTATCTGTTGGAGCTATCTATTTCATACACACAACTCTGTTATTACACCAGTTCTTCATCTGAGCAGCACGATTGGCAACCGTTCCAGAACTCATTGATGTTTATTGAATGTCATAAACATGTCTGCTTACATAAGCTCTGAATGAGATTCAGTGAGGCTCAGTGCAGTATAATCAAATCAGCCTGATCCGGTGGAGCGAGAGAGAGAGAGAGACTCACGTAGAGAGACACTTAACACTCTTTTGTCTCTGACCTCACTCTCCTATACGGCCCACTCGTATGTTGCTACCACTTCAGATGATTGATCAAGGCCTGTGTCACGGTCTTCGAATGAAGTAGACCAAAGCGCAGCGTGGTGAGCGTACATATTCCTTTTTATTAGGATAACGCCGACAAAAACAATAAACAATACAAAAACATCCGTGAAGCTTAAGGGCTATGTGCCACAAACAAAGTTAACTTCCCACACAAAAAGGAGGGAAAAGGGCTACCTAAGTATGGTTCCCAATCAGAGACAACGATAGACAGCTGTCCCTGATTGAGAACCATACCCGGCCAAAACACAGAAATACAAAAACATAGAAAATAGAACATAGAGTGCCCACCCAAATCACACCCTGACCAAACCCCAAATAGAGACATAAAACACATTGAACTGATGTAAACATCATACTTTCAAAATCTTAGCTAGCAAGCTAGACAAGCAGTCATCATCCTGAATCATGTCGACAGTCTACAGGCAAATCCTTTTCATATGAAGAGAAATTATAGATAAACGTATCAGTGCTCATCGGCCGTTGGACATAAACATTACACAACAATTTCGCAAATTCAACAATGAGAGGTTTGGAAGGAATCAGTCCAATCAAAGATACTGTAGATATAACGTGATTTGACATCATTTTATCTGTGGCCAATGACCTTGAGCCTTCAAGCGTTGCAAAGCAATCACTAGCCTGCTATTCAGTGATGTGGGTGTGTTGTCTAAGGGTCTCTTTTCCTAGCTTAAAAGGAAAAACAATCACGTGCCATGGGCCAGAAAGGTTGAATACATTGGCCATGCTGTCAATCCAGCATGACTTCTGCCGTCTTCAAAACAATTAGAAACTTGGAACTGGATATTCTCCGACTTCAGTGAGTTCAAGACAACTGGGAACTCCGACTGAGAAATTTGTTTTGAATGGTCATCCAACTTGGAATTCCAAGTCGGGAACTCGGCCCTCTTCGACCTGAAGATCACTGACATCATGATTCAACCTTGTTTTTTTTCCAGAGTTTTCAGCTGTCTTGAAAGCACCATAAATCTAGAGAATGCGAGACTTCGATGACAAAGTTTGATGACAAAATGTGACCACAATAGGGACCGCTGCGCCACATTCCTGTTCAAGTGACCACAGCACAACAAGGTGAGTCCAAAAATGTCTTTATGTAATATAATATGCCAGGGAGATATGTATACTGTAGCTAAGAAAGTAATACTAAATGTATGTTGTGTAGCAAGCTGTTAGTAGTCCATGTGCCTCACCCTAATAAATTGGTCCCTTTCCCCCTCATAACTTTGTGATACACATGTAGCCTATAGCCTGTTTTAGAGAAATGTCATCATTGAATATTGTAAGAGCTTTCATTGTCTGCTTATATGACCCCTTTATTTATCCTACAGTTCTGACTTGGTGGACAGAGAGAATACTGTAAGAATGGCCCATTTTCTGAATTTTGTCATCTCCTCCTCATGGACTACACCATATTTGCTAGTTCTTGCTGTGAGATGTTACCCCACTCTTCCACCAAGGCACCTGCAAGTTCCCTGAGATTTCTGGGGGGAATGGCCCTAGCCCTCACCCTCCGATCCAATAGGTCACCCTCCGATCCATGAGATCTGGGCTCTTTGCTGGCCATGGCAGAACACTGACATTCCTGTCTTGCAGGTAATCACGCACAGAACAAGCAGTATGGCTGGTGGCATTGTCATGCTGGAGGGTCATGTCAGGATGAGCCTGCAGGAAGGGTACCACATGAGGGAGGAGGATGTCTTCCCTGTAATGCACAGCTTTGCGATTGCCTGCAATGACAACAAGCTCAGTCCGATGAACTTGTTGACACACCGCCCCAGACCACGACGGACCCTCCACCTCCAAATTGATCCCGCTCCAGAGTACAGGCCACGGTGTAACGCTCATTCCTTTGACGATAAACGCAAATCCGACCATCACCCCTGGTGAGACAAAACCGCAACTTGTCAGTGAAGAGCACTTTTTGCCAGTCCTATCTGGCGATGTTGTTGCCGGTGATGTCTGGTGAGGACCTGACTTACAACAGGCCTACAAGCCCTCCGTCCAGCCTCTCTCAGCCTATTGCGGACAGTCTGAGCACTGATGGAGGGATTGTGAGGTGTAACTCGGGCAGTTGTTGTTGCCATCCTGTACCTGTCCTGCAGGTGTGATGTTCGGATGTACCGATCCTGTGCAGGTGTTTTTACACATCAGCTGTCCGTCCTGTCTCCCTGTAGCGCTGTCTTAGGTGTCTCACAGTACGGACATAGAAATTTATTGCCCTGGCCACATCTGCAGTCCTCATGCCTCCTTGCAGCATGCCTAAGGCATGTTCACACAGATGAGCAAGGACCCTGGGCATCTTTCTTTTGGTGTTTTTCAGAGTCAGTAGAAATGCCTCTTCAGTGTCCTAAGTTTTCATAACTGTGACCTTAATTGCCTACCGTCTGTAAGCTGTTAGTGTCTTAACAACCATTCAACAGGTGCATGTTCATTAATTCTTTATGGTTCATTGAACAAGCATGGGAAACAGTGCTTAAACCCTTTACAATGAAGATCTGTGAAGTTATTTGGATTTTTACGAATGATCTTTGAAAGACAGGGTCCTGAAAAGAGGACGTTTATTTTTTTGCTGAGTTTCTATACAAATGATTTGCTAAAATATAGATTTTGTCCTTTACTACTAAAGCCCATAGAAACGCATCTGATAACACATTAATAAATGGCAAAAAGGACAGTAAAAAAATGTATCATAAGAAACAATCTGGCCCTTCTTTGGACACTGTGTTAACAAACCTCCAAACGAGTTTCAACGCCATACAACACTCTTTCCTTGGCCTCCAACTGCTCTTAAATGCTAGTAAAACAAAATGCATGCTCTTCAACCGATCGCTGCCCACACCCGACTAGCATCACTACTCTGGACAGTTCTGACTTAGAATATGTGGACAACTATAAATACCTAGGTGTCTGGCTAGACTGTAAACTCTCCTTCCAGACAGATCCACAGATGATGCTATCGCTATTGCACTCCACACTGCCCATTCTCACCTGTACAAAAGGAACACCTATATGAGAATGCTATTCATTGACTACAACTCAGTTTTCAATACCATGGTGCTCTCAAAGCTCATCACTAAGCTGAGGACCCTGGGACTAAACACCTCCCTCTGCTCCTGGATCCTGGACTTTCTGACGGGCCGCCATCAGGTGGTAAGGGTAGGTAACAGCACATCCGCCACGTTGATCCTCAACACTGGGGCCTCTCAGGGGTGCGTGCTCAGCCCCCTCTTGTACTCCCTGTTCCCTCATGACTGCATGGCCAGGCACGACTCCAACACCATCATTAAGTTTGCCGATGACACAACAGTGGTAGGCCTGATCACTGACATCGATGAGACAGCCTATAAGGAGGAGGTCAGAGACCTGGTCATGTGGTGCCAGGACAACAACCTCTCCTTCAACGTGATCAAGACAAAGGAGATGATTGTGGACTACAGGAAAAGGAGGACTGAGCACGCCCCATTCTCATCGACGGGGCTGTAGTGGAGCAGGTTGAGAACTTCAAGTTCCTTGGTGTCCACAATCATGGTCCAAACACACCAAGGCAGTCATGAAGAGGGCACGACAAAGCCTATTCCCCCTCAGGAGACTGAAAAGATTTGGGCATGGGTCCTCAGATCCTCAAAAAGTTATTCAGCTGCACCATCGAGAGCACTGGTTGCATCACTGCCTGGTATGACAACTGCTCGGCCTCCGACCGCAAGGCACTACAGAGGGTAGTGAGTACGGCCTAGTACATCACTGGAGCCAAGCTTCCTGCCATCCAGGACCTCTATACCAGGCAGTGTCAGAGGAAGGCCTTAAAAATGGTCAAACCCTCCAGCCACCCTAGTCATGGACTGTCCACTCTCCTATCTCACGGCAAGCAGTACCTGAGAGCTAACAGCTTCTACCCCCAAGCCATAAGACTCCTGAACAGCTAATCAAATGGCTACCCAGACTATTTGCATTGCCCCTCTTTATGCTGCTGCTACTCTCTGTTTATTATCTATGCATAGTCACGTTAACTCTACCTACATGTACATATTACCTCAATTACCTCAACTAACCGGTGCCACCGCACATTGACTCTGTGCTGGTACCCCCTGTATATAGCCTCGCTATTGTTATTTTACTGCTGCTTTCTAATTATTTGTTTCTAGAATTGACATTTTTTTACTTATCTATTTTATACTTAACCCTTGTTTTTCTTAAAACTGCATTGTTGGTTAAGGGCTTGTAGGTAAGCATTTCACTGTACAACACCTGTTGTATTCGGCACACGTGATTATTATGATTATTTTTTACCCTTGGACATTTTATCACGTTGTGTGATGCTCTTTACCTCTGCTTTATCAACAAAACAAAAACAATAACAATGGCCATGGGGCGGACAGTGGCACTGTTTCCCCTACTGCAGACTCCAACTTTAAAGATGGTGGTTAATTTTCCAACGGGACAGAAGGAAAGACAGGGGGATTTCTCATTTGGGCAATAGTCCATCCTCTACTTTCCTCCGTCCGCTCTCCTCCGTGACCCAGAAATCGATAATTGGTTGAGTGGTCAAGGAGTGTGTCAATTCGTTAGTAGGTAAATGGAAGACGGTCCTTCCCTCCTCGATAGCCTCCTTTTGGTGAGGAAGCACAAGTGTATCTTATCTGAGTCCTTCACGGAAGAGTTTTGAAATCTACCACACCACTTTTGAATGAGCTATCGTTTGATCGAAGGAGAAAAGCATGCCAACATTTTAAAACGATATGCTACTTATCATTTTCTCTATAAAATGTCTTGCACAACTTTATACATTTGTTTTTATCACTTTAT
Source organism: Oncorhynchus nerka (assembly GCF_034236695.1). NCBI lineage: Eukaryota > Metazoa > Chordata > Actinopteri > Salmoniformes > Salmonidae > Oncorhynchus > Oncorhynchus nerka. The sequence continues at coordinate 17,619,564 of NC_088422.1, read as the reverse complement.
ACATTTATTTGGGGTTTCCACCCTTAATGTCATTTGCCTGATAACACGGAGTGGAAAATGAGTTTCTCATTTCATACAAGCACATTTTCATCCACGTTCACTCTCCTCGCCACCGCTCCTCGATTAACTTTGACAGAGCAGAGGATGCAAAAGTTGAGCAAATCGAATCGAGAAAAGGCCAGTCTGTCTCCAGGTCTCTGCACCATCCATAGTCTGAGAAACAACCTTTACATGTGAGTTGAAGTTGTAGCAGTTTGGATGAAGTATTTAGGTTATTTCTAAAGTGTGTCAATAGGGGTTGAAGGTGATGTGCTTCAGGTCCACTAAATGAACATGCAGTTCATCAGATCATCGACCTGTGTCTCACCTCATATCCCCAATGTCCTCAGGTGATACTGAATTCCCTCACCAATAAATCTTGGCCTCCTTGGCCTGTCCGTCATTTATTGGCAGTGAAACTGCACCAGATACAATATTGTTCCTCACAATCCCCATTTTAATGCCATCATCTAGGTGTAAAAGCAATGTGTGTGTTAAAGAGTGTGTGTAAGAAAGATAAGAGGGAAAAAGAACCAGACAGACAGACAGACAGACAGACAGACAGACAGACAGACAGACAATTTCAGTCGCTGGAGTCTTTAGCAATTTTTAGGGCTTTCAGAAGACAAAAAGCAGATGCACCTCTGTCAAACATCTGCTTGCATCAGTGGATATTTATGGTAAACCTGAAGTAAGAAATGCTTAAATAACATTAACAAACCATTAGAAATGGATGGAAACATAAAGAGATTCATAGTATATTTCCACTGGGTATGCCTGTCGCACAACCAGCATTACTTACATGTTGTTAAACGAGTTGCAATATAACTTGTAATATAAGTTGCTTAAAGCCTACTGACATATTGAATCACATTCCACACAATATTGAGGTTTACTATAAGGTGCCTGGCATCGTGGTTGGAGTTTCAGCACAGCTAAAGTTACACAATGCAAGATTAGGGCAATCTTCCAAAGGGAGCCAGCAGCTGTTCAACGTGATGATTCTGGAGCTCACCCAAAATGGTCATCTGAGTGCCTTTCTCTCAGACCGCAGAGAGGAAAGGATTAGGTAAGACATCAAAAGGCTTAATGTATTAGGATGATATTGATTACACAAACCTCTTGCAAAATGCTAAACATAATCTGTAGCATATCAGAAATCCCAGACCTATAGGGCAACATCACTAATATGTTGCTAGGACATTGTTAATGTGGAAGGCAACCTGTCTGCCTAGGGAGACGAATCAATGGCATCAATTATGCAATGCAATCAGGACATGTAGATAATTTACACCCACTGACATGGGTTGACCAGGTGGAGGCGCTTCGCAGCTTTTAATATGTTCAGTCTTCATTACATGAAATTGATATTGAAAATACAAAAAAAACGTGTAAATAGTGACAACCAAAGCATAGCAAGTTATTAAAAGCCATAGTATGTTTATTTGTTGTCACTTGTCTCCAATGTGGTTGTTCTGTCCAAGCAGCCTGTGTGAACTTCACAATTATTGCACGCGCAACGGCTTCCGCTCCATCATTTTACTGTTTGACAGCCACACACAACGTTTGTCATGACATTCACACTTCAGCTGCACATATTCCGGGAAGACGCGCTCCCTAAGAACAAAACACACACTCCCTTTGTCAATGCGGCTCCTTGCCGCTGGAAATTGATCAGTAGAAGTACTGCTGTAGCCTATCATTAGCCAACGGTGACATTCACTAAGCTGCGCGCTCAGACTGGCAGGTTGCTGTACTAGCACTATGGAGGACAACCCCAAGGATGATAGCGCTACGAAGGGACAGGAATCGATTTCCTACCAACGAAGGATGTGGAAGAATTTCCAAGACAAAACCAAACCGTTTTTGAGCCCCAAATTGGGCTCTGGGCGTCGCAGTCCCGACAGTAAAAAGGAGACCGGGTTATGGATGTTTAAAAGAAAAAAGAAAGAGCTAGACCGTTTCTTTTCGTCCTCACAGCCCAATCTCTGCTGCTCTACCCCGGCGCCTTTCCTGGCTGACCAGTCCCTCGGTGGTACAGCGCCTGGGAGCAGCAGCACCGGGCAACCTCTGCATCAGCTACTGGGGGCCGATGGAGCGTCCGCGAGCAAGCCAGAGCTAACGGGACATGACAGCCCGAAACTCATTGTCTCCCATTTAATCCTGTCCCATCAGAAGAGCTCCTCTCTTGGCTCTGCATGCTTCGAGAAGCTAGTAGTAGAATCTTCGGTCGTTGGAGAGGAGGAACAGTTGCGCAAAAACGCCAGTGATTCCGTGAGTAGGCTAACATGAATATAAACACTGTGCCACACATCTCCAAAAGCGACCTTCAGGATATTTGTGAATAAATATTAATTTACATTTTAATAAAATGGAAAAGGCAGTTAAAGTGTCAGTTTATGGATAATCACCATTGTTATTGTGCAATTTGAACTCAGCTTAAACACAATATACATGCTCCAAACATAGGTGGTTATTGTAGGCTAACAGCAGTGGAGCCTCCTCAGAGGAGGAAGGGATCACATCCTACTCAGTGAATTTCATAACTTTTTTCATGTTTCATAATTTGTATAATTTGCAGATAAAACTATACAAAATATATTCACGTCACCAAATAACTGATTTAAAAACACTATTTTGCAATGAAGGTCTACAGTAGACTCAACAGCACTCTCTGGGGTAGCACCACGGTGTAGCCGGAGCTGTCCCCCTCTGGGTACACTGACTTCAATTCAAAATCTAGAAGGTTCATGGTTCTCACCCCCTTCCATAGACTTGCATAGTAATATGATGACTTCCGGAGGACGTCCTCCAACCTATTAGAGCTTTTGCAGCATGAACTGACATGTTGTCCACCCAATCAAAGAATTTGAGAATTAATCTAGTACTCAAAGCATACACTTAAGCTAACTAGTTAGCTAGCTAGTATTGCAGTGCATGAAATGTGGTGAGTAGTTGACTCAAAAAGAGAGACCGCTGTGGCTTGGAAAGTTTTTTCTGCCTGGTCAAAGACAGCTGTTGTGTTGTGTACTGGAAGTCCACAAGCAAAAAGAAAAGGTGAGAGGAGGAGAGCGCGTAAATGCAAGTGGGACTTATACAACAAGCAAAGTGATCATGCTGTGGTATGCTATGAAAGTGAACTGTGTGTGCCGGTGGTGATCAGCAGTGTAGTATTCATTCTGCCGATTCTGTTGAAAAACGTTTCTTAAACAGAAGCAAACAAAACGAAACTGGGATAAATCTACCTGAATTTGTCCAATAGAAACACTTGTTTGCAACTGTTGGACTAGTAATTACACCCTAGATCAGCTAGATGCAGGCAAGAGTGTGCAAGATGGCATTGAATGTGTCACAGCCTTTCATCAGTTTCATTCCAATTTGTCTATTGACCTGTGCCCCTGTTATATACTTTCATTCGTAGACTAGGTTGTAGCAACATCATGATGGGTATGTGAAATTTTTGAGTATCATGTGGTAGCCTCAACCTATCACAGTTACATTGTGCTGGGTGAACGGAATCTGAATGACAGTCATCCAATATGCTGTAACAGAATTAAGGCATAGCTTAAGGCTGACAGGAATGCCCACATGCAGGAATGCCCTGAATTGTGGGCCTCAATTTCACCCTTTTCAGAGTTGCGGATTGGGCAGGGGGCCTTTGAGCAATGTTTTATTTGAACAGGGCTGGACTAAAGTTGGGGAAAGCTGAACGAGTGACCAATTAAAGCTCACCAAAGCTTCCAACCTCTTCTGGATTGTCTGACAATGGCTGTTGATACTTATCACTACCTAGCTTGCTTGTTAGCACCCACATCAGGGTGAGGCTAGCTGGCTAGGGGACTGCCGGTTGCATAGTGTGATGGCCGAGATCCTTTGAACACGTTAATTCGGATAGTCGGTGCTAGCAATCAGGCTAGGTAGTGCTAGGTATCAACAGCCAATCCAGTAGGTGCAGAAAACTATAGTGAGCTTCGATTGGTCAATTGCAACGCGATATTGTGGAGTATGCGACAAAAGTTCAGCTTTCAATGGTCCCCGCCCTCTTCGCTTCCCTTCAATGAAAATGAATGGGGCTCCATTGTTTCATCGCCCCCAATTAGTTCAAAGGATCTCTACCGTAAACGGCCGGAAAGGACAGATAGACTAAATGCAAGTTGCAGTGACGTGATGCACAACCAGGCAGGTAACTTGCTTTGATGTCAGCGCCATCATGGTAGGCCTATTGTCCACTCTCAATTTTGTGGCTGTGAATATTAGGCTACTTGTGGCAGAACATGAATTGCCTTTAATTCCCATCTCATTATTACACTTCCACAAAATCTAATGGGGAAACAAAGCTTATCTTGGGAGGGTCCTATGCCTACATTTTATAGGAACTTTTTGAACCCTGCTGTAGACGAGGTCCATTCAGCCAAGAGTAGACTCCCACCTCTCCTCAGTGTAGTTTAGCCTCGCAGTTTAGCCTCTACAGAACAGTAGACTTGTTGTATACAACTCAGTCTGACATCCAGGTGCTTGTGTAAGCGATTTGGCACACATACTAACTGAAGTGCACTTTTCCCCTGTGCCAAGGACCTCTTATCCATTTAATCTTTGAGACACACTGCATTCAGGTGACAGGGTGAAGGGTACTTCAAGAAAAAGGATCTGAATTTACATTTTAGTCATTTAGTAGACACTCTTATCCATAGCGACTTACAGCCCTTCTACACAAAAGCCATCAGATGGCATTTCCATCAGCCATTGAGGAAATGCTTCCTTTGAAGCTTCAAAGTTGCAAAGGAATGGAGGGGGTTTTGCCTGGGCACTGTGCCCAGGTTAATTATTTTTGAAATTGGTTTTATTTAAAATGTATTTAAATAGGCAGGTCAGTTAAGAACAAATTATTATTTACAATGACAGTTAACTCCGGCCAAACCCAGACGACGCTGGGCCAATTGTGCAACGCCCTATGGGACTCCCAATTACAGCCGGATGTGATGCAGCCTGGATTCGAACCAGGGACTACAGTGACACCTCTTGTACTGAGATGCAGTGCCTTAATGAGGACACATTGGTGACACAAAAGGGCCTCCAAGAAAATAAATGATACCATACAGCTGAAAAATGTATTGATAATTGCTTTCCATAAATGTACATATATTTCATATTCTTATAATCGTAGTGTGGTACTGTCATTAACCACCCATGGACTATTTCATAATTAATAGACTGTTCCAACCTGACAGAGTTGCATTGCAATGCTTCATGCGATATGATTGTAAACATGACTTTCATTGAAATTAAGCTGCTACAATGAGGCGCTTTCAGAGCAGGGGCAGAGAAAAGAAACTTAAAGAAAGATTTAATTTAAACAGAAAAATTACATAAGTTAACGCATTTCTTTCGTAGAAATACAGGTGCTGCTGATAATACTGCCACCGTCGTCGAGGCAGAGGACATATGTGTAGTCCATGTATGCTTATATGGCGCTGCAAATTCTGCTATTTTGTGTTTTTTTACACTCATCGTAACTTTTTTTGATACAAAAGGCGTCATTTTCTATGCTCGGACTGGGCCATATGCTCGGACACGCCTACCCGTGACGTTTTCCCTTTTTTTCTCGTGACGATTTAACCCCCCCTGGCAAAAAAGTAGGTATCATATTCAAGAGTACCAATACAACATTTCACGATACGTGCATATTTAGTGATATAAAGACGGCCTCACTTCTACGTGTGATTAAATGTACAGTTAAAGCTCTTAAAATAGCAACTCGCGACGACAGGCTCTTCCAGCTCCTCACTCGTCATAGTCATCACATCGAAAATCTTTCTCCGTTTAGGTCATGAAGGCAAGTGTTTGTTTATTTAGTTGCCATGACACCCATACCTATGAAAGCCAACTAGGATCAAAATTAAGAAATTAGGTTTCCTGCTGGAGGACGGAGATCCGTTGGCGAAATGAGAAAATGCGTTTTTCAATTGGCAGATTTGGAATCAAATGCAGACATTGCGATGCGATTCAAGATCAATAAATGGATTCAAGATCAATAAATGTTGTTGACATATTAAACCAATATAAATTAAATGCATTACTTTGATAGATGCATTGCAAATTATTTCCATTTGATTTGATTGTTGATTGGTGCACTAGACACATTTTACCTTTAAAGATGACCAGTAGATGACAGTATTTCCCTGATATGAGAAGCTGACACCCCCAGCAGGTCAGTGCAATTCACCATTTTATCCAGGAACACGTTTCAATAATTAAACAGAAAGAAAACTAGAGACCGCTGCAAATGGCCGAGTTCAATAACCATTCGCGTTTGTGTCCAATGTGTCAAATATGTTATGTAAGAAAATCCAAACAACAGAAAAAAATTGCCAGTTGGCACAGTGTTATAGGACACCTTCACCTAAACAATCAAGTAGGTATGCAGTGGGCAGTGAAGATTTTACTTAAATAGCTTCCGAGAATAGCCGACGTTGCGTTAATGTCTCTGCCACCATTTCCTATGACCGAAAATAGCTTCTGGACGTCAGTGATCACTAATCTCAATTTGGTTGAAAATGTCAAGGAGTCTGCAGCTCTGGACTTTCTGCTCACTCCGGACCAGGCCCTATTCCCTGGGACTCGAAATAGGAACCAGCGGAAAAAGAGAAGCATTTGAGGCGGCATCCTGACGAGACCACGTCAGACTGCCATTGTCCTATGTTCTTTTTGTTTTCTGTATTTTACCCCCTTTTTTCTCCCAATTTCAATCACAATCTTGTCTCATCGCTGCAATTCCCCAATGGGCTCGGGAGAGGCAAAGGTCGAGTCAACACCCGCCCGCCTAACCCAGAAGCCATCTGCACCAATGTGTCAGAGGAAACACCGTTCAACTGATGTCAGCCTGCGGGTGCCCGGCCCTTCACAAGGAGTCGCTAGAGTGCAATGAAACAAGAAACACCCCCCGGCCACACCATCCCCTAACCCGGACGACACTGGGCCAATTGTGCGCCGCCCTATGGGACTCCCTGTCACGGCCGGTTGTTTTGTATTCGTATTTATTATGAATCCCAATTGCCAAAGCAGCAGCTACTCTTCCTGGGGTCCAGCAAAATTAAGGCAGTTTATACAATTAAAAAAACATTACAATACATTCACAGATTTCACAACACACTATGTGCCCTCAGGCCCCTACTCCACCACGACCACATATCTACAGTACTAAATCCATGTGTATGTATAGTGCGTATGTTATCGTCTGTGTCAATGTTTATGCTGCTTCACAGTCCCCACTGTTCCATAAGGTGTTTTTTAAAATCTATTTTAAAATCTAATTTTACTGGTTTTGTCAGTTACTTGATGTGGAATAGAGTTCCATGTTGTCATGGCTCTATGTAGTACTGTGTGCCTCCCATAGTCTGTCCTGGACTTGGGGACTGTGAAGAGACCTCTTGTGGCATGTCTTGTGGCGTACGCATGGGTGTCCGAGCTGTGTGCCAGTAGTTTAGACAGACAGCTCGGTGCATTCAACATGTCAATAGCTCTCATAAATAAAATAAGTGATGAGGTCAATCTCTCCTCCACTTTGAGCCAGGAGAGATTGACATGCATAATATTAATATTAGCTCTCTGTGTACATCCAAGGGCCAGCTGTGCGGCTCTGTTCTGAGCCATTTGCAATGGCACCTGACCAGACGACTGAACAGTAGTCAAGGTGCGACAAAACTAGGGCCTGTAGGACCTGCCTTGATAGTGTTGTTAAGGCAGAGCATCGTTTTATTATAGACAGACTTCTCCCCATCTTAGCTACTACTGCATCGATATGTTTTGACCATGACAGTTTACAATCTAGGGTTACTCCAAGTAGTTTAGTCATCAACGTGCTCAATTTCCACATGATTTATTACAAGATTTAATTGAGGTTTAGGGTATAGTGAGTGTTTTGTTCCAAATACAATGCATTTAGTTTTAGAAATATTTAGGGCTAACTTATTCATTGCCACCCACTCTGAAACTATCTGCAGCTCTTTGTTGAGTGTTGCAATCATTTCAGTTGCTAATGTGTATAGTGTTTAGTCATCTGCATACATAGGCACTCTGGCTCTACTCAAAGTCAGTGACATGTCGTTAGTAAAAATTGAAAAAGCAAGGGGCCTAAACAGAGACCCTGGGGAATTCCTGATTCTAACTGGAATATATTTGAGAGGCTTCCATTAAAGAACACCTGCCGTGCTTTTTTAGACAAGTAACTCTTTATCCACATTATGGCAGGGGGTGTAAAGCTATAACACATACATTTTTCCAGCAGCAGACTATGATTGATAACGGGAAGGGGCTGTAATTTCCTTCTGGGCAGGTGTCTAGGTGCCTTGCACTGTGCGCACACCGAGCAGGAGGAAACATAAACCCTCACGTCCTTAGCTAACGTGGGCCACCAGTATTTTCCAGCAAGACAGCGCACTGTCCGACCGATGCCAGGATGACCAGAGGAGGGTGACGCGTGGGCCCAGCAGATCAAACGATCGTGGACATCAAACGGAACGTACAGACGCCCAACTGGACACTGTGGGGGAGTGGGCTCTGCACGTGACTCCCGCTCGATGTCCGCATCCACCTCCCATACCACCGGTGCCACCAGGCAAGAAGCTGGAATTATGGGAGTGGGATTCGTGGACCGCTCCTCCGTGTCATACATCCGGGACAGTGCATCTGCCTTCATGTTTTGGGAACCTGGTCTGTAGGATAGAGTGAAAACAAAGCGGGTGAAAAACATGGTCCACCTCGCCTGGCGAGGGTTCAGTCTCCTAGCTGCCCGAATGGGGCGGCAGGGTAGCCTAGTGGTTAGAGCGTTGGACTAGTAACCAGAAGGTTGCAAGTTCAAATCCCCTAGCTGACAAGTTACAAATCTGTTGTTCTGCCCCTGAACAGGCAGTTAACCCACTGTTCCTAGGCCGTCATTGAAAATAAGAATTTGTTCTTAACTGACTTGCCTAGTTAAATAAAGGTAAAATAAATGTACTCCAGATTTCGGTGGTCAGTCCAAAGGAGGAAAGGGTGTTTAGCCCCCTCAAGCCAATGTCTCCACGCCTTCAAAGCCTTGACAACAGCCAACAGCTCCCGGTCCCCCACATCATAGTTTCGCCTCTTTGAAAGGGAAGCGAAGGGGCGGAGCCTTAGTGGAGTACCCGAGTGCTGAGATAGCACAGCCCCTATCCCAGCCCCAGCCTCAGACGCATCCACCTCAACTATAAATGCTAAGGAAGGATCAGGATGAGCCAGCACAGAGCCTTCAGTTGACTAAAAGCCCTGTCTGCCTCAGCTGACCACTGCAGTCACACCGGTCCCCCCTTCAGCAAGGAGGTAATGTGAGCAGCTACCTAACCGAAACCCCTCCCGGTAGCAGTTGGCAAACCCTAAGAACCGCTGCACCTCCTTTACCGTGGTTGGAGTCGGCCAATTACTCACAGCATCTCCACCCCTGACGCGGAAAAGCGGTACCCTGGGAAGGAGATGGACTGTTGGAAGAACAGACATTTCTCAGCCTTGACTTACAGGTCATGCTCCAACAGTCGACCAAGGACCTTGCGCACCAGAGACACATGCTCGGCGCGTGTAGCGGAGTATATTAGAATGTCATCTATATACACCACTACACCCTGGCCGTGCAGGTCTCTGAAAATCTAATCTACAAAGGATTGGAAGACTGATAGGGCATTGATTAACTCGTATGACATGAGGGGATACTCATAATGCTGTCTTCCACTCATCCCACTCTTCCACTCATCCCCCCTTGATACGCACCAGGTTGTAAGCCCTCCTGAGGTCCCATTTTGTGAAGAAGCGCGCCCCGCGCAATGACTCTGTCATACTGGCTATGAGAGGTAGTGGGTAACTGTATTTTACAGTGATCTGATTAAAACCTCCATAGTCAATACACGGGCGCAAACCTCCATCCTTCTTCAAAAAAAAAAGAAACGCGAGGAGACAGGTGAAATGGAAGGCCGATGACAAACAATAACACACAAAATAGAGAGGGAAGCCAGAGGGTTAAATAAGGAACATTAATTAATGGAATAGAAACCAGGTGTGTATAATAAAGACAAAACAAAACGAAAATGAAACATGGATCGGTGGTGACTAGAAAGCCGGTGACGTCGAAGTCGTGACATATGGCAAGTCGGATAAGATCAAATTGTATAGTAAACATATAAACAACAACATTCACACATGACAAATAACAAATGCTTACACAGTATATACAAGATAAGTGTCACAAAAATCTATTAGAGCCGAACTATACACGATAAACACAAATCACACCAAAAAAATATATTTTAAAGCTGTACTGATACCGGTACAAAACTGTTAATGGCTTTCTTGATTTTAAGAGGTATAACCCTAATGGAAAAACTGTGAATTTCTTCAAAAACACAAAAAGCAACATGTGATAACATGAAACTACACGTGAAGTGTTCCAAAAACACGTTTTCACATGGTTTCACAAGTGAAACTTCATGTAATGTGATTTTCCACATGTGAAATAATGTGATTGTTTTTTTGTAAGGGAAAGACCAGAGTCTGCATCATAATGGCAGTATTACATATTGGTGGTTCAGTCTGGGCTAGTTTTTAAAAAGGATTATTCCTTTACCCCTCTTGCATGTCTCAGAGTGCATTTTCGTTTCTCGCTACAATTTTACCACTGACCTGCACAACTCTCTAGGGTATTCTGACTTGCCCATATGAGGGAGCTGAACCAGGACACTAAACTAAATGTTATGACTGGCTCAATAAAACATTAAAATAAAAAGTAAACTCCACGAACCCCGCTGCCTTGCCAACTTCAAATCTGGTTTCAGCTACATGGTTCTCTCTCCATAGTTATTATACTTAAAATAAATTAAACATATTGACCCATCCAACCCACACCCATCTATAGAGAGGAAAAAAGTAACTTTGTTTTACACTTGAGTTTTTTACAGCTATTTTGTTACATACAGTATACACTGAGTATAACACACATTTGGAACACCTTCCTAATATTGAGTTGCACCCCACCCTTTGCCCTCAGAACAGGCTCAATTCGTCGGGCATAGACTCTAAAAGGTGTCGAAAGTGTTCCACAGGGAAGCTGGCCCATGTTGACTACAATGCTTCCCACAGTTGTATCAAGTTGGGTGGATGTCTTTTGGGTTGTGGACCACACACGGGAAACTGTTGAGCGTGAAAAACCCAGCAGCGTTGCAGTTCTTGACACAAACCGGTGCGCCTGGCATCTACTACCATACCTTGTTCAAAGGCACTTAAATCCGAATGGCACACATACACAATCCATATCTCAATTGTCTCAAGGCTTAGTTATCCTTCTTTAACCTGTCTCTTCCCCTTCATCTACACTGCTTGAAGTGGATTTAACAGGTGACATCAAGAAGGGATCATAACTTCCACTGAATTCACCTGGTCAGTCTGTCATGGAAAGAGCAGGTGTTCTTTGTTTTGTCTGCTTAGTGTACATTGTTCATATATTTTACAGACATAGTATTTTTATATACACTATTAAATGACATAAATATAGTTTGATATAAACAACACACATTGAAAAGTACTCATGTATACAGGTACATGATGTATGGTGTTTTCGATCATAACCGTTAGAGATCATGAGATTTTAATCCCAGCCCTCAGTTACTCTGTCCATTCCACCTATCTCAGTAGACCACCCTTTCTTGGTTTCCATGTGCCATATATATTTCAACTGTGCTGTGATGCCTTACATGAGTTCTGAACCTTTCTAATCTCATAGTACCCAAAGATTGTAAACGAAATATGAATATTTTTGCCAATTGCATTATTATATTGTTAATTGACTGACTGTGGCTTTTGAAATCTCCCAACAGTGCTATTTGTAGGGTTAGGTTTTGGCTGAATGTTGAGATTTTTCAGCCTCTATTAAACCTTTGTTTCCTCATACCTCTCAGAACATTCAATTCCTTAAAGACTAAATAGAACATTGTGGGCCTTTGGCCTTGCTGTGCAGGGACCCAAAATGCTGATGTGTGTGTGTGTGTGTGTGTGTGTGTGTGTGTGTGTGCGCGCGGTCTGCAACATTGAACGTTTTTTAAATGATTCTCCGAGCTCAGGATTGAGCTAACACTTTTTACATTAAATAAGAATTTATGGGAAAAAACAAGCCACAGCATTAAACACTCATCCTTTCACAATGTCATTTGGAGAGAGAGCGGTAGTGATTCACTTCAAGTTCTGAGAGTCACAATGTATTACATGAAAAGGGCAAAAATAAGTGGGACATTTTCAGTAACTACACAGTGTATATTGTCCATTGGATTTTAGAAGTCTGGGTGTACATGACATAGAAGACACAGTTGAGTGTCATTGATCATCTTTACAGGTCTATATGAAGGGCTCATTATGATATTGTGTTCTGTTTGTATAATGAAGATCTGCTAGGTGTATAATTAAACATTCAGATTCCTAGGAGTCCCATTTCTTTGCGTATCTTTGCACACCTCACAAATGCATTCAGAGGCATGAAAAATGTGTCAGTGAATGTGTCAACTAGACTGAATGGGTTGTTGATGTAGCAGAAAATTGTCAAATCTATTCTTTGTACCCCATATCATCTACTTGAACATGTGAAATGGGCAGACCGACAAACTACAGGAGAACTGACAGATGCATTTGCTCATTATTAGTCATAATCAGCATGTGTCATTTTCCATAACCACTAGGCATGACATTGACATCGCTTCTTGTCAGGGTGGTAAGTGTTTCAACAGGGCCTCTTCATATTGAAATGGATCAACTAGATTCCCAGATATGTTCATCTGTTGACTTCAGGTTCTGAGCCCGTCCACTTTACCCCAGCTCTACTGGTGTCCACTTGATGAATGGCCAGTCCAAGACACATGAAAGTCGAGCCCATGTGAGAATGACTGTGGCTCTGCTTTGTTCGGATATAGAGCTTGAACAGCGTCACACCTCAGACTCTTGTGTCGTCTGGACAGTGTACACACCTGCTTTCCTAGGTAGAAATCAGTCACCAGCAGGACTGTGGGTGTGGCTTTCAACGACCAGAGCTGTGGACGCCTGGTCTAGGCCCTTCCCTCTGCCATACTGAGCACTGCAGTCACTACAACCAGTCACTTCAGCCACGGGCTGAAAGCTGTCCTGGAGATGTGTTGGTCCCCATCTGATGTTCTCAGTTCAGAGGATATCTGTACACAGCTGTCTCCATCCTCTCTGTCTCCATCCTCTCTGTCTCTGTCTCCATCCTCTCTGTCTCTGTCTCCATCCTCTCTGTCTCTGTCTCCATCCTCCCTGTCTCTGTCTCCATCCTCCCTGTCTCTGTCTCCATCCTCCCTGTCTCTGTCTCCATCCTCTCTGTCTCTGTCTCCATCCTCCCTGTCTCCATCCTCTCTGTCTCCATCCTCTCTGTCTCCATCCTCTCTGTCTCTGTCTCCATCCTCTCTGTCTCCATCCTCTCTGTCTCCATCCTCTCTGTCTCTGTCTCCATCCTCCCTGTCTCTGTCTCCATCCTCCCTGTCTCTGTCTCCATCCTCCCTGTCTCTGTCTCCATCCTCTCTGTCTCTGTCTCCATCCTCCCTGTCTCCATCCTCTCTGTCTCCATCCTCTCTGTCTCCATCCTCTCTGTCTCTGTCTCCATCCTCTCTGTCTCCATCCTCTCTGTCTCCATCCTCTCTGTCTCTGTCTCCATCCTCTCTGTCTCTGTCTCCATCCTCTCTGTCTCCATCCTCTCTGTCTCTGTCTCCATCCTCTCTGTCTCCATCCTCTCTGTCTCTGTCTCCATCCTCTCTGTCTCTGTCTCCATCCTCCCTGTCTCTGTCTCCATCCTCTCTGTCTCCATCCTCTCTGTCTCCATCCTCTCTGTCTCTGTCTCCATCCTCTCTGTCTCTGTCTCCATCCTCCCTGTCTCTGTCTCCATCCTCTCTGTCTCTGTCTCCATCCTCTCTGTCTCTGTCTCCATCCTCTCTGTCTCTGTCTCCATCCTCTCTGTCTCTGTCTCCATCCTCCCTGTCTCTGTCTCCATCCTCTCTGTCTCTATCCTCTCTGTCTCTGTCTCCATCCTCTCTGTCTCCATCCTCTCTGTCTCTGTCTCCATCCTCTCTGTCTCTGTCTCCATCCTCTCTGTCTCTGTCTCCATCCTCTCTGTCTCGGTCTCCATCCTCTCTGTCTCTGTCTCCATCCTCTCTGTCTCTGTCTCCATCCTCTCTGTCTCTGTCTCCATCCTCTCTGTCTCTGTCTCTATCCTCTCTGTCTCTGTCTCCATCCTCTCTGTCTCTGTCTCCATCCTCTCTGTCTCCATCCTCTCTGTCTCCATCCTCTCTGTCTCCATCCTCTCTGTCTCTGTCTCCATCCTCTCTGTCTCTGTCTCCATCCTCTCTGTCTCTATCCTCTCTGTCTCTGTCTCCATCCTCTCTGTCTCTGTCTCCATCCTCTCTGTCTCTGTCTCCATCCTCTCTGTCTCCATCCTCTCTGTCTCTGTCTCCATCCTCTCTGTCTCTGTCTCCATCCTCTCTGTCTCCATCCTCTCTGTCTCTGTCTCCATCCTCTCTGTCTCCATCCTCTCTGTCTCTCTCTCCATCCTCTCTGTCTCTGTCTCCATCCTCTCTGTCTCTGTCTCCATCCTCTCTGTCTCTGTCTCCATCCTCTCTGTCTCTGTCTCCATCCTCTCTGTCTCCATCCTCTCTGTCTCCATCCGCTCTGTCTCTGTCTCCATCCTCTCTGTCTCTGTCTCCATCCTCTCTGTCTCTGTCTCCATCCTCTCTGTCTCTGTCTCCATCCTCCCTGTCTCTGTCTCCATCCTCTCTGTCTCCATCCTCTCTGTCTCTGAGCTCAGTTTGGAGCCCTGAAGCTCTTCTGTCTGGCAGGATTATATCCTTTAATCTCCCTCACTCTCACACTTTCTCACTCTCTTTCTCTGTCTCCATCCTCTCTGTCTTTGAGCTCAGTCTTCATTCTGGGAGGATTAAATCCCCTCATCTCTCTCTCTCTCTCCTCTCTCTCCTCTACCTGTTTCTCTCTTTCTCAATCTCTCTCTGACTCTCTACTTTATAGCTCTCTCTCAGATTCAGATAAAAAATGAGATTATGCAGTGCATATGTGTAACAACATTGAACAGGCACAATGAGCTCGTCTATGGAATGTAGGTGTCAAGTCCTCACAAGAATAGTAAACCATCGAAAAGTAAGCGAAGTGAGGACATTGTGCCGGTCCTCACTTGTGAAAAGGCCCATTTTAGGTTTAGGTGTTAGGGTTAGAGTGAAGATTAGGGTTAGGTGTTGTGGTTAGGTTTAGGTTTAGGTGTTAGGGTTAGGGTGAAGATTAGGGTTAGGTGTTGTGGTTAGGTTTAGGTTTAGGTGTTAGGGTTAGGGTGAAGATTAGGGTTAGGTGTTGTGGTTAGGTTTAGGTGTTAGGGTTAGGTGTTGTGGTTAGGTTTAGGTTTAGGTGTTAGGGTTAGGGTGAAGATTAGGGTTAGGTGGTTAGGTGTTGTGGTTAGGTTTAGGTGTTAGGGTTAGGGTGAAGATTAGGGTTAGGTGTTGTGGTTAGGCAAAATAGGATTTTGAATGAGAATCAATTGTTGGTCACAAGTATAGTAAGACATAGCTGTGTGTGTGTATGGATAAGTGTATGAGTGTATTACATGTTATTTGATTATTTTACATATTATTTCATGTGTATTTAGAGTGCATACATGAGGTGTTGTCTTAAGTATGTATAGAAAGGAAATTAGTAAAAATGATTCAATAAGAAAAGGAAAGACAAACATAACACAATGAAACAAAACAAAAACACTAACAACCGCAAAGTCTATCCCGTCTCTGTGTGTGTCACAGGGTGACAAATGTAGCTGCCAGCTTAGCAGTTGCTCCTCCTCTCCAAGCAGGATGGGGAGTTTATGCACATCAGGGATATGTCTAATGTTTGGTATATCATTTTCTAAATCTGTGTAATATGTTTCCCCTATGTTGTCATATTTTGGGCAGGAACAAAGGAAAGTGCATCTCAGTTTCTAGCTCCTGTAAATCAGAACACCTCTATATTCTCTGATCTCTTTGTAGCCAAGATTTAAGGTGTCTTCCTCTTTCAATTTCCAGACTGTGGTCGCTCAGTCAGTATTCTCAGAGGGTTTTTCTTCCTTTTACGTCTTGGAGGCTTAGATATCCTGCCAATGACAACGATCAAGTTTAGTTTTAAAGTACACCTAAAATACTTTTGATCAATTCTAACAGAACTTTTCCAATGGGGACTTTTTTCCATTTGCTGAAGTCAGGATCAGAGATGGGTCCACGTACTTTGCTACCATACAGTAGTGTTGAGGTCAGAATGATAACATAATAGGGATATTTATATTACTGAATTTGTAACTGATAGCATAACACGCTCTTCTGGTTTTTCCATGCAGTGCCTTTGCAGCCAGGCTGAAACTCCCAGGTTAGTTTATCTCCAGGCCAGGTCATTATAGCTGGTATTGTGCTTTAGTGTAGTTCTGCTGTTGGTAACTGGTAGTGGTTTCCCTGTGAAATGACTTTCTTCTGAAAGATCACGGTTGAAGTTTTTTCTAAATGTACTGTTAGTGTCCATCTTTGTTCTTGTTTCTTGTGTTCCTTTTGATTTTTAGATTCATGAGAGTGTGGAGGAAGTAAATGTGATCTGAGGTGCGATGTTTGGGGAGGAAGACAATTTGACATTTATTCAGGGAATTGTGCTTCTTTAGGAAGCTAAGAATTCTGGTATTCATGATGCTGTTAAATATTTTCCCCAGATTACTGCACACTCTGTAGTTATTGGGGTCAAATTCGTTTCCTTTTTGGTAAATGGGTGTAATAAACCTTCATTCCACATTACAGGGAAACATCCAGTTACCAATATTAAGTTAATACATAATTTAAGCAGTTGCGTCCACCAGTTTAGGGCTCCTCAGTTTCAACATTTCATTACTGATGTTCTCTGGTCTGCATTCCTTTAGGATTTCACTCACTCACTCACTCACTCACTCACTCACTCACTCACTCACTCACTCACTCACTCACTCACTCACTCACTCACTCAATCACTCACTCACTCACTCACTCACTCACTCACTCACTCACTCACTCACTCACTCACTCACTCACTCACTCACTCACCACTCACTCACCACTCACTCACCACACCACTCACTCACTCACTCACTCACTCACTCACTCACTCACTCACTCACTCACCACTCACCACTCACTCACTCACTCACCACCACCACTCACTCACTCACTCACTCACCACTCACCACCACTCACCACCACTCACTCACTCACTCACTCACTCACTCACTCACTCACTCACTCACTCACTCACTCACTCACTCACTCACTCACTCACTCACTCACTCACTCACTCACTCACTGACTCACTCACTGACTGACTGACTGACTGACTGACTGACCCAGCTTGTTCATCAGTCACCCTGCCTCTGTTTCCAGCTGATATGGGCCATTTGAAATATTTATGAGTCAAGAAGGAGGAGGGCCCTCCTGTATACAGGACACACAATCACACACCTTATTATAAACCTATAGTAAGCTGCATTTGGAATGGTCCCCCTGTGTTTGACTGAATTTGGTCTATCCTGGACTAAAGTGGACATAAGAGCCTGTACAGTTTTTTGCTTGCAACACTAGCAACTCACTCTCCACAACTGTATGTCATCAAACACATCATTCACATATTCACGCTTTGTTGGTGACATCTTTCAGTGAAGTCAACACTCACCTCACAGACAAACTGTTATTTTTCAAGGGCTGTCATACTGACTGGTTTCCTGTGCTGGGAAAATGTGTGAAAAGTGGCTGATATGCATGGTCCTTTGAGAGAGCAGCGCCTGGCTCGATCCAAATGGGAGTTCCCATGGATTGCATCAGTAAATGGTGAAACTGAGTAGCCCTAAACTGGTGGACGCAACTGCTTAAATGATTTATTAACTTAATATTGGTAACTGGATGTTTCCCTGTAATGTGGAATGAAGGTTTATTACACCCATTTACAAAAAAGGAAACAAATTTGCAGTTAGTTACATTAAGAGTCATGACTGACAGCCTACGTACCCTGGGGACCCCCTCTGCTGCTAGCCAGTGAATGACTGATCTTCAGAGCCTGAAAGTCTCTGGGCACCATGAGTCAGAGAAATACACATTTGTGCAAGTTTGGGCGACAAATGCTCAAGAAATGGAGGCGTGTAGCTCTCATCTCTGATAGATTGCCATATTCCCTTCTCTCTTCCTGACTCCCGCCTCCTCCTCGGTCTGCTCAACGTCTGGTGAAGGATACCGAGGGTAACGGAGGATAGCTTGTCCCTGATTCAGAGGGGTTGGGTTAAATGCGGAAGACACATGTCAGTTGAATACATTCAGTTGTACAACTGACTAGGTACAGTGCCTTGCGAAAGTATTCGGCCCCCTTGAACTTTGCGACCTTTTGCCACATTTCAGGCTTCAAACATAAAGATATAAAACTGTATTTTTTTGTGAAGAATCAACAACAAGTGGGACACAATCATGAAGTGGAACGACATTTATTGGATATTTCAAACTTTTTTAACAAATCAAAAACTGAAAAATTGGGCGTGCAAAATTATTCAGCCCCCTTAAGTTAATATCAGTTTTGCACATCGAGAGATTGACATTTTTTCCCATTCCTCCTTGCAAAACAGCTCGAGCTCAGTGAGGTTGGATGGAGAGCATTTGTGAACAGCAGTTTTCAGTTCATTCCACAGATTCTCGATTGGATTCAGGTCTGGACTTGGCCATTCTAACACCTGGATATGTTTATTTTTGAACCATTCCATTGTAGATTTTGCTTTATGTTTTGGATCATTGTCTTGTTGGAAGACACATCTCCGTCCCAGTCTCAGGTCTTTTGCAGACTCCATCAGGTTTTCTTCCAGAATGGTCCTGTATTTGGCTCCATCCATCTTCCCATCAATTTTAACCATCTTCCCTGTCCCTGCTGAAGAAAAGCAGGCCCAAACCATGATGCTGCCACCACCATGTTTGACAGTGGGGATGGTGTGTTCAGGGTGTTGCGCTGTGTTGCTTTTACGCCAAACATAACGTTTTGCATTGTTGCCAAAAAGTTCAATTTTGGTTTCATCTGACCAGAGCACCTTCTTCCACATGTTTGGTGTGTCTCCCAGGTGGCTTGTGGCAAACTTTAAACAACACTTTTTATGGATATCTTTAAGAAATGGCTTTCTTCTTGCCACTCTTCCATAAAGGCCAGATTTGTGCAATATACGACTGATTGTTGTCCTATGGACAGAGTCTCCCACCTCAGCTGTAGATCTCTGCAGTTCATCCAGAGTGATCATGGGCCTCTTGGCTGCATCTCTGATCAGTCTTCTCCTTGTATGAGCTGAAAGTTTAGAGGGACGGCCAGGTCTTGGTAGATTTGCAGTGGTCTGATACTCCTTCCATTTCAATATTATCGCTTGCACAGTGCTCCTTGGGATGTTTAAAGCTTAGGAAATCTTTTTGTATCCAAATCCGGCTTTAAACTTCTTCACAACAGTATCTCGGACCTGCTTGGTGTGTTCCTTGTTCTTCATGATGCTCTCTGCGCTTTTAACGGACCTCTGAGATTACCACAGTGCAGGTGCATTTATACGGAGACTTGATTACACACAGGTGGATTGTATTTATCATCATTAGTCATTTAGGTCAACATTGGATCATTCAGAGATCCTCACTGAACTTCTGGAGAGAGTTTGCTGCACTGAAAGTAAAGGGGCTGAATAATTTTGCACGCCCAATTCTTCAGTTTTTGATTTGTTAAAAAAGTTTGAAATATCCAATAAATGTTGTTCCACTTCATGATTGTGTCCCACTTGTTGTTGATTCTTCACAAAAAAATACAGTTTTATATCTTTATGTTTGAAGCCTGAAATGTGGCAAAAGGTCGCAAAGTTCAAGGGGGCCGAATACTTTCGCAAGGCACTGTATCCCCTTTCCCTTCCTGTCCCATTTGAGCCTTTCCCTTCTGTCTGACTGAGCATGTCAGGCCAACTCCAGACAGTTTAAGCCCACAGTATCAACAGTACTCACTGTGTTACCCACACATCCCAACATCTGAGTGTGCACCTCTTCCGCTTCTCGGATGTCTCCCCTGCTCTGATCGCAATCTGTGTGTCCGAAGGAATTTACCACAAGGAAGAAAGGGAAGGTTTTCTGCTCTGAGGACACATGGAAATCCCTCTGAAAAACATCAAGAACAGGGAGAACAAGCAGAGGGGGGAGAGGAGAGAGCGAACACCACTGCGTTACATTGCTTCAAGAGGGCCACCATTGTTCCTGTACCCAAGAATGCAAAGGTAACTGAACTAAATGGCTATGGCCTGTAGCACTCACTTCTGCCATCATGAAGTGCTTTGAGAGACGAGCCAAGGATCATACCTTACCTGTCACCCTAGACTCACTCCAATTTGCTTACCGCCCCAATAGGTCCACAGACGATGCAATCGCCAACACCCTGCACTCGGCCCTATCCCATCTGCACAAGAGGATTACCTGTGTAAGAATGCTGTTCATTGACTATAGCTCAGCATTCAAAGCCATTGTACCCTCCAAGCTCATCATTCAGCTCGAGGCCCTGGGTCTGGACCCCACCCTGTTTAACTGGGTCCTGGACTTCCTGATGGGTCGCCCCCAGGTGGTGAAGGTATGAAACAACACCTCCACTTCGCTGATCCTCAACACTGGGGCCTCACAAGGGTGCGTGCTCAGCCCCCTCCTGCACTCCCTGTTTACCCACGACTGCATGGCCAAGCACGCCTCCAACTCAATTATCAAGTTTGCAGACGACACAACAGTAGTAGGCTTGAGTACCAATAACGACGAGACAGCCTACAGGGAGGAGGTGAGGGCTTTGGGTGGTGCCAGGAAAATAACCTCTCACTCAACGTCAACAAAACAAAGGAGACGATCGTGGACTTCAGGAAAAAGCAGAGGGAGCACACCCCTATCCACATCGACGGGAATGCAGTGGAGAAGGTGGAAAGTTTAAAGTTCTGAGGCGTACACATCACTGACAAACTGAAATGGTCCACACAGACAGAGAGTGTTCTTCAGCCTCTTCAACGTCTGGAGGCTGAATAAATTTGGCTTGTCACCTAAAACCCTTACAAACTTTTACAGATGCACAATTGAGAGCATCCTGTCAGGCTGTATCACTGCCTGGTATGGCAACTGCACCGGCCACAACCGCAGGGCTCTCAAGAGAGAGTGGTGAAGTCTGCCCAACGCATCACCGGGGGCAAAATACCTGCCCTCCAGGACACCTACAGCACCCGATGTCACAGGAAGGCCAAAAAGATCATGAGGGATGACAATCACTCAAGCCACTGCTCTTTCCTGTCGCTATCATCCAGAAGGTGAGTTCAGGTGCATCAAAGCTGGGACTGAGAGACTGAAAAACTGCTTCTATCTGATATTGCTCGTCCATATATTTATATATTCTTAATTCCATTCCTTTACTTAGACTGGGTGTATGTTGTGAAATTGTTAAGCCCATAATTATTAGATATTACTGCACTGTCGGAGCTAGAAACACGTGTTTCGCTACACCCGCAATAACATCTGCTAAACACGTGTATGTGACCAATAACATTTTATTTTATTGTCACTCCCTAACCATAGAGAGCTGTTTATTCTCTATGTTGGTTGGGTCGGGAAGTGATTTAGGGTGTGCTATCTAGGGGAATTGTATTTCTATGGTGGCCTGATATGGTTCCCAATCAGAGGCAGCTGTTTATCGTTGTCTCTGATTGGGGATCATATTTAGGTAGCCATTTTCCCATTGTGCTTTGTGGGATCTTGTCTATGTATTGTTGCCTGTGAGCATTTAGTTTAGCGTCACGTTTCGTTTGTTCGTTTTGTTCTTTGAAGTTTTCATTTCCAAAATAAAGGATGGAAACATACCACGCTGCATCTTGGTCTACTCCTTATAACCACACTACGACTGAGGAGCAGTGGTGGCCGTTTGCACTTTAAGTGGGGTTGACGGGCTCATAGTAATAAACTCAGCAAAAAAAAGAAACGTCCTCTCACTGTCAACTGCGTTTGTTTTCAGCAAACTTAACATGTGTAAATATTTGTATGAACATGGAGAGGAGGAGAGATGACTAGAAACGATTTGGTTGACCATTTTATGTGTGGATTAATTAAGTAGAGGACCTTGTGCATTACAGGTAAAATAACAACTCAATGTTTATATCCCAGGACAAATTAGATAGCATCAGCAAGCTAGCTAAATAGAACAAATTAGCTAGCAAGTGCAAGCTAGCTAGCTAAATTGCCATAAATGTGTAATGCTTTTTGACCTATCCCCAAATTAATATAATTGGTTCAGAGTTTGTTTTGATATTTTCACCTGCGTGTCGTGATCGCGTTTGGTGTGGGGGGACAAAATACATTTATGCACCATGGCGCACGCGCACAGCCGGTTTGGGTTCTGTGTGAGCCTACAGGAAGGGTACCACATGAGGGAGGAGGATGTCTTCCCTGTAAGCACAGCGTTGAGATTGCCTGCAATGACAACAAGCTCAGTCCGATGATGATGTGACACACCACCCCAGACCATGACGGATACTCCACCTCCAAATCCAGAGTACAGGCCTCATTCCTTCGACGATAAACGCAAATCCGACCATCACCCCTGGTGAGACAAAACCATGACTCGTCAGTGAAGAGCACTTTTTGCCAGTCCTGTCTGGTCCAGCAACGATGAGTTTGTGCCCATAGGCGACGTGGTTGCCGGTGATGTCTAGTGAGGACCTGTCTTACAACAGGCCTACAAGCCATCAGTCAAGCCTCTCTCAGCCTATTGCGGACAATCTGAGCACTGATGGAGGGATTGTGCGTTCCTGGTGTAACTCGGGCAGTTGTTGTTGCCATCCTGTACCTGTCCCGCAGGTGTTGTTACACGTGGTCTGCCACTGCGAGGACGATCAGCTGTCCGTCCTGTCTCCCTGTAGCATTGTCTTAGGCGTCTTACAGTACGGACATTGCAATTTATTGCCCTGGCCACATCTGCAGTCCTCATGCCTCCTTGCAGCATGCCTAATGCACGTTCACACAGTTGAGCAGGGACCCTGGTGTTTTTCAGAGTCAGTAGAAAGGCCTCTTTTGTGTCCTACGTTTTCGTAACTT
Source organism: Oncorhynchus nerka (assembly GCF_034236695.1). Classification (NCBI taxonomy): domain Eukaryota; kingdom Metazoa; phylum Chordata; class Actinopteri; order Salmoniformes; family Salmonidae; genus Oncorhynchus; species Oncorhynchus nerka. The sequence goes on along the minus strand of NC_088422.1, from coordinate 17,596,330 downwards.
AATTGCCTACCGTCTGTAAGCTGTTAGTGTCTTAACGACCATTCCACAGGTGCATGTTCATTAATTGTTTATGGTTCATTGAACAAGCATTGGAAACAGTGTTTAAACCCTTTACAATGAAGATCTGTGAAGTTATTTGGATTTTTACGAATTATCTTTGAAAGACAGGTTCCTGAAAAAGGGATGTTTCTTTTTTTTGCTGATTTTAGCTTTCCATTTGTTTGATACTATTCATTTCGGTCCATTACAGCCATTGTTATGAGCCGTCCTCCCTTCACCATTCTCCTCTGCTCAGGAGTCCTCTACAGTTCTCATCATGAGCAGCACAATTAGAGATGATGACTCACATTTTACTGTCAGATCTTAGAGCACTGCACTGATTCCATCTGACATACATAGCAGTAATGCACACGAAGGCTTACTAAGGTTGTCTTCTCTTCATCTGTTGGATTCAGTTTGCCCTGGAGCGTTTCTCTTCATCCACAGACACACACACACCCCTCCCCTGCCCTCCATGCTCACACAAACCAACCTTTTTCTGTCTGTCTCTCTGTAGGAGGGTTTTCTCCAGCCCAGGGTTGATCCGGTCTCAGTTTCTGTTTGTTTGACTGTGTGTGTGTGTGTGTGTGTGTGTGTGTGTGTGTGGGGCGCATGTGTGTGTTTAGATTATATATTTTTTGTCTTCCAAAGAGGAAATTCATTTCCACATGCTTGTACATAGACATAAAGACCGACAACAAACCCATACTATTTGTAATATTTACAACACCAAAACCAAACTTCTCAGGACAGCAGATAAAACAACTTCCCTACACCCAGGACAGCAGATAAAACAACTTCCCTACACCCAGGACAGCAGATAAAACAACTTCCCTACACCCAGGACAGCAGATAAAACAACTTCCCTACACCCAGGACAGCAGATAAAACAACTTCCCTACACCCAGGACAGCAGATAAAACAACTTCCCGACTAAGACACAGCGTAAGCAGTGGGATATATAGCCCATTAGCTGATGAGGTTGTTTATGGCTGTGGAGATGAAGCTCCTGCAAAACCGGGCCTTCTCCCAGCGAAGGCACCGGTACCTGCAGCAAGAGGGGGGTCTTTAAAAACACTGGTGTTTAGTGTGGGTAGTCCTTTTATTTTGGAGGTATGTTTCTGTTGATGACTGTGAGCATGGACATGTAGCAGATGCTGCCATACACTCTTAGAACAAAGGGTTCTACCTGGAACAATAAAGGGTTCTTCAATGGATTATCCTACGGAGTCAGCAGAAGAACCCTTTTAGGTTCTAGATGCCACCTTGGGACTGGTTCCAGAATGCTGCAGTTAGGGTTTGACATAGAGGGAACAATGAAGTCTGTTGGCAGCGTTACGGTAATATTCCAGCAAACAAATTGCATTCCCCTAAACAGACTAGACATGCAGACCAACCCATAGATGGAGACTTGAAGCCTTGTATGAACGTTAGACTCAGGGGACTAGACATCCCTGTGGGGACTAGACATCTCTGAGGACACAGAAAGACCCGACGTAAAACCCTTTCCTGTAGTCAAATGACCATTTCGACCCTTGAATGGCCTCATGGGTGGAATGTTATTAATATATTCATATTTTCATAATGAATAAACATCAATTATTTTTCAACGCTGAAAATCCGGTGTGTATGTCAAACGGTTTATATTTCAGTCTTCTGTGATGTACACTGAGTATATCAATATTTGGAAGGGGGGCGCAACTCAATTTCAGGAAGGTAATTCCTAATGTTTGGTATACTCAGTGTATATAAAGTGTAATATTGGGATGCAAACTCGAAAATGAATACATTTCAACTCTATATCTGACATGGTACAAGTGTCTTCTTTTTTTAAGCCCATAACCATGTGTGTGAGGTATGTATTTTTGTTTCAAAGTAGATTTGTTTAAGACTACTTTGTGACCCTGATTTAGCCCACTGCACTAAAGGTTCTACAATTTTTGTTGAACTGCATCTCAGAGTTCTGAACTGGATCTCAATGGCTGCATGCGGGAAGATTTGATCAAGCATGATACCTTATACACACAAATGTAAAGGGATGAATAAGAATATGTACATAGAAATATATGGATGAGCGATGGCGGAACTGCATAGGCAAGATGCAGTAGATGGTATAGAGTACAGTATACATATGAGATGAGTCATGTAGGGTATGTAAACATTATATAAAGTGGCATTGTTTAAAGTGACTAGTGATACATTTATTACATCCCATTTTTAATTATTAAAGTGGCTATGGATTTGAGTCAGTATGTTGGCAGAAGCCACACAATGTAAGTGATGGCTGTTTAACAGTCTGATGGCCTTGTGATAGAAGCTGTTTTTCAGTCTCTTGGTCCCAGCTTTGATGCACCTGTACTGACCTCGCCTACTGGATGATAGCCTTGGTGAACAGGCAGTGGCTCGGGTGGTTATACTGTATATGTATATACTGTACTCTATACCATCTACTGCATCTTGCCATCTTCATGTAATACCCCTATCACTAGCCACTTTAAACAATGCCACTTTTATATGTTTACATACCCTACATTACTCATCTCATATGTATATACTGTACTCGATACCATCTGCTGCATCTTGCCTATGCCGTTCTGTACCATCACTCATTCATATCTTTATGTACATATTCTTCATCCCTTTACACTTTACACTTGGGTGTATAAGGTAGTTGTTGTGAATTGTTAGGTTAGATTACTCATTGGTTATTACTGCATTGTCGGAACTAGAAGCACAAGCATTTCGCTACACTTGCATTAACATCTGCTAACCATGTGTATGTGACAAATAACATTTGATTTGATTTGGGTGGTGTAGGTGTCCTGGAGGGCAGGTAGTTTGCCTCCCAGTGATCCGTTGTGCAGACCTCACTACCCTCTGGAGAGGCTTACGGTTGTGGACGGAGCAGTTGCCGTACCAGGCGGTGATACAGCCCGACAGGATGCTCTCGATTGTGCATCTGTAAAAGTTTCAGCCTCCTGAGGTTGAAGAGGCGCTGTTGCGCCACGGTTTCTGATTGGGGAAGGTTTTAATAGTCACCGTGGGTAGAACATCACTGATGCACTTGCTAATAAATTCGCTCACCGAATCAGCGTATACATCAATGTTGTTGTCTGAGGCTATCCGGAACATATTCCAGTCCACGTGATTGAAGCGATCTTGAAGCGTTGAATCAGCGTGGTTATTTGAGTTTATATTGTCTTGTAAAAGTGTCTGTTTTATAGCTACTCTACCCTAAAATCTAAAGAAAAAGATAACCCTCTTACTGTTTCTTTAGGGAGTTTTTCCTAGCCACCGTGCTTCTACACCTGCATTGCTTGCTGTTTGGGGTTTTAGGCTGGGTTTCTGTACAGCACTTTGAGATATCAGCTGATGTACGAAGGGCTATATAAATAAATTTGATTTGATTTGATATAGTTTTGGGGAGTTTGCTTGTGTGGGTTCCAAAATATTGGTGAATCTATCCATCTTGGCAGAGCAGAAATAGGCAGTTATTTTACCTCATCAAGTTAATAAAATGGCCCTATTTTTTCAGTCTGTTTGAAAGGTTGACAAGCTAAAATAGTATTTTGTTTTATTGTCTCTTACAAACTCAACACACCACTCCAAACTCAACACTCCAAAACCTCTCCACTTTAAATTTAACAGCCACGAGATAGGAAAATAGCAGACATTAAAATCCATTTCCATGAATGAAAGCAGACTACATGGACAAGGGAACAAGAAACTGGTGGGAGGTAAACATTCAGCAGACAAACCGGCAGCAGAACCTTTACTTTTCCCAAGTGATAATCCAACAAAATCCATTTGCAGATCAATGAAGACTGCTCCACTCACCAGATGAGTATTGAATTCAGTTGCAAATGAGGCCCAAAGAGGAAACATGCATATAGTACGTTGTTTGCTTTCAATATGATCATAGTCTCAGTATGAATGATGATCATGAGACGCATCTCTGCCAGTTTGGAGTGACCATATCTGTTCTGTGTTTTACCTCGTTGGAAAAGCCTGTTTGACATTACGAGAATTAGATAAAACCAGGACTTCAAATTCCGGATATAGAAGCAGAGTTTGTATTTCAATGGCCAGGTGTTGCAGATTGAGTGTCTGCTTGGGTGCACCTGTAATAGTACAACAGCGTGTTCTGTGGGATGTTTTGTTCGCACCTGGGACACTGCCTGTCTCTCTGTTTGCATGTCTGTCTCTCTGTCTGCTATGGACCTTTTGTCTATTACAGCACAGCTGTACATTTGTGTAGTCATGTCTCCTTTTGTGAATGTGCTTATATTAATTCCCTTGCAGAACTATCTTGCTTTCTCTCTCTCTGTGTGTCTGTTCCCATTGATTCATTTAATTAATTTCAGTATTGTCATATTTTTGTGGGAGAAAGGGTTTATTGAATGCCCTGTGGTGCAGCCGCACCGGCTTCGACCGTGCACTTTACAGCGTCCCTGGAGAGAGGTCTTCAGTCTTTATCAGTGTCTTTCATCTCCAGGGAAACTGCCACAGATAATGACCTGAAAAGCCACAGTATTGATCCCACTGTGAGTTACGAACCGCTGGATTTCTTGGCCAGTCATTGGTCTATTATTTAAAAAGGGATATAATTTAATTGACCTATCAGTCCAACTGTTTCTCAATGGTGTTCTATTTCAAAGTGTCTACCAGAGAAAGCACTTGCATGTAGACTAAAGCAAAGGGTAGAGCACCCTTCATTAGGATTAGGCTATAGGGTTTACCCACACTACAGTCTCAATGGGTTAAATCTCACTATGACCAGGTCAAGTGGTGTACAACATAAAAAGAGGGGTTATATTGTCATCCTACATAGTCGCAACTGATTGGTCAAGGTATCAGTCTAGTTTACCCAGTGTGTCCTTCCTCATCCTTACTCCAATATGACAATTCCTCACCACCTCTCCTTTCTCAGGCTGTAGGCAAAGTGACAATCTGGAGAGGAGAGATTAATATGAGAGACAGGCAGTTGGTGGGACCAGGGTTGTGTATATACCCTGGATGACTGACAGGGGGTGCTGTATTGAAGCACCCGTGCAGCCATCTTGGTAATCCTCCTACATGGTAAAACATATTTCGGAAGCTATAGAAATACATTTATTAATGTCTACATGAGTTTTTGAGAAGTGTATTCTATTACAGACACCTTAATGCATACTTTTGAAATATAATATGTGAGCTAAACATATTTTGTTTTTTTCAAATGTATAATTTTTTTCCCTAAAGTATCATTTCTTTGAGTACTAGTGTTACTGTCCCCACTACAACAAACAATACTTAAGTACATGTCATTTTGTCCTTGAAACATTTAATATAAATAATACAGAATTCCATGAATTCCTATGGAGGACTGCTCTTACTCGGGAGTGCCAATATGGCCGACCGGTGGCATCAAAGCCTCTGCCAAAACATAGCATGGACAATCCAGGGTTTAAATACATAATTGGGTGGGACAGCAGCGGTTCCATAAATCACGTGTGGGTTAATTAAGACAACTATAGCGTTAAAGGCCTATGTCGAACGGAAGCATTGCTGGTTCCACTTGGAGATGACTTCAATATCATTGTGACTAGCATGAATCAGACAGAGGCTAGCCCAGGACATGGTTAGCACTACTAGTAGCACACCACAGAGGGCTAGCCGAGGACAGGGTTAGCACTACTAGCAGTAGCAGCACAGATAGCATATGTTAGCAGCATGTGTAGAATTGTAGGAAATTAGCTTGAAAACATTTTCTCCCAGCCTCATGGCAAAATGTGACCAAAAGCATGAGATGAGCTATAAAACATGAGAGATGAGCTATACAATCCCTGCCTCATGACAAAATGTAGAAAGTGTAGAATAGCATTATAAAACTGCAAATCTTTCTCTCTGCACCATGGCAAAATATGGTAGTCTGGCCCTGATCGTAGCTGTGCCTTCCCAGGAATTATAATGACAGGGATGTAGTACACTAGTGAATCAAAGCCTACATGGTGCGTGGTAACATGGACACCATTTACAGTGGGGCAAAAAAGTATTTAGTCAGCCACCAATTGTGCAAGTTCTCCCACTTAAAAAGATGAAAGAGGCCTGTAATTTTCATCATAGGCACACTTCAGCTATGACAGACAAAATGAGAGAAAAAATCCAGAAAATAACATTGTAGGATGTTTAATGAATTTATTTACAAATTATGGTGGAAAATAAGTATTTTTCTCCATGAGCAGGCCCCAGCCCTCCACAGCCTGCATCTTCTGCTATGTCATCTTCTCTCATCACTATTCTGTGGTTTGTGGCTCTACAGCTCTCCTTTTGTTATTGGCTACCTACTGTGGTTTTGTGTGTGTGTGTGTGTGTGTGTGTGTGTGTGTGTGTGTGTGTGTGTGTCACTTCTCTTGGGCCGGTGGATTCAATTTGTTTCCATTTATATCAATCAAAGTAAAACAGCAAACAGTGTATGGGGGGGTTAACAAAACCCCTGTAGCATTATAAGCTATACCAACACATAATTGGGTATGTAGTGAGAGTAGTGAACAGTATTCACCTGGATTCATTCTCTTTTAAGAAACACATTTCTAATGAACCATTATCCCTCTGTTCTCTACCTAATCATCTGGGTGAATGTTCTTCCATTGTACAGTTTAAATTACCGTCCTCTCTCTCTCTGTCTTTCTGATCCTCTGTATCCTCAAGCTCTGCTGGGACAACTCAAACAGTGGAGGAAGAGAACCTGCAATTACTGAGAGAGAGCAAGAGAGAGACGTAGGGGAAGTAGGTTTGTTATGTGCGTCGTGACTACTGAACCAGTCAGAAAGCCTGCTGAGTGATTTAACGGGACAGAGATATATTTCTTCATTGTTTTCCAGGCGGTGTTGACCTATGCTCTGCTGGTTTTCTTGTTGCACTTGCGAGGCCAATTTTACCAGGAAACCTCAACATTGGTTATGTAAAGGTTTGCATGATAGCACATTTTCTAACATGCTCAGTGCGAGGAATGTTAAACTTGCCCTCGAGTGTCTTGTAGACAGGGAAGGACAGCTCATAATAATGGCTGGAATGAATTGAATGGGTTGGTATCAACCACATGGAAACCACATGTTTGATACCATTCAATGTATTCCGTTCCAGCCATTACTATGAGCCCATCCTCCCCAATGAAGATGCAGGTAGCCTAGTGGTTAGGGTGGCAGGTAGCCTAGTGGTTAGAGAGGCAGGTAGCCTTGTGGTTAGGGTGGCAGGTAGCCTAGCGGTTAGGGTGGCAGGTAGCCTAGCGGTTAGAGAGGCAGGTACCCTAGCGGTTAGAGAGGCAGGTACCCTAGCGGTTAGAGAGGCAGGTACCCTAGCGGTTAGTGTGGCAGGTAGCCTAGCGGTTAGAGAGGCAGGTAGCCTAGCGGTTAGAGAGGCAGGTAGCCTAGCGGTTAGAGAGGTAGGTAGCCTAGCGGTTAGAGAGGTAGGTAGCCTAGCGGTTAGAGAGGTAGGTAGCCTAGTGGTTTGAGTATCGGACTAGTAACCGAAAGGTTGCAAGATCGAATCCCCGAGCTGACAAAGTAAAAATCTGTCGTTCTGCCCCTGAACAAGGCAGTTAACCTACTGTTCCTAGGCTGTCATTGAAAATAAGAATTTGTTCTTAACTGACTTGCCTAGTTAAATAAAGGTAAAAAACAACTGTGCTTGCAGATGGCATTTTTTCAGATGGAGGATTGTAGAGCTCTGTTGTGGATCGTATGCCAGTGTTATGTCATCTAAGAACACATCACTGTAAAGTTCAACACAATCTACAACACACAGTTCAGATGAAGCCATGTGGTGCATTTGATCTATTAGGTCGTAGCTGTCACCTTGTATTGCTGCACGCCACACACTGTTTGAATTGATTTACTTCACTGTGTGAATCAAATGGGAAGTCATTGTAGCATATGCTCCCTTTATATTAGTATGAGAAATCAACACCCCGTACATGGCAGCTGTAGTAACAATGTAGCGCCACTGTTTCCAACCATATGTGTGTGGTGAGTGGGACCCTGCATGGGGACCTTGTTGTTGACGGTGTCAGTGGGTGAGAATGGATTTGGCGCCACCTGCTGGCATCAAGGTGGAGATGTCTTGCCAGGTGAGGGAATATGGTATAATTGCAGACCTCAATTCGGGGGGTTTCATTGATACTTGCCATTGGTCAGTTCCAATGTTATGAGACTGATGGTTTCTCGACACAGATGATTTGTTTACAAATCAGGTTTGGATAATTACCTGGCAGGTTAGGCAAATTAGTGTAGCAGGTGTGCAAAATTATATGAAGGTTAGGAAAAGGGTTAGGGTTAGGCACAGCTACACTGGAGAAACCCATTGATGCTCGCCATTGGTCCGTGGCTGTTTCTTTCACGTCAGGGACAACAGTTGATGACAACTGTAGGGGTGTTTTCTGATATTGGGCGTTTGTTGATATCAAGTTACACCCATTGATTATTGCCATTGCTCCGTGGCTGTTTCTTTCACCACGGACCAATGGCGAGCATCAATGGGTGTAACTTGATATCAACAAACGCCCAATATTAGAAAAAAAAACTAATTGCGGTCTGCAATTACACCCTTCTCAGGTGAGGAGAGGATGTCATAAGGTGAAAGCACCAATTTGTAAGTCGCTCTGGATAAGAGCGTCTGCTAAATGACTTAAATGTAAATGTAAATGTAAATGTGGCTGACAGTAGGTTGAGAATGACAATCAGACATTTATAATCAAGCTTTACATCTATTTCACAGTTTAGACCCTGATAGTTCTATGAAAAGAAAGGAAGTTGACATATACAGTAAGCAATGCCTCATGTATTTGAATAATACTTGGTAATAGTAGAAACCTGTAACCTACAAGGTTCCGTGGTTCTCTGAGAGGTGTATAGGCTGTGGGCTCCACCCTGGCCACTCCCTAACCACACCCATAGTCACTTCCTGGGGCACGTTCAGCAGGACACAACATTTTGGAACGTTCAGATAGAAATATGTTATGTTGAACAAACATGCCTCCCCGACATGTAGAACAAGGAATCATGTTTGCTCTATAGGTGGCATTTCTATCTGCAATGTTCGACAACATTTGGCAACTAGACTTTGCCCTTGTTTGAGTGACTGCACGTTTTGGTCAGAAATGTTTGGTAACTAAGTTACTGTTTAGGGTTGAAAAGCCTAGTCATCTCACATCGTACGAGTGATAACTTTCTCAGACTTCTAAGGAATATTGTATTGTTTATGAAGTTTACTTTGGTGGACTATTGACTTCCAAGAACTAATGTGTGGAAGGCTATTTTGAAGGCCTACTTGTATGTTTAGTCTTTCTCCTCTGTGGAATACTTTTCCTTTGGGTAATTTCACAGACTAACTGAACTGGTAAAGACAATGCTTACTGTAAGTTACTGTTTAGGGTTGAAAACAGCTGGATTAATAGAATTTTGTCTTGTTATTTGGAATTCTTACTGGACATTTACTTGAATTGGAGGACAAAAACATTGTTTCTTAACTTAGAGGAGTTTTGATTTTGTATTTTGATTTGTGATCAAATAATGAGTCTGTACATTTTCAAGAATGTTGGTTTATCCTGTATACCAGTTGATTTGTAAATATTCATTCTTTACTGATAATGGTCGAACCCTTCTATTTCAATTGGCTGTGTTGGCTTCAGTGTGAACTGACTGAGTAACGGATGACATGTAATGAGTAATGGATGACATATAATCAGTAACGGATGACATGTAATGAGTAACGGATGACATGTAACGGATGACATGTAATGAGTAACGGATGACATGTAATGAGTAACGGATGACATGTAATGAGTAACGGATAACATGTAATGAGTAACGGATGACATGTAACGGATGACATGTAATGAGTAACGGATGACATGTAATGAATAACGGATGACATGTAATGAGTAACGGATGACATGTAATGAGTAACGGATGACATGTAGTGAGTAACGGATGACATGTAGTGAGTAACGGATGACATGTGATGAGTAACGGATGACATGTAATGAATAACGGATGACATGTAATGAATAACGGATGACATGTAATGAATAACGGATGACATGTAATCCGTTACATGTAAGGGATTACAAAAAAACGGTAACTGTAATATTGAAGAAGTTTAAGCTGCCTATCAATCATTGTTTAAACCAGTGGACAGGCATTGAAAAATGCTCTCTCGCAACAGCTGCATAGTGCGAATCCAAGCCTATGGAATAAAAGTGGGGATTTTATTGCTCAATCTAATTCATGCTGATCAAAAAATCCATAGGCCTAATAGGTATAACTGCGGCTAAACATATGCTGATAGAGGATGGGTCAATAGTGGGCAGTGGATTTTTAATGAATGAGAGCTGTAACATTGTATTATCTTGTTCCCTAAGCACTTCTCCACAATGCCCTTGGTCATACAAGCTTAGGGGTCAAGGGGTCAACAGGAAGCACATTAGTATTCATGTCAGTTCTCCTTCTGATTCACCTGTGACAGTGTTGCTGTGTTCGTCAGCTTGGAGGGTTTTGACATACGATAGTTTCAATCTATTCTACTCCAGTTAGCTACCCTCCATGTTTTATTCTGATCCCTCATGTGCAGACAGTCCTTTAAAGCAGGTATCGTTAGCCATCGACTCCCTTTGCTACCCCTCCTTTCCTCTCCTCTCCGTCCTGTGTGGTTGATGTTTTGCATGCACGATCCAGACAAATTAATTAGCCCTTGTGATCCTCTCCACCCAACGGCAATAAGAGTGTGTGTGGTGTGTGTGTGTGTGTGTGTATGTGTGCAGTACTACGTGACTCAGGCGTATAAAGTAATCATGGCTTGAATCACAGAGTGAAATGAAGTAAGAATTAAGACAAGCGAAAAAGCTAATTTCTGACTGCTGGGGTTGTCTGTTTCAAATCATTTAGGCCTGCCAGCCCAGTTGTATCTATTGGTGTGTAAACTCCACCTTGTCTTATGTTAATGGTCTGCTCTGTACGTAAACTCTGTATGTATCCATCAGTCTATAGAGAAGATCAATATGGCTAGTCATTGTGTACAGGCTCGTAATGTTTATTTGCTAGTATAGCAGTGGTAGTGGCCAGTCCATATGTTGTTTGTTTCACTTCATCCCAATCGGCACAGTACCTTTAGAGAGACTGTAAATACTAGTACTAGTCGCTTTTTGCACACAGATACACACACACACACACACACACACACACACACACACACACACACACACACACACAAAATATACTAAACAAATATATTTTTTAAAGACCACATGCAGGCACTAACACATACATTCAGGAAACACATTTAAGCAAGACTGTACGCATTAACAATATTTTCCCTGCTTTGACAGAACAATTCCTTTCATGTGGTGAAAATGCATTTGAGTTATGTCTGATAAAATAGCAATGTCACATGTTGGTCAGTGCCCAAAAACACAGTCAATTTTCACTTCCTGAGAGAGTGAGTGTCACCTCAAAGGACATTGGCTCATCTTCCTCCCACATGGCAGGTCAACTTTACACCCGGGGTTAGATATCTTCTGGTATGGTAATGGTCTGGTCCACTGTAGGCCAACTACAGTGTTGGATACAGCTGGATGAGAGGCTGTCAGAACCTGCAGGTGAAAATGTACTGAAATCCAATTCTTCAAATCCCAAATGCTAACTTTTCTGTGAGAAGAAGGAAATGGAAATAAACACAGTATTACTTATCCCATGCATACACTTTCTTCCAAACAAGCATCTCAAATAGTTCTAGCATTTCACTGATCTAGCATCACACATTTAAGGAGAGTATGGGAGGAAGTGTCATATCAAATAAAAATGCATTGGTCACATACACAGATACACAGATTTGCAGATGTTACCACAGGTGCAACGATATGCATGTGTTTCTAGCTCCAACAGTGCAGTAAAAATGCCTGGCAATACACAACACATAATCCAAAAAGTAAAAATAAAGAATTTAAGAAATATCAGACTGAACCATGTCAGAGTCCGGAATATAAATATACACTGAGTGTACAAAACATTAGGAACTCCTTGCTAATATTGAGCTGCACCCCTTTTGCCCTCAGAACAGCCTCATATTGTTGGGGCATGGACTCTACAAGGTGTTGAAGGCGTTCCAAAGGGATGATGGCCCATGTTGACTCCAATGCTTCCGAAAGTTGTGTCAAGTTGGCTTGTAGTGGATCTCTACTCTGAATAGCTCGTTCCATATCATCCCACAGATGCTCAACTAGATTGAGATCTGGTGACTGGGCAGTAAGCTGAATTCACTGTCATGTTTGTGAAACCATTCCTGGACAATCCTAGCCTTGTGGCATGGGGCATTATCCTGCTGAGAAAAAACATTTGCATATGGATACACTGCTGCCATGAAGGCATACACCTGATTGGTAAGGACGTTCAGATATCCTGTGGCATTCAAACACTGCTCCACTTTTATCAAGGGGCCCAATGTGTGCCATGAAAACACAACCCACACCATCACACCACCAGCCTGTAATGTTGACACGTGACAGGATGGATACATGTACTCATGTGGATTTCTCCATACCCTAGTCCATCAGCGTGACACAGTAGTAACCGCGATTCATCAGACCAGGCAATGCTTTTTCAATTCTCCAGAGTCCAGTGTTTTCATTTCTTAGCCCACTGCAACCGTAGTTTGTTGTTTTTTGCTAAAAGAAGTAGAACTCTGTAAGGTCGTCAGCTGCCATACCCCATTCGTGTCAAGGTATGATGAGTTGTGCATTCTTTAATGGGTCTTTGGGCACCAATGTTGTACTGGACTGTCAGTTGACTAACTGTAGCCCGTTTGTTGCTCTACACAATTCGTGTCAGCCTCCTTTTATCATATTTCATCAATGACCCGTTTTCGACCACTGGCCTCCCGTTGGCTGGATGTCCTTTGGGTGGTGGACCATTCTTCATATACATGGGAAATTGTTGAGTGTGAAAAACACAGCACTATTGCAGTTCTTGACACACTCAAAAGGTACTTGAATCTTTGGCTTTCCCATTCACCCTCTGAATGTCACACATACACAGTCCATGTCTCAACTGTCAAGGCTTAAAAATCTTTATTTAACATGGCTCCTCCCCTTCATCTACACCAATTGAAGTTGATTTAAAAGGTGACCACTGTTGTTTCATCAGAAAACTTGATGATTTGAGTTGGAGACTTGCGTGGCCACGCAGTCATGGGTGAACATGGAGTACACGAGGGGGCTGAGCACGCACCCCTGTGCTCAATGTTGTTTTCCTCGAAGCAGGCGAAGGTGTTTTAACTTATCCGGTGAGGCATCAGTGTCCGCAAGGTGGCTGGCTTTTCCTTTATAATCTTTCTTGTGTCTAAGCTGTTGAATTGCGACTCCACTTTGTCCCTGTACTGTCATTTTGCCTCATTGATTGCCTTACAGAGGTCATAGCAGGCCTGTTTGTACACGTCCAAGTTCACACTTTCAGTTTTGTGTGAATGCTGTCATCTATCTGCGGTTGTTGGTTTGGATAAGTTGTAAACGTCACAGTGGGAACACTATCCTCTATGCACTTCCTGATGAACCCTGTCACTGAGTCAGTGTATACGTTGACACTATTCTCAGAGGCGACCCGGATCATTTCCCAGTCCGCGTGATCAAAGCAATCTTGAAGCATACTGTAGGTTCCGATTGGTCAGACCAACGTTTAACACAGGTGCTTCCTGTTTAAGTTTCTGCCTATAGGTCGGGAGGAGCAGAGTGGAGGCCAAAGGGAGTGCGGGGGAGATCCTTGTAGCCGTCCCGGAAGGGAAAGTAGCAATGATCAAGAGTTTGTGATGCACGTGTAGTGCAGGAGATGTGTTGATATAATTTCTGTAGTGTTTTCCTTTGATTTCTTTTATTAAAGTCCCCAGCTACAATAAATGCGACCTCAGGATATGCGGTTTGTGTGTGAGTGAGTGCATAAGTGTGCATATGTGTGCGTGCAGGTGGATGCATGGCGACTCTCCCTGCAGTGTGAATGAAGAATAAAAGGTCTGTTAGTCAGCGGGGTGTGTCAAGGTCATTCAGAGGTAAATCTCTATCGTTGATGCTCTATTTTATACCAGCCTCTGATTCCGTGAGAGACTGTATGGCAGTACAATGACTGGTGGTATGTTGATGAGGTTGTTGGAGGGTGTAGCTATTTGAGGCATTGTAGATGTCCGTATGATGTTGTTTTGGTTTGCATGCCAACCTGGCGATACAGGGAGGGATCTAACAAACATGGAGGTGTGGGGGTACTGTCAAATCACTGCACGGCAGGTTGCCATTGAATGGGTCAGCAGCAGATGTACATGGATACGGTGTGTGTGAGAGAGACATGGTGAAAGATGATATAGCATGCTAGCTTTGTAAAGCAGCCTTGTTCCGACTAGAAGACTGACCTTTATTTTGGAACCACAGAGGAGAGCGACAAGAAACACATCACAACAGGTGGTTTCTATTTGGATGGCTTCATTATGACAGCCCATAGTTACTGTAAACAAAACACTTGGCTAGTTACTGTCATAACCCTTTTAAACTCAATATCTAGAGGCAGATTCCAGACATATTGGTAGGACATAGCTGACCCAGAGAAAATGTCACACCCCAAATGTTACAATGAGAATGGGTAGTATTTAGTATCACTGAGCCGGCCCACTCTTCCCTCTTCCCAGGTGTAGTTGTGACATCCCAGATATGACCTCGTGTTAGTCCACTGGTGACCTCTGGCTGGGTGGAAGCTAAACTGAAATATTCTACTCCATCACCCACCATCCCCAATCCCATCACACACATACACCATATCTGTACCTCTGCTGCTGACACACACTCAATGGCAAGTTCCCGTGCAGTGAAAAAGCCCCATCCATATTCAACCCCTCCCTGGCTCGCCTCTTGTCCTCCTCTCAGTCACTCCTTCAATGTGTCTGTGCTCTAAGCTCATTAAGGCTCCCTCTGTCTCAGCCACACACACTGTTTCTGTGTCTTCTTGCCTTCTATCCATGGGCCTCGAGTTATGGGTGAGTTCTCTCTGCTCAAACTAAACCTAGATCAATATGGTTTCTACTGTCACATTTAAACAGTATACTGTATTTACAGTGTCTTCGGGAAGTTTTCAGACGCCTTGACTTTTTCCACATTTTGTTATGTTACAGCCTTATTCTAAAATTGATTTAATTGTTTTTTCCCCCTCATAAATCTGAGGGGGATACCCCATAATGACCAAGCAAAAACAGGATTTTCACCTCTCTGACCAAGGCCCTTCTCCCCCGATTGCTCAGTTTGGCTGGGTGGCCAGCTCTAGAGTCTTAGTAGTTCCAAACTTCTTCCATTTAAGAATTATGGAGACCACTGTGTTCTTGGGGACCTTCACCGCTGCAGTTTTGCTACCCTTCCCCAGATCTGTGCCTCTACACAATCCTGTCTCTGAGCTCTAAGGACAATTCCTTCAACCTCATGGCTTGTTTTTTGCTCTGACATCCATTCTCAACTGTGGGTCTTATATAGACAGGCATGTGCCTTTCCACAATCAATTGAATTCACCACAGGTGGACTCCAGTCAAGTTGTATAAGCAAATCAAGGATGGTCAATGGAAACAGGATGCACCTGAGCTCAATTTTGAGTCTCATAGCAAAGAGTCGGAATACTTATGTAAAATAAGGTATTTCTGTTTTTTATTTTAAATAAATTCTCATCACAGCATTTCATTTCACCACCACTCATTCACCTTCCTCATTGGGGAGTGTCTGTTCCTTTCTATCTCAATACACTCTCTTTGCTTTGCTTTTGTTCTCTTCACTTATTATTATTAGAACATTATTAATAATACCTGTTGCCACAACTGTCAGTCTCGCTCAACATATGTTTTGTTTAGCTGTAGATTCGTTTTAAGATGCCTGTCAGAGCTGCCCCCCCCCCCCCCCCACAACCTAACAGGGTTCAGTAGAGCAGTCTGTCATTACCTGGCCCCCAAGTGCTGCCTTTTCCCAACCCTCTGTTCATCCCTCTTTCCTGGAAGACCCTCGTTCCTCTGCTCACAGAGAATCCCAGCTCACACCTCAGACTGATCCATGGAAATCCTTTCCATCTGTCTTAGATCCAGAGAAACCCAGCTCACACCTCAGACTGATCCATGGAAATCCTTTCCATCAGTCTTAGATCAGACAGACGGGAATGTTTTTTTTAAATTGGAAGAAACAATGTTTTTCTATGAAATATTGATGGTATCATAGTGACATTGCCATGGCTCTTGTATGTGAGGGCTTCTGCTGACTCAGGAATTTCCATCGAAAAGGACCCATGAGCACCAACATGTGAAGTTCATATCAATTTGGGTGTGAAATTAAAGCTAAGAGTCTACATTTTGAGAAAATGAAGGCATACCAGTAGATGCATTTAAAAAAAAAAATCATCTTAAAAATTAGGCATAGGTAAAGGCTCTGATTTCTGGATAAACAGATGGAAAAGGGGTCTTAGAAAATATCTACCAGAAAAAGGCTTAAAAGGTATCAGAAATACATCAGAACACAATAAGGTTGACCTAAACACTAATATTTAGTGATGGAGAAATTGCTTACCTTCTGTAAGTTTAAGAGATATTGCCTTGTCCCTCATGAGGAGGAAGGATAATGACATTTCAAAGAAGTAACAAGTAATGGTAAACATACAAATTAGTTACAGTGATTTTACTGATATCAACTTTGTTTATGAATTGTTAAGTGATTAAAACTCATATGTAACGTAATTATTGCAACTGATTTGGCTACAATGGTAAATCATAATAGTCACAAACCACAGTTGGGTCACCTGCTACTGTCCTCCCTTCCACTGGCATTCTGTTGCGTTCTACTGATAACTGATTTATTTCTGTTGTCTGGTGGTCAAATCAAGAGTGTTAAAACTGTCTGAGTGTGGACACCCCCATTCTCGCTCTCTCGCTCTCTCAGCTCTCTCTAGCTCTCTCAGCTCTCTCTCTCTCAGCTCTCTCAGCTCTCAGCTCTCTCAGCTCTCTCTAGCTCTCTCTAGCTCTCTCAGCTCTCTCTCTCTCAGCTCTCTCTCGCTCAGCTCTTACTGACACGTACCAATAAGCCCCCTCTCTTTCCATTTACTGGAACCAGCATCCTCACCCATTGACCACCGGCCGACACCGAATGTCCATGGACGTTAAAGAGTATTTGAAATTTGGTCAGTCCACCCCGGCCTTGATGTTAACGTGCACAGATGGACCGGACTGGACAACATCTGAACCTATCAAAAATGTATGTTTCACATATTTGGATACAGTACTGTACAGTGAGTACAGTAGATAACAGCACAGTAAAGTTGAGTATAGTACAGTATTTTGAACTGTACTCTATTCTACTGGACTGTGCTTTGTTTTGCTGTGCTGTTATATTCATAATTAAGAATTTCTGTGTAGCGCAGATTGCGGATCCATGATGTAGAGTGCCTTGCAAAAGTATTCACCCCCTTAGCATTGTTCCTATTTTGTTGTATTACAACCTGTAATTTAAATAGATTTTTATTTGGATTTCATGTAATGAACATACACAAAGTAGTCCAAACTGGTGAAGTGAAATGAAAAAAAAAAACTTGTTTCAAATAATTATTATAAAAAATAAAAACGGAAAAGTGATGTGTGCATATGTATTCACCCCCTTTGCTATGAAGACCCTAAATAAGATCTGGTGCAACCAATTACCTTCAGAAATCACATAATTAGTTAGATTACACACAGGTGGACTTTATTTAAGTGTCACATGATCTATCACATGATCTCAGTATATATACATACCTGTTCTGAAAGGCCCCAAAGTTTGCAACACCACTAAGCAAGGGACACCACCAAGCAAGGGGCACTATGAAGACCAAGGAGCTCTCCAAACAGGTCAGGGACAAAGTTGTGGAGAAGTAGATCAGGGTTGGGTTATAAAAAAATATCAGAAACTTTGAACATCCCACGGAGCACCATTTAAATCCATTATTAATAAATGGAAAGAGTATGGCACCACAACAAACCTGCCAAGAGAGGGCCGCCCACCAAAACTCACGGACAAGGCAAGGAGGGCATTAATCAGAGAGGCGACAAAGAGACCAAAGATAACACTGAATGAGCTGCAAAGCTCCACAGCGGAGATTGGAGTATCCGTTCATAGGACCACTTTAAGCCATACACTCAACAGAGCTGGGCTTTACGGAATAGTGGCCAGAAAAAAATAAGCAAACATGTTTGGTGTTCGCCAAAAGGAATGTGGGAGACTCCCCAAACATATGAAAGAAGGTACTCTGGTCAGATAAGACTAAAATGTAGTTTTTTGGCCATCAAGGAAAACGCTATGTCTGGTGCATTTGGAAGACCCATTTGCGACCGAGCTTTAACTTCCTGACTGATGTCTTGAGATGTTGCTTCAATATATCCACATCATTTTCCTACCTCATGATTCCATCTATTTTGTAAAGTGCACCAGTCCCTCCTGCAGCAAAGCACCCCCACAACATGATGTTGCCACCCCCGTGCTTCACGGTTGGGATGGTGTTCTTCGGCTTGCAAGCCTCCCCTTTGTCCTCCAAACATAACAATGGTCATTATGGCCAAACAGTTCTATTTTTGTATCATCAGACCAGAGGACATTTCTCCAAAAAGTACGATCTTTGTCCCCATGTGCAGTTACAAACCGTAGTCTGACTTTTTCATGGCGGTTTTGGAGCAGTGGCTTCTTCCTTGCTGAGCGGCCTTTCAGGTTATGTCGATATAGCACTTGTTTTACTGTGGATATAGATACTTTTGTACCTGTTTCCTCCAGCATCTTCACAAGGTCCTTTGCTGCTGTTCTGGGATTGATTTGCACTTTTCACACCAAAGTACGTTCATCTCTAGGAGACAGAACGCATCTCCTTCCTGAGCGGTATGACGGCTGCATGGTCCCATGGTGTTTATACTTGCTTACTATTGTTTGTACAGATGAATGTGGTACCTTCGGGCATTTGGAAATTGCTCCCAAGGATGAACCAGACTTGTGGAGGTCTACAATTTTTAATGCCTACAAGTTTTAATGACTCCAACCTAAGTGTATGCAAACTCCAACTTCAACTGTATGGCTGTAATACGTTGTACCTTTACAAAGCCAATATGTTATTGACTCCTTAGTGACCTACTGATGCATTGTGTTGGATAGGGAATAGGTCCAGCTCCAGTAGAGTGCTTATAAGACCATACACACAAGCCTGATTCACACTAGAGGACCAAACCAAGCCGAGCCATACCAAGCTAAAATTGACTGGCCTGTTTGGCCTGTTTACGAATCCACTATAGCTCCTGGAACCATGCCGGATACAACCATTTCAAAAGAAATCAGAGCCAAGACGGTATGGTTGGGGATGGTACGGTTGTTATCAGGTTAACAAAGTTGACAAAATCAGGGCAAGAGTTGCTTTCCAAAGAGATATCCGGGATTGTAACATGCTCTGTTTCACGGAAACATGGCTAGCTGGAGACATGCTGTCAGAGTCCGTACAGCCAATGGGATTTTCAGTGAATCGTGCTGACAGGAATAAACATCTCTCCGGTAAGACGAAGGGCGGGGGTGTATGTTTCATGATTAACGACTCATTGTGTAATTGTAACAACATACAAGAACTCAAGTCCTTTTGTTCACCTGACCTAGAATTCCTCGAAAATCAAATGCCGACCATATTATCTCCCAAGAGAACTCTCCTCGTGTAATGAGTCCTGTGTGTAGCTGGTGAGAGAGTCAGGTGCAGGACAACAAATATGAGTAAAAACGGGCTTTACTCAAAATCGACAAAAATACAAAGTAACATATTGAGCACACACAGACTGACCGAAATATACAAAAACAATCACTCACAAAAACCATATGGGGAACAGAGGGTTAAATAATGAACAGGTGATTGACAACATGTGAAACAAAGACAAAACAAATGGAAAATCAAAAGTGGATCGGCAGTAGCTAGAAAGGCGGTGACGTCGACTGCCGAATGCCGCCCGAACAAGGAAAAGGACCGACTTTAGGGGAAGTCGTAACAGTACTACCCCCCCCCCCACCCACCACCTCGCACGACGCCTCGAGTCCAGGATAGCTCGGGGCGGCAGGGTAGCCTAGTGGTTAGAGCGTTGGACTAGTAACCGAAAGGTTGCAAGTTCGAATCCCCGAGCTGACAAGGTACAAATCTGTCGTTCTGCCCCTGAACAGGCAGTTAACCCACTGTTCCTAGGCCGTCATTGAAAATAAGAATTTGTTCTTAACTGACTTGCCTAGTAAAATAAAGGTAAAATAAAAGAAAATAATTTTAAAAAATACGTCGGGGCCCTCTCGATGTCCAGAGGGGGCGGAGGAACCTCCCGCACCTCAGCTTCCTGAAATGGACCAGCCACCACCGGCCTGAGGAGAGACACATGGAATGAGGGGAAGCTGTAACCTGTAACATACCTCGTTCAGTCTCCTCAGGACTTTAAATGGCCCCACAAACCGCAGACCCAGCTTCTGGCAGGGCAGGCGGAGGGGCAGGTTTCGGGTCGAGAGCCAGACCTGGTCCCCCAGGGACGAACACCGGGGCCTCGCTGCGGTGGTGGTCAGCGCTCTCTTTTTTTCCGTCTCACGGCCCGTTGTAGGTGCACATGGCCGGCGTCCCAGGTCTCCTCCGAGCGCTTGAACCATTCGTCCACCGCAGGAGCTTCGATCTGGCTCTGATGCCAATGTGCCAGAACTGGCTGATACCCCAGTACGCACTGGAAAGGAGAGAGGCCAGTGGAGGAGTGAGTTTTGGGCCATCTCTGCCCAGGGGATGAATCCCACCCACTCCCCCGGCCGGTCCTGGCAATATGACCACAGAAACCTACCCACATCCTGGTTAATTCTCTCCACCTGCCCGTTACTCTCGGGGTGAAAACTGAGGCGAGGTAAGGCTGACCGAGACCCCCAGACCTTCCATGAATGCTCTCCAGACCCTGGACGTAAACGGGGGACCTCGATCAGAGACATCCCGTAGTGCCGGAAGACATGAGTGAACAGAGCCTCCGCAGTCTGTAGGGCCGTAGGGAGACCGGCCAAAGGGAGGAGATGGCAGGACTTAGAAAACCTATCCACAACCACCAGAATCGTGGTGTTACCCTGTGAGGGAGGAACAGGTAGGGGTTGTACGGTGGACTTTCCACCATAGTCGCACCGATGGAAACCCCCACACACCTCACTGAGCACTCTCGTGACCACTCCTTGAGAGCCCTCTGTTGCCATGAAATAGTGGGGTCATGACCGGCAAACCAGGGTAAGCCCAGCACCACGGGAAACGCAGGAGAATCAATAAGGAAGAGACTGATTCTCTCCTCATGACCCTACTGCGTAACCATGTCAAGTGGAGCGGTGGCCTCTCTAATCAGCCCTGACCCTAATGGTCGACTATCTAGGGCGTGAACAGGGAATCCCTAAACTATTAGCAAATTGACAATCAATAAAATTCCCAGCTGCGCCTGAATCTACTAGTGCCTTATGCTGGGAATGTGGGGAAAACTCAGGAAAAGAAACAAACACATACATGTGAGCAACAGGGGGCTCTGGGTGAGCCTGGTGCCGACTCACCGTCCACCCGGCTCCTGCTGCCTCGACTCCCTGAGGGACCCCTCCTGCACCGACCAGCAGTGTGCCCTCTGCGGCCACAGATGGTGCAGGAAATGGTCCCTCCGCCGGTCACCCTAAGTGCAGCACCCCCTAGCTCCATGCGCTTCGGAGCGAAGGTTCTGGGGGACGGAACTGACAGGTCCCGATCCGGACGTCCGCGGGCAGTCAGCAGGTTGTTCAGCTGGAGATGGACATGTCCACCAGCTGGTCCAATGTGAGGGTGGTGTCTTTGCAGACCAACTCCCGACGGACGTCCTCGCACAGACTGCACCTGTAGTGATTTATTAGGGCCCTGTCGTTCCATCCTGCGATGGGGCCAGGGTCCGGAAGTCCAAGGTGAAATCCTGCGCGCTCCTCGTCCCCTGCCTCAGGTAGAACAGACGTTCACCCGCCGCTCGACCCTCAGGTGGGTGGTCGAACACTACCCGAAAACGGCGGGTGAACTCTGCGTAATGATCCAACACCGCATCTCCCTCACACCATACGGCGTTGGTCCACTCCAGGGCTTTGCCAGAGAGGCAGGAGACGAGGGTGGACACACTCTCACGCCCCGAACAACTCTCACTCCCCGAACAAGGAGAGGGACCGACTTCGGCGGAAGTCATGACACCTCGGTTATCGTCACAGCCGTGTTTATCCCCCCTCAAAATGATACATTTACATTTACATTTAAGTCATTTAGCAGACGCTCTTATCCAGAGCGACTTACAAATTGGTGCGTTCACCTTGTGACATCCAGTGGAACAGCCACTTTACAATAGTGCATCTAAATCTTTTAAGGGGGGGGGGGGGTGAGAAGGATTACTTTATCCTATCCTAGGTATTCCTTAAAGAGGTGGGGTTTCAGGTGTCTCCGGAAGGTGGTGATTGACTCCGCTGTCCTGGCGTCGTGAGGGAGTTTGTTCCACCATTGGGGGCCAGAGCAGCGAACAGTTTTGACTGGGCTGAGCGGGAGCTGTACTTCCTCAGTGGTAGGGAGGCGAGCAGGCCAGAGGTGGATGAACGCAGAGCCCTTGTTTGGGTGTAGGGCCTGATCAGAGCCTGGAGGTACTGAGGTGCCGTTCCCCTCACAGCTCCGTAGGCAAGCACCATGGTCTTGTAGCAGATGCAAGCTTCAACTGGAAGCCAGTGGAGAGAGCGGAGGAGCGGGGTGACGTGAGAGAACTTGGGAAGGTTGAACACCAGACGGGCTGCGGCGTTCTGGATGAGTTGTAGGGGTTTAATGGCACAGGCAGGGAGCCCAGCCAACAGCGAGTTGCAGTAATCCAGACGGGAGATGACAAGTGCCTGGATTAGGACCTGCGCCGCTTCCTGTGTGAGGCAGGGTCGTACTCTGCGGATGAACCTACAGGAACGGGCCACCGCCTTGATGTTAGTTGAGAACGACAGGGTGTTGTCCAGGATCACGCCGAGGTTCTTAGCGCTCTGGGAGGAGGACACAATGGAGTTGTCAACCGTGATGGCGAGATCATGGAACGGGCAGTCCTTCCCCGGGAGGAAGAGCAGCTCCGTCTTGCCGAGGTTCAGCTTGAGGTGGTGGTCCGTCATCCACACTGATATGTCTGCCAGACATGCAGAAATGCGATTCGCCACCTGGTCATCAGAAGGGGGAAAGGAGAAGATTAATTGTGTGTCGTCTGCATAGCAATGATAGGAGAGACCATGTGAGGTTATGACAGAGCCAAGTGACTTGGTGTATAGCGAGAATAGGAGAGGGCCTAGAACAGAGCCCTGGGGGACGCCAGTGGTGAGAGCGCGTGGTGAGGAGACAGATTCTCGCCACGCCACCTGGTAGGAGCGACCTGTCAGGTAGGACGCAATCCAAGCGTGGGCCGCGCCGGAGATGCCCAACTCGGAGAGGGTGGAGAGGAGGATCTGATGGTTCACAGTATCGAAGGCAGCCGATAGGTCTAGAAGGATGAGAGCAGAGGAGAGAGAGTTAGCTTTAGCAGTGCAGAGCGCCTCCGTGATACAGAGAAGAGCAGTCTCAGTTGAATGACTAGTCTTGAAACCTGACTGATTTGGATCAAGAAGGTCATTCTGAGAGAGATAGCGGGAGAGCTGGCCAAGGACGGCACGTTCAAGAGTTTTGGAGAGAAAAGAAAGAAGGGATACTGGTCTGTAGTTGTTGACATCGGAGGGATCGAGTGTAGGTTTTTTCAGAAGGGGTGCAACTCTCGCTCTCTTGAAGACGGAAGGGACGTAGCCAGCGGTCAGGGATGAGTTGATGAGCGAGGTGAGGTAAGGGAGAAGGTCTCCGGAAATGGTCTGGAGAAGAGAGGAGGGGATAGGGTCAAGCGGGCAGGTTGTTGGGCGGCCGGCCGTCACAAGACGCGAGATTTCATCTGGAGAGAGAGGGGAGAAAGAGGTCAGAGCACAGGGTAGGGCAGTGTGAGCAGAACCAGCGGTGTCGTTTGACTTAGCAAACGAGGATTGGATGTCGTCGACCTTCTTTTCAAAATGGTTGACGAAGTCATCTGCAGAGAGGGAGGAGGGGGAGGAGGATTCAGGAGGGAGGAGAAGGTGGCAAAGAGCTTCCTAGGGTTAGAGGCAGATGCTTGGAATTTAGAGTGGTAGAAAGTGGCTTTAGCAGCAGAGACAGAAGAGGAAAATGTAGAGAGGAGGGAGTGAAAGGATGCCAGATCCGCAGGGGAGGCGAGTTTTCCTCCATTTCCGCTCGGCTGCCCGGAGCCCTGTTCTGTGAGCTCGCAATGAGTCGTCGAGCCACGGAGCGGGAGGGGAGGACCGAGCCGGCCTGGAGGATAGGGGACATAGAGAGTCAAAGGATGCAGAAAGGGAGGAGAGGAGGGTTGAGGAGGCAGAATCAGGAGATAGGTTGGAGAAGGTTTGAGTAGAGGGAAGAGATGATAGGATGGAAGAGGAGAGAGTAGCGGGGGAGAGAGAGCGAAGGTTGGGACGGCGCGATACCATCCGAGTAGGGGCAGTGTGGGAAGTGTTGGATGAGAGCGAGAGGGAAAAGGATACAAGGTAGTGGTCGGAGACTTGGAGGGGAGTTGCAATGAGGTTAGTGGAAGAACAGCATCTAGTAAAGATGAGGTCGAGCGTATTGCCTGCCTTGTGAGTAGGGGGGAAGGTGAGAGGGTGAGGTCAAAAGAGGAGAGGAGTGGAAAGAAGGAGGCAGAGAGGAATGAGTCAAAGGTAGACGTGGGGAGGTTAAAGTCGCCCAGAACTGGGAGAGGTGAGCCGTCCTCAGGAAAGGAGCTTATCAAGGCATCAAGCTCATTGATGAACTCTCCGAGGGAACCTGGAGGGCGATAAATGATAAGGATGTTAAGCTTGAAAGGGCTGGTAACTGTGACAGCATGGAATTCAAAGGAGGCGATAGACAGATGGGTAAGGGGAGAAAGAGAGAATGACCACTTGGGAGAGATGAGGATCCCGGTGCCACCACCCCGCTGACCAGAAGCTCTCGCGGTGTGCGAGAACACGTGGGCGGACGAAGAGAGAGCAGTAGGAGTAGCAGTGTTATCTGAGGTGATCCATGTTTCCGTCAGTGCCAAGAAGTCGAGGGACTGGAGGGAGGCATAGGCTGAGATGAACTCCGCCTTGTTGTCCGCAGATCGGCAGTTCCAGAGGCTACCGGAGACCTGGAACTCCACGTGGGTCGTGCGCGCTGGGACCACCAGATTAGGTGGCCGCGGCCACGCGGTGTGGAGCGTTTGTATGGTCTGTGCAGAGAGGAGAGAACAGGGATAGACAGACACATAGTTGACAGGCTACAGAAGAGGCTACGCTAATGCAAAGGAGATTGGAATGACAAGTGGACTACACGTCTCGAATGTTCAGAAAGTTAAGCTTACGTAGCAAGAATCTTATTGACTAAAATGATTAAAATGATACAGTACTGCTGAAGTAGGCTAGCTGGCAGTGGCTGCGTTGTTGACTTTGTAGGCTAGCTGGCAGTGGCTGCGTTGTTGACACTACACTAATCAAGTCGTTCCGTTGAGTGTGATAGTTTCTACAGTGCTGCTATTCGGGGCTAGCTGGCTAGCTAGCAGTGTTGATTACGTTACGTTGCGTTAAAAGAACGACAATAGCTGGCTAGCTAACCTAGAAAATCGCTCTAGACTACACAATTATCTTTGATACAAAGACGGCTATGTAGCTAGCTATGTAGCTAGCTACGATCAAACAAATCAAACCGTTGTACTGTAATGAAATGAAATGAAAATGTGATACTACCTGTGGAGCGAAGCGGAAAGCGACCGGGTTGTTGAGTGAGGAAGTTCTATTCGGTAGACGTTGGCTAGCTGTTGGCTAGCTAGCAGTGTCTCCTACGTTAAGGACGACAAATAGCTGGCTAGCTAACCTCGGTAAATTAAGATAATCACTCTAAGACTACACACTCTAAACTACACAATTATCTTGGATACGAAGACAGCAAAGACAACTATGTAGCTAGCTAACACTACACTAATCAAGTTGTTCAGTTGAGTGTAATAGTTTTTACAGTGCTGCTATTCGGTAAACGGTGGACGTTTGCTAGCTGGCTAGCTGGCTAGCTGCTGGGCAGATAGCAGTGTAGACTATGTTAGGACGACGAAAATACGATAATTACGCAATTATCTTTGATACAAAGACGGCTATGTAGCTAGCTAAGAAGAAATTGCTAAGATTAGACAAATCAAACCGTTGTACTATAATGAAATGTAATGAAATGTAATGAAAAGTTATACTACTTGCGGACCGAAGTGCGGATGCAACCGCTCGCTCCAACCTGGAAGTAGTAGTACCAAGACGGCAATCAAGGAACTTCACTGGACTTTATGCAAACTGGAAACCATATATCTTGAGGCTGCATTTATTGTAACTGGGGATTTTAACAAAGCTTATTTGAGAACAAGGCTACCTAAATTCTATCAGCATATCGACTGTAGTACACGAGCGAGTAACACGCTTGACCATTGCTACTCTAACTTCCGTGAAGCATACAAGGCCCTCCCTGCCCTCCTTTTGGCAAATCCGACCATGACTCCATCTTGTTGCTCCCCTCCTATAGGCAGAAACTAACACAGGAAGCGCCCATGCTAAGGTCTATCCAACGCTGGTCTGACCAATCAGATTCCACACTTCAAGATTGCTTCGTTGACGTGTACTGAAATATGTTCCGGGTAGCCTCAGACAATTACATTGACGTATACGCTGACTTGGTGAGCGAGTTTATAAGGAATGTATAGGAGATGTTGTACCCACTGTGACTATTAACACTTTCCCTAACCAGAAACCGTGGCTTGATGGCAGTATTCGCGCAAATCTGAAAGCATGTACCACAATCTTGGCAAGGCGACTGGAAACATGGCTGAATACAAACAGTGTAGTTATTTCCTCTGTAAGGCAATCAAACAAGCAATGCGTCAGTATAGAGACAAAGTGGAGTCGCAATTCAACGGCTCAAACACGAGTTGTATGTGTCAGGGTCTACAGACAATCACGGATTACATAAAGAAAACCAGCCACATCGCGGACATCGACGTCTTGCTTCCAGACACGCTTTGAGGACAATACAGTGCCACCGATGCGGCCCGCTACCAAAGACTGTGGATTCTCCTTCTCTGTGGCCGATGTGAGTAAAACATTTAAACGTGTTAACCCTCGCAAGGCTGCCGGCCCAGACGGCAGCCCTAGTCGCGTCCTCAGTGCATGCGCAGACCAGCTGGCTGGTGTTTGGTTATTGTCCTGCTGAAACGTGCATTTGTTTCCCAGTGTCTGTTGGAAAGCAGACAGACCTAAAGTACGTTTTCCTCTAGGATTTTGCCTGTGCTTAACTCTATTCCGTTCTTTTTATCCTGACAAACTCCCTAGTCCTTGATGATGACAAGCATACCCATAACATGATGCGGCACCACCATGCGTGAAAATGTGAAGAGTAGTACTCAGTTATGTGTTGTGTTGTATTGGCCCCAAACATAATGCTTTGTATTCAGAACATGAAGTTAATTTCTTTGCCACATTTTTTGCAGTTTTACTTTAGTGCCTTATTGCAGATACACACACACACTCACACAGACAGACTGCTTATCTGGTCTTTAGAGTGTGATCAAATCAAATCAAATTTTATTCGTCACATATGCATATTTAGCAGATGTTATTGCGGGTGTAGCGAAATGCTTGTGTTCCTAGCTCCAATAGTGTAGTAGTATCTAATAATTAACACAGTAGTATCTAACAAAGGATGTGATAACACGTGAGCTAATGTAAACTGTTTAAAAAAATGCTAATAATTTCAGTAGTGTAACCACACCCCCACCCTAATACCCCTGTGGGATGAGAAGGATCTGTAGTGTCCCTAGCCAATGACTCGCCACCCTACATTACACACACTTCAGTGAGTGATGAGCGCCTCCTGGCAACACATGGACACCCGTGTGCTCAGGGGGCCTTCCTCTCCTCCACGCCACGTCTCACTGCCCATCTCTCTGCCCTCTCTCTCTCGCTCTCTCTTTCCTGTCTCTCACTGTCACCCTCAACTCTCACATGTTCTTCAGGCAAACATGCTCTCAGTCTGTCAGGTGGTGTGTTGCCTGTTATTTTCTATTGTGTATATATACATGAAAGAGAAAGACAGTTTGATAGAGAAACAGAAAGATGCATTTCATGCATCCTGAAAGTCAAAAATACAATACATGGCCAAAAGTATGTGTACACCTGCTCGTTGAACTTCTCATTCCAAAATCATGGCCATAAATATGGAGTAGGTCCCCCCATTGCTGCTATAACAGCCACCACTTTTCTGGGAAGGTTTTCCACTAGATGTCGGTACATTGCTGCAGGGACTTGCTTCCGTTCAACCACAAGAGCATTCGTGAGGTTGGGCGATTAGGCCTGGCTCGCAGACGGCGTTCCAATTTATCGCAAAGGTGTCCAATGGGGTTGTGGTCAGGGCTCTGTGCAGGCCAGTCAAGTTCTTCCACACCGATCTCAACAAACCATTTCTGCATGGACCCTGAATAGGGCATTGTCATGCTGAAACAGGAAAGGGTCCTCCCCAAATTGTTGCCACACAGTTGGAAGCACAGAATTGTCTAGAATGTCAATGTATGCTGTAGCGTTAAGATTTCCCTTCACTGGAACTAAGGGGCCCGAACCATGAAAACAGTCCCAGACCATTATTCCTCCTCCACAAAATGTTACAGTTGGCACTATGCATTGGGGCAGGTAGCGTTCTCCTGGCATCCGCCAAACCCAGATTCGTCCATCGGACTGCCAGATTACTCAAAAGAATGCGTTTCCACTGCTCCAGAGTCCAATGGCGGCGAGCTTTACCCCACTCCAGCCGATGCTTGGCATTGCGCATGGTGATCTTAGAATTGTGTGCAGCCGCTCGGCCATTGAAACTTATTTCATGAAGCTCCCGACGAACAGTTCTTGTGCTGAAGTTGCTTCCAGAGGCAGTTTGGAACTCAATAGTGAGTGTTGCAACAGAGGAAATTGCCAAAATTAGTGGATTCGGCTATGTAGTGTACCTTCTGTACCTTCTCCATTCCGTGCCCTGTGTTAGATGACTGTCTAGTCTCCTCTGAAATTGGTCCTGTAAGTTTGCATGTAGTTTGTCTTTGAGGGGAGACAGAGGAAACCGCAGACTGAAGTAGACCCACTGCCAGCCAACATACAGGCCCCAGAAACTAGGAGGAAGAGCAGCAACTAGTAAGGTAGGTAGGGAGTAAGGGAGGGGAGGAAAAGAGGTAGGGAGGTAGGGATGAAGAGAGGGAAAATTCTATAAGGCAGTGGGGAGGAAGCCAGGGAGACAGAGAGGGAGACAAGTAGGGAGAGACAGGGAGACAGGAAAGAAGACATGCAGGCTAGTAGGGAGAGAGGGAAGCAGGGAGACTGAGAGTCAGGCAGGAGACAGAGGTATGAAGCAGGCAGGGAGGCAGAGTGGCTGGCAGGCAGACTAAAAGTCTCCCTGAAGAAGAGCTGGGAGTCTTCCCATGGGCCTGTATCAGCCCTGCTCTGTTGGCAGCCCTGTGGGCTACACTATCTCCCAGGAAAGCACTCTGATAGCATTTACCATGCAGAGACAGGAATCTGTTCTCTCCCTTCATCTCTTTCCCTCTCCTTCTCCCACCCACTCTCTCTCTCTCTCTCTCTCTGTCTCTCTCTCTCTCTCTCTCTCTCATCACTCTTGCTGTTTTTCTTTTGCTGTCATCCGTGCTTTGTTTTTCACTCCTTGATGAGCTCTTATTTTGTTCTTGTCTATGTTCTGTGATTACTACCCCAGGCTTTCATTTGGTCTGTCTGTTTGTTGGTTCTGCCTTGGCACTGTGCCTCGCTAATTATCCAACTCTGGAGGGACCTGTGTGCCTTGGTGGGCGGTGGCACACAATGGAGAGATGTGTGTGTGTGTGGGGGGGGGGGGGGAGTGCCAGCTTGATTGTGGCACAGTATGTCCTGTGGCAGTATATATAGTTTCACCTACCTACCTCAGAGACCTGCTCCAGATGGGTGGGCAGAGAAGAGATAGTGGTGGTGCCTTTTGCCAGCTGTGCCACCTGCGCCAGTCAACCAGAGTGTAGACATAGTCTTTTTCCCAGTTGTACGCCTGGCTAGACTTGGGAGACCCTTCTGCTGTTTGGGAGATTGGAGAGTCGTCACACCTGCAGCAAATATTTAAAAATATTACACCAATGACTTATTTGCAATAAATTATTGTTGTATTGTAAATGTTTGACCAACATGCCTCAGTCTGTTTGTACTTGTATTAGTCTATAACACACAAGCCACCTTGACACTTGTCTTCTATTGTGTGGGTCCTCTGAAAGGGTTTCATAATGCTGCTGTGAGTTGGAGTAGGTCCTCTGAAAGGGTTTCATTTCACTGCTGTGAGTTGGAGTAGGTCCTCTGAAAGGGTTTCATTACGCTGCTGTGAGTTGGAGTAGGTCCTCTGAAAGGGTTTCATTACGCTGCTGTGAGTTGGAGTAGGTCCTCTGAAAGGGTTTCATTACGCTGCTGTGAGTTGGAGTAGGTCCTCTGAAAGGGTTTCATAACGCTGCTGTGAGTTGGAGTAGGTTCTCTGAAAGGGTTTCATTACGCTGCTGTGAGTTGGAGTAGGTCCTCTGAAAGGGTTTCATTACGCTGCTGTGAGTTGGAGTAGGTCCTCTGAAAGGGTTTCATTACGCTGCTGTGAGTTGGAGTAGGTCCTCTGATAGGGTTTCATTACGCTGCTGTGAGTTGGAGTAGGTCCTCTGTTAGGGTTTCATTACGCTGCTGTGAGTTGGAGTAGGTCCTCTGAAAGGGTTTCAGTGACTGGGAGGTGTTAAAGAGTGTTTCTGAACCCTGGGCCGTTTTCCTCAGTCTGGGGGCTCCTGCACGGGCTGCCATGCTGTGTGTGGGTCTGTGATGTGCTTACTAATGAGCAGACAGATGGCACGCACACCAGGCTCCACTGACTGTCTCACTGATGCCAACAGAGGAGAAGAGGCAAGCCTGCAGACATGGTGAAGTGTGTGTGTGTGTGTGTGTGTGTGTGTGTGTGTGTGTGTGTGTGTGTGTGTGTGTGTGTGTGTGTGTGTGTGTGTGTGTGTGTGTGTACATGAGTTTGGGGAGGAGGGGAGGGTAGTGTGTGTGTGTGTGTGTACATGAGTTTGTGGAGGAGGGGAGGGTAGTGTGTGTGTGTGTTTGGTGGCCTTCATTGTTTGGGTTAGTTTGCGTAGAGGCTCTGCTATGGTTCTGGTGTGCATTTAAGTGAGTAAATGGCTGTGGACTAGGACGACTACACACAATAACACACACGTGCATCACACACACACACACACACACACACACACACACACACACACACACACACACACACACACACACACACACACACACACACTTATGGGCAATTCACAATGTATATCTCTCTTTTTTTCATGTTTTCTCTAAATGTGAATTATACCTAGGCTAAATATACTGAATTAAAAAATAAACTCAACATGTAAAGTGTTTCATAAAAAAAATATTACAACACCCACAATTCTTCATCATTCCACTATTGTTCTAAATTCAATCATCCTCTTCACCCTCATCATTCAGCTCAATCAAATTCAATCACCCTCCTCATCATTCAGTTCATTGAAGTCACATGCACCATTATCAGTTTCTATCTGACTTCTATTGCCCATTCATCCGTTGAGGACAGAATAGCATATTTAAAGTGTATTATGTTACCAGTTTTTGCTTAGGTGCCAGATCAATGAAGCTGTGCAAGTGGTCATGTGCTGAAAAATTGCCATCTGGAAAAAAGAGCTGCACATCCTGAATTTTTAAAAAGTTATTTGACAAAGGTAAGTGTCATAAAAACTGCAGAATATAATAAACTCTCAGTGGTGGGGGCACCCACTTGATGAGCGAAATAGAGGGAGCACTGGAGGAGGAAGCCACGGCATTTGGATGGTGTCCCATCATATTTGTCCAGGAGGGACAAATGGGCATGGCTGACCTGGGCAGACTGCTGAATGGGCTGGGGTGCTGGCTCACTGGGTCAACTCATGGTACAGGATCCTCTGCTCGTTGAAGGTGACGCTCCTTGAGTAAGATCTAGACGTTGAAGAATGTGGAGGACCTCATCCATCGCCATCTCCAGTTGCGCCAGCTGGTCATGGTGTTGGAAAAGTAGGTCTCTCAGTTCGTCAACCATCTGGGAGATGTCTCAGTTGGCTGCTGCTTCCATTTTGTGAGGTAGTATTCTGTAACGGGGATGCAGGGAGTCAGGAAGCAAGTGCAGTCGGTGAGTTTAATAGGAACAAACATGGAGTAAATACAAAAACAGGAGTAGATAATGGGTTGCCAGGACCGGTGGTTAGTACACCAGTGACGTTGAATGCCGGAGCATGGAAGCGGGAGTACATGTGACAGAATTGGACCATTTTCCTGTCTTGCTAAGCAATCAAAATGTAACGAGTACTTTTTTGAGTGTCAGGGGGAAAAAGTACATTATTTTCTTGAGGAATGTAGTGAAGTAAAAGTAAAAGTTGTTAAAAATATAAATAGTAAAGTAAAGTACACATACCCCCAAAAACGACTTACTTTAAAGTATTTTTTGCTTAACTACATTACACCACTGGGCGGTTCTAGTGTTAAGGGGAGTTCCTACAAAGCCATTGACTAGTTCTGTAAATGTGCATAGTGACCCTTAGTGAGCTACTGCTCTAGCCTCTGCCATCCCAACAGGGCAAACACACACTCAGCAGAAATGTTTTGGACCCCTGTGTTGGTTGTAATTGGTCGCTGTGGGCTGGTTGTGCATTCACTATGGCTCTATGTCCTCATTAACCAACCTGAAAAGGTTGGCATCTAAACACTGCTCGTTTTAGCATGTTATGCTGCCTTCTCTTGCTTGGTAGTTATTGAAAAGAATAGGAAGGGGAGACAATGTGAGGGAGGAATATGAGGAGACGTAAGGAGAGAAGGATGCACAGTGAGGTGACTGTTAGATGGTGAAGTCAGGTCAATAAGACACAGTGAGGTGACTGTTAGATGGTGAAGTCAGGTCAATAAGACACAGTGAGGTGACTGTTAGATGGTGAAGTCAGGTCAATAAGACACAGTGAGGTGACTGTTAGATGGTGAAGTCGGGTCAATAAGACACAGTGAGGTGACTGTTAGATGGTGAAGTCAGGTCAATAAGACACAGTGAGGTGACTGTTAGATGGTGAAGTTAGGTCAATAAGACACAGTGAGGTGACTGTTAGATGGTGAAGTCGGGTCAATAAGACACAGTGAGGTGACTGTTAGATGGTGAAGTCGGGTCAATAAGACACAGTGAGGTGACTGTTAGAGGCTGAAGTCAGGTCAATAAGACACAGTGAGGTGACTGTTAGATGGTGAAGTCAGGTCAATAAGACACAGTGAGGTGACTGTTAGATGGTGAAGTCAGGTCAATAAGGGAGAGAGGATGAGAGGAAGCAGAGGAAGATGTGAGAGAGGAAGAAGAGGGTGCAGGACAAGAGGAGAAGGAGAGGAAATGAGTGAGGAGGAGGGTCAGGACTGGGATGTTAAGGAATGTGGGACTAAAGTAGGGTTATCGTGGAGTTTTAATATATGCAGGTCTACAGAGTATAGTGAGTGCTGCTACGCTGGTTCTGAGTGCTTCGCCCTGCTTCCTCTCTTTACATCACACAATCCCACGGGATTAAACAGTCAGTGTATTTTTACCTTAGCTCAATGTGTGTGTGTGTGCATGCGCACCTAGGCATGGCTGCATGCCACTGTGTGTTTGTTTGTGTAAGCAGATGTGATGGTTGCATATCCTCTTTTGTGTGTGTGTGTGTGTGTGTGTGTGTGTGTGTGTGTGTGTGTGTTTGTGTGTGTGTGTGTGTGTGTGTGGGTGAGAGAGAGAGAGCCAGTCAGCCAGCCACAGAGATGGGAGTGGACATGTGTGGTATTTGAGAGAACCTCCCTCACAGCTGATTGCCCGTTGCTACGCTGTGTGTGTCTCATATAGGACAGGAAGCCAGTGGTAGCAGGTGTAGTGTGGAGCTGGCTCTGAGTCTGGATGTTAGCACTGTCTCTCTCCTCCGTGGGACGAAGCCTGACTGTAGGTACACACACACACACACACGCTAATGGTCATTGTTTTATGTGCTACTGTATTATATTGGAGATTATTCACACACCTGTTCTAGTGGGCAGTTCTAGTGGGCAGTTCTAGTGGGCTGTTCTAGTGGGCTCTTCTAGTGGGCTGTTCTAGTGGACTGTTCTAATGGGCTCTTCTAGTGGGCTGTTCTAGTGGGCTGTTCTAGTGGGCTCTTCTAGTGGGCTCTTCTAGTGGGCTCTTCTAGTGGGCTGTTCTAATGGGTTGTTCTAGTTAGTGTGAGGGAAGCTGTTGGTTTAAATTGGGCATGGAGTCTCGTTTGAACAGCGGATTGTAAAGGGGCCGGGACGATACCAGTATCGCGATACTCATTAGTGTCGTGGCAAGGAAACAAAATATGAAGCGGATTTAACTTGTTTAGGAAAATCCTCCCTAATGTTGGAAACAAACATCATTATGCCTAACTTGCCTTGTTAAACAAAGGTTAAATAAATAAAATTATGTTGTCATCCAGAATCACATTTATTTATTTTCCAAATTATAGCACACAATATTTTACATCCAGCAGGTTTTTAAAAGACCAAAGAGTTTGGTCTTCTCTGTGTTTTCAATTTTGCCATGGAAAAAACATTGCGATACTGGTATTGTCACAGCCCAAGATTGTAACCCAGTGGATTTCAGAGGTGTTAAAGGAATATACATTTCCTGGATCAGCTAAAAGTCTCTTTAAGTACGGAGAGTAGCAGAGAAGGACCGTGTGTGTTTGTATACTTTCACAAGCATTAGTATCTACCTTGCTTTTGTCATGCTTTCAGTGCTCAGTGTAAAAGGACTATGTTGGTATTTTTGCACTGTAAACCCGCTCTCCAATGGTAGATAGATGCTGGTGTGTGTGTGTGTGTGTGTGTGTGTGTGTGTGTGTGTGTGTTAATAATTGATGTAGGCCGATCGGCGAGTCGTAACCAGTTTCCAAATATGTGGAACTTGGGGAGGGTGCTGAGGCTTGCATGACAGGGGAGTGGAGAGGGAGAGAGGTGGTAGGGAGGGGGAGAGATGGGAGTGGACAGGGAGAGATAGGTAGGGAGAGATGAGAGAGGGGGAGGGAGAGGTAGAGATGGGAGGGAGAGGGAGCGAGGGGTAGGGAGGTAGAGTGAGGTAAAGACCAGAGGGAGAGAGAGGTAGACAGAGGTATTGATGGGAGGTAGAGAGAGGTAGAGAGAAGTAGAAATGGGACGAAGAGGTAGAGAGATGGGAGGGAGAGAGATGAATGTTGAATATTTGAGATGATAGATGGGTACAGAGAACAGACAGACCTCTCCCCCGTCTCTGACGGTCATGGTTTGATGGAACATGACAGCGGCTCAGTGGGACGGAGGGGTGGGATGGAGGGAGAACATTTCCAGAGTCTGGATAGGCGGGGGGGGGGGGGGGGGGCATTAAGGCTAACGTCAGCCCAAGCTTCACCACCCAGGTTCTGAAATGTACTATACAGTGCGTGATCAGAATGAGAGGAATACAGAACTGGAGGAGATGAGGTGGGAGTGTAGGAGGCTGCTTTAGGAGGGATGGTAGTAGACTGATTGATTACCTACATGTACAGTTGAAGTTGGGAGTTTACATACACTTAGGTTGGAGTCATTAAAACTCGTTTTCAACGACTCCACATTTCTTGTTAACAAACTATAGTTTTGGCAAGTTGGTTAGGACAATTTTTCCAACAATTGTTTACACACAGATTATTTCACTTATAATTCACTGCATCACAATTCCAGTGGGTCAGAAGTTTACATACACTAAGTTGACTGCCTTTAAACAGCTTGGAAAATTCCAGAAAATGATGTCATGGCTTTAGAAGCTTCTGGTAGGCTAATTGACATCATTTGAGTCAATTGGAGGTGTACCTGTGGATGAATTTCAAGGCCTACCTTCAAACTCAGTGCCTCTTTGCTTGACATCATGGGTAAATCAAAAGAAATCAGCCAAGACCTCAGAAAACATTTGTAGACCTCCACAAGTCTTGTTCATCCTTGGGAGCAATTTCCAAACGCCTGAAGGTACCATGTTCATCTGTAACAACAATAGTACGCAAGTACTATTGCGACCACGCAGCCGTCATTCCGCTCAGGAAGGAGACGTGTTCTGTCTCCTTGAGACAGCATCATGTTGTGGGGGTGCTTTGCTGCAGGAGGTGCACTTCACAAAATAGATGGAATCATGAGGAGGAAAAATGATGGGTCTTCCAAATGGACAATGACCCCAGGCATACTTTCAAAGTTGTGGCAAAATGGCTTAAGGACAACAAAGGTAAGGTATTGGAGTGGCCATCACAAAGCCCTGACCTCAAGCCTATAGAACATTTGTGGGCAGAACTGAAAAAGCATGTGCGAGCAAGGAGGCCTACAAACCTGACTCAGTTACACCAGC
This sequence comes from Oncorhynchus nerka, assembly GCF_034236695.1. Taxonomy (NCBI): domain Eukaryota; kingdom Metazoa; phylum Chordata; class Actinopteri; order Salmoniformes; family Salmonidae; genus Oncorhynchus; species Oncorhynchus nerka. The sequence continues at coordinate 17,559,674 of NC_088422.1, read as the reverse complement.
TCTGTCAGGAGGCATGGGCCAAAATTCACCCAACTTATTGTGGGAAGCTTGTGGAAGGCTATCCAAAACATTTGACCCAAGTTAAAGAATTTAAAGGCAATGCTAGAAAATACTAATTGAGTGTAAGTAAACTTCTGACCCACTGGGAATGTGATGAAATAAATAAAATATGATATAAACTGTTCTCTCTACTATTATTCGAACATTTCACATTCTTAAAATAAAGTGGTCATCCTAACTAAGACAGGGAATATTTACTAGGATTAAATGTCAGGACTTGTGAAAAACTGAGTTTACATGTTTTTGGCTAAGGTGTATGTAGACTTCCGACTTCAATTGCATGTACGCGGTAGTGACCGATTGGTAACATGCATGTGCGCTCCAGTGAGTGATTAGCTACATGTATGGACACGGTAGTGATTGATTAGCTACATGTATGGACACGGTAGTGATTGATTAGCTATATGTGTGTACGCGGTAGTGATTGATTAGCTATATGTATGGACACGGTAGTGATTGATTAGCTATATGTGTGTACACGGTAGTGATTGATTAGCTATATGTGTGTACGCGGTAGTGATTGATTAGCTACATGTATGTACGCAGTAGTGATTGATTAGCTATATGTATGGACACGGTAGTGATTGATTAGCTACATGTATGGACACGGTAGTGATTGATTAGCTACATGTATGGACACGGTAGTGATTGATTAGCTACATGTATGGACACGGTAGTGATTGATTAGCTACATGTATGGACACGGTAGTGATTGATTAGCTACATGTATGGACACGGTAGTGATTGATTAGCTATATGTATGGACACGGTAGTGAGTGATTAGCTACATGTATGGACACGGTAGTGATTGATTAGCTATATGTATGGACACGGTAGTGATTGATTAGCTACATGTATGGACACGGTAGTGATTGATTAGCTACATGTATGGACACGGTAGTGATTGATTAGCTATATGTATGGACACGGTAGTGATTGATTAGCTACATGTATGGACACGGTAGTGATTGATTAGCTATATGTATGTACGCGGTAGTGAGTGATTAGCTACATGTATGGACACGGTAGTGATTGATTAGCTATATGTATGTACGCGGTAGTGAGTGATTAGCTACATGTATGGACACGGTAGTGAGTGATTAGCTACATGTATGGACACGGTAGTGATTGATTAGCTACATGTATGGACACGGTAGTGATTGATTAGCTATATGTATGTACGCGGTAGTGAGTGATTAGCTACATGTATGGACACGGTAGTGATTGATTAGCTATATGTATGTACGCGGTAGTGAGTGATTAGCTACATGTATGGACACGGTAGTGATTGATTAGCTATATGTATGTACGCGGTAGTGAGTGATTAGCTACATGTATGGACACGGTAGTGATTGATTAGCTATATGTATGTACGCGGTAGTGAGTGATTAGCTACATGTATGGACACAGTAGTGATTGATTAGCTATATGTGTGTACGCGGTAGTGATTGATTAGCTATATGTGTGTACGCGGTAGTGATTGATTAGCTATATGTATGTACGCAGTAGTGATTGATTAGCTATATGTGTGTACGCGGTAGTGATTGATTAGCTATATGTATGTACGCGGTAGTGATTGATTAGCTATATGTATGTACGCAGTAGTGATTGATTAGCTATATGTGTGTACGCGGTAGTGATTGATTAGCTATATGTGTGTACGCGGTAGTGATTGATTAGCTATATGTATGTACGCAGTAGTGATTGATTAGCTATATGTGTGTACGCGGTAGTGATTGATTAGCTATATGTGTGTACGCGGTAGTGATTGATTAGCTATATGTATGTACGCAGTAGTGAGTGATTAGCTATATGTATGTACGCGGTAGTGAGTGATTAGCTATATGTGTGTACAGTGAGTGATTAGCTACATGTATGGACACAGTAGTGATTGATTAGCTATATGTATGTACGCAGTAGTGATTGATTAGCTACATGTATGTACGCGGTAGTGATTGATTAGCTATATGTATGTACGCAGTAGTGATTGATTAGCTATATGTGTGTACGCGGTAGTGAGTGATTAGCTACATGTATGGACACAGTAGTGATTGATTAGCTATATGTATGTACGCAGTAGTGATTGATTAGCTACATGTATGTACGCGGTAGTGATTGATTAGCTATATGTATGTACGCAGTAGTGATTGATTAGCTATATGTGTGTACGCGGTAGTGATTGATTAGCTATATGTGTGTACGCGGTAGTGATTGATTAGCTATATGTGTGTACGCGGTAGTGATTGATTAGCTATATGTGTGTACGCGGTAGTGATTGATTAGCTATATGTGTGTACGCGGTAGTGATTGATTAGCTATATGTGTGTACGCGGTAGTGATTGATTAGCTATATGTATGTACGCGGTAGTGATTGATTAGCTATATGTATGTACGCGGTAGTGATTGATTAGCTACATGTATGGACGCGGTAGTGATTGATTAGCTATATGTGTGTACGCGGTAGTGATTGATTAGCTATATGTGTGTACGCGGTAGTGATTGATTGGAGTACTATTATGGGGCAGCGTGGAGTAGCATGGATTATTACAGAGCATTATGGAGTAGTGTGGAGTACTATTATGGAGTAGTGTGGAGTATTATTATGGGATAATATGGAGCATTATTATGGAGCAACAGGGAGTATTATTATGGAGCAGTAGAGTATTATTATGGAGTAGCATGGAGTATTATTACAGAGCAGTGTGGAGTATTATTACAGAGCAGTGTGGGGTATTATTACAGAGCAGTGTGGGGTATTATTACAGAGCAGTGTGGAGTATTATTATGGAGCAGTGTGGGGTATTATTATGGATTAGTATGGAGTATTACTATGGAGCAGTACAAAGTATTATTATGGAGTAATATGGAGTATTATTATGGGGTAGTGTGGAGTATTATTATGGAGCAATGTAGTATTATTATGGGGTAGCATGGAGTATTATTACAGAGCAGTGTGGAGTATTACTACAGAGCAGTGTGGAGTATTACTACAGAGCAGTGTGGAGTATTATTATGGAGCAGTGTGGGGTATTATTATGGAGTAGCATGGAGTATTATTACAGAGCAGTGTGGAGTATTATTACAGAGCAGTGTGGAGTATTATTATGGAGCAGTGTGGGGTATTATTATGGATTAGTGTGGAGTATTATTATGGGGTAGCGTGGAGTATTACCATGCAGCAGCATAGAGTATTATTGTGGAGTAGCATGGATTATTATTATGGGGTAGCATGGAGTATTGTGGAGTAGCGTGGAGTATTATCGTGGAGCAGCGCAGAGTATTATTATGGAGTAGTATGTAGTATTATTAAGGGGTTGTGTGGAGTATTATTATGGGGTAGTATGGAGTATTATTATGGGGTAGTATGGAGTATTATTATGGAGTGGTGTGGAGTAATATTATGGAGTAGTGTGGGGCATTATTACGGAGTAGTGCAGAGTATTATTACGGAGCAGCGCGGAGTATGGAGCAAGATGGGAATTATAGAGCAGGGTGGAGTATTATGGAGTAGGGTGGAGTATTATTATGGCGCGGGGTGGAGTATTATTATGGAGCAGGGTGGAGTACTATTATGGAGTAAAGTGGAGTATTATTATGAAGTAATGCGGAGTATCGTTATAGTGTAGCGTGGAGTATTATTATGGCGCAGCGCGGAGTATTGTGGATTATTACTTTGAGGTCGTTTGGAGTATTACTATGAGGAAGTGTGGAGTATTATTATGGAGTTGTGTGGAGTATTATGGAGCAGCACGGAGTATTATTACTGAGTATTATGGGGTATTATGGAGTATCTTGGAGCCGTGTAGAGTTTTATGGAGTATTATTATGGAGTATTATTATGGAGAAGTGTGGAGTAGTATTATGGAGTAACACAGCGTATTATTATGGGGTATTGTGGAGTATTATGGAGTTCTATTATGCTGTAGTTTGGAGTATTATTATGGGGTAGTGTGGATTATTACTATGGAGTAGTGTGGAGTATTGTTATGGCGTAGTGTGGAGTACTATGGAGTAGTGTGGAGTATTGGTATGGGGTAGTGTGGAGTATTATTATGGAGTAGCGTGTATTATTATGGAGTAGTGTGTATTATGGAGTAGCATGTATTATTATGGAGTAGCGTGGAGTATTAGGAAGCAGTGTGGGGCATTATGAAGTATTATTATGGAGCATTATGGAGTATTATGGAGTATTATGAAGTAGTGCGGAGTGTTATGGAGTATTATTATGGAGCGGTGTAGAGTATTATGGAGTATTATTATGGAGTATCATGGCTTTTATTTGGGGTGAAGACCTCAGCGATGTAAAGCAGACACCTGTGGCATCTCTCTATGCAAATGTGGATTGTTGTGGCGGCTAGGAGCTGGATGATGCCTGCTTATTCATTCATGTTCTGTGCTGCGTTGACAATGACAGCTCCCCGAGCTCCCCCGAGCCCTTTCTTCCTCTCTCTCTCCGTGTCTCTCTGTCTCTGTCTCTCTATCTCTCTCTCCTTTCTCTCTCTGTCTCACTCTCCGTCTCTGTCTCTCTCTTTTTCTCTCTCCTTCTCTATCGTTCTCTCTCTGTCTCACTCTCCGTCTCTCTCTTTCTCTGTCTCACTCTCTTCTCTCTCTCTCTCTCTCACAATTCTCAATTCAAGGGCTTTATTGGCATGGGAAACATGTGTTAACATTGGCAAAGCAAGTGAGGTAGATAATATATAAAGTGAATATATAAAGTGAAATTAACAATAAAAATTAACAGTAAACATTACACATACAGAAGATCTCAATCTTCTCTCTCGTTTCTCTCACTTTCTCTCTCTCCTTCTCTCTCTTTTTCACTTTCCTTCTCTCTCTTTCTCTCTCTTTTAGTGCCTCACACCTGGTAATGCCAGGCCGTGACATCCTGGTAATGCCAGGCCGTGACATCCTGGTAATGCCAGGCCGTGACATCCTGGTAATGCCAGGCCGTGACATCTTGGTAATGCCAGGCCGTGACATCCTGGTAATGCCAGGCCGTGACATCCTGGTAATGCCAGGCCGTGACATCTTGGTAATGCCAGGCCGTGACATCTTGGTAATGCCAGGCCGTGACATCCTGGTAATGCCAGGCCGTGACATCCTGGTAATGCCAGGCCGTGACATCCTGGTAATGCCAGGCCGTGACATCCTGGTAATGCCAGGCCGTGACATCCTGGCATCTCTCCAGCATGGCACAGAGACACGGGGATAAGTCCTCACGAGTCGTTACCTTGCAGTGTCATGATTAATGAACATAAATCATGATAAATTATGATGACAGCAACCATCGTCATAATAAATTATAATACTCCAGGCCGTGACAACTGCTGATGTAATTGGCTTTATGAAATAAACTTGGGGGTAGTTGTGGTTGGGCAGCTCTAACCCTGGAGGGATGGTTCCTTCCTGCTGGGTAGTTGCTGATCCGACTCTGTACTGTTCTGTACTGTACTGGGCTGTGGAGCATGTGACAGAGGTCTGGGGCTGGGCACACTGCCTACGTTGACTCTCTCAAGCGACCTCTCTACTCCTCCCAGAGCTAAGCCTAGTGGTGACGGACAGACAGGAACACAGACACTGCTCTGTCACTCTGTACCCTGTCTCTCTCCCTCTCTCTGTCTCTGCGTGTCTGTCTCTGCGTGTCTGTCTCTGCGTGTATGCCTCTGCGTGTATGCCTCTGCGTGTATGCCTCTGTGTGTATGCCTCTGTGTGTATGTCTCTGCGTATATGCCTCTGTGTGTATGCCTCTGTGTGTATGTCTCTGCGTATATGTCTCTGCGTATATGCCTCTGCGTGTATGCCTCTGCGTGTATGTCTCTGCGTGTATGCCTCTGTGTGTATGCCTCTGTGTGTATGCCTCTGTGTGTATGCCTCTGTGTGTATGCCTCTGTGTGTATGTCTCTGTGTGTATGTCTCTGTGTGTATGCCTCTGTGTGTATGCCTCTGTGTGTATGTCTCTGTGTGTATGTCTCTGTGTGTCTGTCTCTGCGTGTCTGTCTCTGCGTGTCTGTCTCTGCGTGTCTGCCTCTGCGTGTATGCCTCTGCGTGTATGCCTCTGCGTGTATGCCTCTGCGTGTATGCCTCTGCGTGTCTGTCTCTGCGTGTCTGTCTCTGCGTGTCTGCCTCTGCGTGTCTGTCTCTGTGTGTCTTCTGTGTGTCTGTCTCTGCGTGTCTGCCTCTGCGTGTCTGTCTCTGCGTGTCTGTCTCTGCGTGTCTGCCTCTGCGTGTCTGCCTCTGCGTGTCTGCCTCTGCGTGTCTGTCTCTGCGTGTCTTCTGTGTGTCTGTCTCTGCGTGTCTGTCTCTGCGTGTCTGTCTCTGCGTGTCTGTCTCTGCGTGTCTGTCTCTGCGTGTCTGCCTCTGCGTGTCTGCCTCTGCGTGTCTGTCTCTGCGTTTATGCCTCTGCGTGTCTGCCTCTGCGTGTCTGCCTCTGCGTGTCTGTCTCTGCGTGTCTGTCTCTGCGTGTCTGTCTCTGCGTGTCTGTCTCTGCGTGTCTGCCTCTGCGTGTCTGCCTCTGCGTGTCTTCTCTGCGTGTCTTCTGTGTGTCTGTCTCTGCGTGTCTGTCTCTGCGTGTCTGTCTCTGCGTGCCTCTGTCTCTGTGCGTGTCTGTCTCTGCGTGTCTGTCTCTGCGTGTCTGTCTCTGCGTGTCTGCCTCTGCGTGTCTGCCTCTGCGTGTCTGTCTCTGCGTTTATGCCTCTGCGTGTCTGCCTCTGCGTGTCTGCCTCTGCGTGTCTGCGTCTGCGTGTCTGTCTCTGCGTGTCTGCCTCTGCGTGTCTGTCTCTGCGTGTCTGTCTCTGCGTGTTTGTCTCTGCGTGTCTGTCTCTGCGTGTCTGTCTCTGCGTGTATGCCTCTGCGTGTCTGTCTCTGCGTGTCTGCCTCTGCGTGTCTGTCTCTGCGTGTCTGTCTCTGCGTGTCTGTCTCTGCGTGTCTGTCTCTGCGTGTCTGTCTCTGCGTGTCTGTCTCTGCGTGTCTGCCTCTGCGTGTCTGCCTCTGCGTGTCTGTCTCTGCGTGTCTGTCTCTGCGTGTCTGCCTCTGCGTGTCTGCCTCTGCGTGTCTGCCTCTGCTGTCTGCCTCTGCGTGTCTGTCTCTGCGTGTCTGCCTCTGCGTGTCTGCCTCTGCGTGTCTGCCTCTGCGTGTCTGTCTCTGCGTGTCTGCCTCTGCGTGTCTGTCTCTGCGTGTCTGTCTCTGCGTGTCTGTCTCTGCGTGTCTGTCTCTGCGTGTCTGTCTCTGCGTGTCTGCCTCTGCGTGTCTGTCTCTGCGTGTCTGTCTCTGCGTTTATGCCTCTGCGTGTCTGCCTCTGCGTGTCTGCCTCTGTGTGTCTGTCTCTGCGTGTCTGTCTCTGCGTGTCTGTCTCGTGCTGTCTCTGTGTCTGCCTCTGCGTGTCTGTCTCTGCGTGTCTGCCTCTGCGTGTCTGCCTCTGCGTCTGTCTCTGCGTGTCTGTCTCTGCGTGTCTGTCTCTGCGTGTCTGTCTCTGCGTGTCTGTCTCTGCGTGTCTGTCTCTGCGTGTCTGCCTCTGCGTGTCTGCCTCTGCGTGTCTGCCTCTGCGTGTCTGCCTCTGCGTGTCTGTCTCTGCGTGTCTTCTGTGTGTCTGTCTCTGCGTGTCTGTCTCTGCGTGTCTGTCTCTGCGTGTCTGCCTCTGCGTGTCTGTCTCTGCGTGTCTGTCTCTGCGTGTCTGTCTCTGCGTGTCTGTCTCTGCGTGTCTGCCTCTGCGTGTCTGCCTCTGCGTGTCTGTCTCTGCGTTTATGCCTCTGCGTGTCTGCCTCTGCGTGTCTGCCTCTGCGTGTCTGTCTCTGCGTGTCTGCCTCTGTGTGTCTGTCTCTGGGTGTCTGTCTCTGCGTGTTTGTCTCTGCGTGTCTGTCTCTGCGTGTCTGCCTCTGCGTGTATGCCTCTGCGTGTCTGTCTCTGCGTGTCTGTCTCTGCGTGTCTGTCTCTGCGTGTCTGTCTCTGCGTGTCTGCCTCTGCGTGTCTGCCTCTGCGTGTCTGCCTCTGTGTGTCTGTCTCTGCGTGTCTTCTGTGTGTCTGTCTCTGCGTGTCTGTCTCTGCGTGTCTGTCTCTGCGTGTCTGCCTCTGCGTGTCTGTCTCTGCGTGTCTGTCTCTGCGTGTCTGTCTCTGCGTGTCTGCCTCTGCGTGTCTGTCTCTGCGTGTCTGCCTCTGCGTGTCTGTCTCTGCGTTTATGCCTCTGCGTGTCTGCCTCTGCGTGTCTGCCTCTGCGTGTCTGTCTCTGCGTGTATGCCTCTGTGTGTCTGTCTCTGCGTGTCTTCTGCGTGTCTGTCTCTGCGTGTCTGTCTCTGCGTGTCTGCCTCTGCGTGTCTGTCTCTGCGTGTCTGTCTCTGCGTGTCTGTCTCTGCGTGTCTGTCTCTGCGTGTCTGTCTCTGCGTGTCTGCCTCTGCGTGTCTGCCTCTGCGTGTCTGTCTCTGCGTTTATGCCTCTGCGTGTCTGCCTCTGCGTGCCTGCCTCTGCGTGTCTGTCTCTGCGTGTATGCCTCTGTGTGTCTGTCTCTGCGTGTCTGTCTCTGCGTGTTTGTCTCTGCGTGTCTGTCTCTGCGTGTCTGCCTCTGCGTGTATGCCTCTGCGTGTCTGTCTCTGCGTGTCTGTCTCTGCGTGTCTGTCTCTGCGTGTCTGTCTCTGCGTGTCTGCTCTGCGTGTCTGTCTCTGCGTGTCTGTCCTCTGCGTGTCTGTCTCTGCGTGTCTGCCTCTGCGTGTCTGTCTCTGCGTGTCTGTGTCTCTGCGTGTCTCTGTGTGTCTGTCTCTGCGTGTCTGTCTCTGCGTGTCTGTCTCTGCGTGTCTGTCTCTGCGTGTCTGCCTCTGCGTGTCTGTCTCTGCGTGTCTGTCTCTGCGTGTCTGTCTCTGCGTGTCTGCCTCTGCGTGTCTGCCTCTGCGTGTCTGTCTCTGCGTGTCTTCTGTGTGTCTGTCTCTGCGTGTCTGTCTCTGCGTGTCTGCCTCTGCGTGTCTGCCTCTGCGTGTCTGTCTCTGCGTGTCTGTCTCTGCGTGTCTGTCTCTGCGTGTCTGCCTCTGCGTGTCTGCCTCTGCGTGTCTGTCTCTGCGTGTCTTCTGTGTGTCTGTCTCTGCGTGTCTGTCTCTGCGTGTCTGCCTCTGCGTGTCTGCCTCTGCGTGTCTGTCTCTGCGTGTCTGTCTCTGCGTGTCTGTCTCTGCGTGTCTGCCTCTGCGTCTCTGCGTGTCTGTCTCTGCGTGTCTGTCTCTGCGTGTCTGTCTCTGCGTGTCTGTCTCTGCGTGTCTGCCTCTGCGTGTCTGTCTCTGCGTGTCTTCTGTGTGTCTGTCTCTGCGTGTCTGTCTCTGCGCGTCTGTCTCTGCGTGTCTGCCTCTGCGTGTCTGCTTCTGCGTGTCTGTCTCTGCATGTCTTCTGTGTGTCTGTCTCTGCGTGTCTGTCTCTGCGTGTCTGCTTCTGCGTGTCTGTCTCTGCATGTCTTCTGTGTGTCTGTCTCTGCGTGTCTGTCTCTGCGTGTCTGTCTCTGCGTGTCTGTCTCTGCGTGTCTGTCTCTGCGTGTCTGTCTGCGTGTCTGTCTCTGCGTGTCTGTCTCTGCGTGTCTGTCTCTGCGTGTCTGTCTCTGCGTGTCTGCCTCTGTGTCTGCCTCTGCGTGTCTGTCTCTGCGTGTCTGTCTCTGCTGTGTCTGTCTCTGCATGTCTTCTGCATGTCTTCTGCGTGTCTGTCTCTGCGTGTCTGTCTCTGCGTGTCTGTCTCTGCGTGTCTGTCTCTGCGTGTCTGTCTCTGCGTGTCTGCCTCTGCGTGTCTGCCTCTGCGTGTCTGCCTCTGCGTGTCTGTCTCTGCGTGTCTGCCTCTGCGTGTCTGCCTCTGCGTGTCTGCCTCTGCATGTCTTCTGCATGTCTTCTGCGTGTCTGTCTCTGCGTGTCTGTCTCTGCGTGTCTGTCTCTGCGTGTCTGCCTCTGCGTGTCTGCCTCTGCGTGTCTGTCTCTGCATGTCTTCTGTGTGTCTGTCTCTGCGTGTCTGTCTCTGCATGTCTTCTGTGTGTCTGTCTCTGCGTGTCTGTCTCTGCGTGTCTGTCTCTGCGTGTCTGTCTCTGCGTGTCTGCCTCTGCGTGTCTGCCTCTGCGTGTCTGCCTCTGCGTGTCTGCCTCTGCGTGTCTGCCTCTGCGTGTCTGCCTCTGCGTGTCTGTCTCTGCGTGTCTGTCTCTGCGTGTCTGTTTGCGTCACCACTCTTTTTTAGACTGCAGATTTTCTTCCTGTGGTCAATTCCATGGTAACAGAATTGCGCTGAGATGATTTTTCATTTAAAATATATGCCTAACAAAAACCATTGATTTCTAAGTTGAACAAACCACACAACTCTATGCACAATTACTAGTTTTAACAATTTACACAAACACATTTACAAAAATAAATTTACTGTAAGAACTGTGCAGAAGTTTGGTAAGATCATTTCAGTAAAATCTCCCTCAAGGTTTTATGCAACCACGTTTTCCCCAAAACTCTTAACTATCTGCTCTGAATTAAGATTGAAAGATGTCTGCAGAAAGAATGGGGTGTCAGCTATGACATGACAACTTGAGTTTGAAAAAATCTATTTTGGTTATTGAACTACAGTAAGTGAAGTGGATTTCCACCCAGTAACAGAATGACATCATGGGTCCCTGATCTGTACTACACAGAAGTGCATAATTATGGATATGAATGTCATTCTCTTCATGATATCTGAATAGGTACTCAAAGGTAAAAATATGCAATATCCTCCTTTGCATATTTGGGTATTATTCTACCCACTTTCTATTATTTTAATGAGCTATGCCCCCAAACAAGACCACATTTGGTTCGTCAGGAACGTCTATTTTTCACAAGTTTGGACATCAAAGTACAGCACAGTAGAGTCCAGTACAGTAGAGTCCAGTACAGTAGAGTCCAGTACAGTAGAGTCCAGTACAGTAGAGTCCAGTACAGTAGAGTATAGTACAGTATAGTGTACTCAACTCTAGTATGCTCTGTCTACTCTACTAAACTCTACTGTATTGTGCTGTGCTGTACTATATGGTCCAAACTTGCAAATCCAACTGTGGTTTGTGACTACTACTTTCCCAGTGTAGCCAATTTCATTTCAGAAATACTGTTACAGATGTTTCTGAAATTATGTTACAGATTTGGCCCATTTTCCATCTGTCATAAATCAAGAGCTTTGTTTATTAAATAGTTGAAGAATGTATATATGCCTTCATTTCTCAAAAATATAGACTCTTAGCTTTCATCAAATAAAATGTTATTAGTCACATGCGCCGAATACAACAGGTGCAGAACTTACAGTGAAATGCTTACTCACGAGCCCTTAACCAACAGTGTAGATAAAAATAAATAAAAAATGGACAAAAATAAGATATAAAAGTAACAAGTAATTAAAGAGTAGCAGTAAAAAATAACAATATATACAGGGGGGTGCCGGTACAGAGTCAATGTGCGGGGGCACGGGTTAGTTGTAGGTAGAGTTATTAATGTGACTATGTGTAGATGACAACAGAGAGTGGCAGTGGTGTGGAGAGGGGAGGGTGGGGTAATGAAAATATTCTGGGTAGCCATTTGACTAGATGTTCAGGAGCATTATGGGTTAGGGGTAGAAGCTGTTTATAAGCCTCTTGGACATAGATTTGGCGCTCTGGTATCGCTTGCCGTGCGGTAGCAGAGAGAACAGTATGACTAGGGTGGCTGGAATCTGACAATTTTTAGGGCCTTCCTCTGACACTGCCTGGTATAGAGGTACTGGATGGTAGGACACTTGGCCCCAGTGATGTACTGGGCCGTTCGCACTACCCTCTGTACTGCCTTGCGATTGGAGGCCGAGCAGTTGCCATACCAGGCAGTGATGCAACCATGCTCTCGATGATGCAGCTGTAGAACCTGTTGAGGATCTGAGGACCCATGCCAAATCTTTTCAGTGTCCTGAAGGGGAATAGGTTTTGTTGTGCCCGCTTCACGACTGTCTTGTTGTGCCTGGACCATGTTAGTTCGTTGATGATGCGGACACCAAGTAACTTGACGCTCTCAACCTGCTCGACTGCAGCCCCGTCGATGAGAATGGGGGCGTGCTCGGTCCTCTTTTTCCTGTAATCCACAATCATCTCCTTTGTCTTGATTACGTTGAGGGAGTGATTGTTGTCCTGGCACCACACGGCCAGATCTCTGACCTCCTCCCTATAGGCCATCTCGTTGTTGTCGGTCATCAGGCAGCATCCGCACTGAGCTACAGGCAGCATCCGCACTGAGCTAAAGGCTATAGCTGTTGTGTCATCGTCAAATTGAAGGATGTTGTTGGAGTCGTGCATGGCCATGCAGTCATAAGGGAACAGGGAGTACAGGAGGGGGCTGAGCACGCACACCTGAGGGGCCCCTGCGTTGAGGAACTACTGCTGTGTCATCGTCAAATTGAATGATGTTGTTGGAGTCGTGCATGGCCATGCAGTCATGAGGGAACAGGGAGTACAGGATGGGGCTGAGCGCGCACCTCTGAGGGGCCCCTGCTTTGAGGATCAGCTTGGCGGATGTGTTGTTACCTACCCTTACCACCTGGGGCCGGCCCATCAGGAAGTCCAGGATCCAGTTGCAGAGGTGTTAACCTCTAGCGACGAGCAATCCCGTATCCGGGAGCGTAATCATAGCCTCAAGCGCATTACCATAACGCAATGTTTCCTATACATGAAAATATCCCAATGTCATGCATCACTTTGTCACTCTGTCCCCACACTCTCCCTTCATTCTCTCTCACTTTTGCTCTCTTCAATCTCACTATTTTTTATGTTGTTGGTCTGTCTCCCCCCTATCAGTAACACTATCTCCCTGGCTATTATTTATGCAGAGGAGACGTTGTGTGGATGTCAGCTGGGTGTCCGGTGCAGGCAGCAGAGAGGAAAGCAGCAGTAGTGATAACCAAGACTGTGTCAGACAGGCTGAGCGAATGAATGCTCTGTCTCTAGCTGAGTGGTTTCAAGGTCAGCCCGAGCTTCTCTTTTTGGCCTCTCAGAAAGTCAGCAGTTTGCGCTGTGAGTGCTCTGAGCAATAGTTTGGACTGTTTTGGAGAGGAATCAGCACTCCCGGTAATACTACACAATTATTAAACACCAAGAACAAATGCTGCTTTTGCAACAGCTAATGGGAATCCTAATAAAATACAAAATACCAATACCAATACCAAATGTCAGCCGTTTCAAAAAAGGTACAGTACAGTGTAGCATCTAATGAAGTGCTGATGTTTAAGGCTTTTTCATGGGGGGTCTTTACATCCTTACTGTAATTCAACCAGCTACACTCGTCAAACATCTCATTCCAAAATCATGGGCATTAATAAGGAGTTGGTCCTCCCTTTGCTGCTATAACAGCCTCCGGGGACTTGCTTCCACTCAGCCACAAGAGCATCAGGGAGGTCGAGCACTGGTGTTGGACGATTAGGTCTGGCTAGCAGTTGGCATTCCAGTTCATCCCAAAGGTGTTCGATGGTGTTGTGGTCAGGGCTTGATGCAGGCCAGACAAGTTGTTCCACACCGATCTCGACAAACCATTTCTATATGGACCTCGCTTTGTGCACAGGGGCATTGTCATGCTGAAACAGGAAAGGGCCTTCCCCAAATTGTTGCCACAAAGTTGGAAGCACAGTATCATCTAGAATGTAATTGTATGCTGTCGCATTAAGATTTCCCTTCACTGGAACTAAGGGGCCTGGCACGAACCATGAAAAACCGCCCCAGACCATTATTCCTTCTTAACCAAACTTTACAGTTGAGACTATGCATTGGGGTAGGAAGCGTTCTCCTGGCAAACCCAGATTCTTCTGTCGGACTGCCAGATGGTGAAGAGTGATTCATCACTCCAGAGAACACGTTACCACTGCTCGAGAGTCCAATGGTGGTGAGCTTTACACCGCTCCAGCTGACGCTTGGCATTGCGCATGGTGATATTAGGCTTGTGTGCGGCTGCTTGGCCATGGAAACTCATTTCATTAAGCTCCCGACCCACAGTTTTTGTGCTGACGTGCTTCCAGAGGTAGTTTGGAACTCGGTAGTGAGTGTTGCAACCAAGGACAGGAGATTTTCACGCGCTACTCACTTCAGCACTCGGCAGTACCATTCTGCGAGCTTGTGTGGCCTTCCACTTTGTGGCTGAGCCATTGTTGCTCCTAGATGTTTCCACTTCACAATAACAGCACTTACAGTGGACCGGGGCAGCTCTAGCAGAGCAGAAATATGACGAACTAACTTGTTGGAAGCTGGTATCCTATGACGGTGCCACGTTGAAAGTCACTGAGCTCTTCAGTACTGGCCATTCTACTGCCAATATGGATATTGCATAGCTGTGTGCTCAATATTATACACCTGTCAGCAACGGGTGTGGCTGAAATCGCCGAATCCACAAATTTGAAGGGGTGTCCACATGTAGTATAGTATAGCCTTGCAAGCAGCAAAAATAACTCCTTTCAACCAGATGTCAGTTGTGCACTACTGTATGACTTCTAGAGGAGCAAACTAATGCTGGGGGATGAGATGCCTCAGAAATCTCTATTGGCTAAATAGACAGGCACTTACTAAGCTAATAGGAGACAGACAGCTCCCATTGTGCGCACTGTCCACACACACTAATCCTGTCCATTATGGGATTTAGAAGACTCCCCCTTTCCTCTGCTTCTCCTCCTCTTCTCCACCTGCCAGTATCTAAACCTTGTGTCTGGCAGTGGGCCACCCCTCTCATAGGGGGCACAGCCCAGTCATCTGGTGATTTAGGAGAGAGGGTCTTTCCCTCCTTCGCTACACAGCTGCTTACGGGCTGATTGAAGTAGGTTAGCGGGGTGGTTAACTTCCCTTCTTCTCCATCAGTGTGGGCCTCAGTTAACCAGGTTGGCAAGTTGAGAACAAGTTCTCATTTACAATTGAGACCTGGCCTGGAGATGGCTGGAGATGGCTGGGTGTGGACTGTGGAGGACTGGAGTGGGCCATTGAGAAGTTAAAAGCGGTGTTATCATGTCATTTGCAAGGGGCTGTAAAGTTTCTTATTAGGGGCTCCTCCTGCTGTGTGTCTTCTGGTGGCTCAGTGCTCTCGTCCTCAGGAGAGTCAAGAGGCCAGCAGTCGGCATTGTTAAGACTGTAAAGGACTCTATATGAAACATACAGCTGTCGTGGCAATTTCCTGTATTACCAAATGATGAGAGAGCAAACCACACACCAGTCAGAGTTATACTTAAACTTCACCTTTAATCATAATTAAGTTTTTGCAATAGCATTTGACTTTCAACATTTCAGTATCTCTAATGAAAAGTTGAGAGTGGTCGACATAATGGCAACTGAGATCTTTTATAGCAAAGATCCACCCCCTAGTCGACATGACAAACCACAGATAATGGGAACTGTTAACAAAGAAAGACTTTTACTTGAGAGAGGAGTATCCCATAGCCAGATAGCATTCGCTATAAATTATCGTTCAGTTTGGTCTCTAAAACGAGATTATAATCTCGTCCCTGGTACTTCATAGTACAAAAACATTACCTCACTATCTGGAATGCTCTTTACACACAATAATTGAATAACATGGATTTCTACATTTATTTTGCGACGCTCGCGCACGTGACGTGTCCGGTCTGGTCAGCATGTAATGAGATTTTTAATTTTTAACATTTTTAAATTTCACCTTTATTTAACCAGGTAAGCTAGTTGAGAACAAGTTCTCATTTGCAAATGCGACCTGGCAGATAAAGCATAGCAGTGTGAACAGACAACACAGAGTTACACATGGAGTAAACAATTAACAAGTCAATAACACAGTAGAAAAAAAAGAGAGTCTGGTATTGAGCACACATTACCACACTGTCTGAGCCAAGGACTTCATGCTTTCTGGTAAGTTTTGATTACAATATTGGGTGGGGTGAATATATTTTATGTGCCATACATGATTTTTTGTTAACTAGTAAATAGTAGCCTACACCAAAGTGTGTTTAAATAATTTCTAACTTGTTAACATTTTCTGCAATTGCTATTCTTTGCAAGCATGTGGGTTTTAGTTTGCTTGATCCTCCTAACTGAGTGATATTTCACCAGTTTCCATACATGTTTTTTTATTTTAAATTATCTGACTGTTTAACTCTTTATCTGTACATGGAATTGTTATTGTTGTTTTTTTACAATTGTTTTTCAAATTTTTACAGGAAAATGCCAAGGGCACAATCTGATGTTTGGAGACATTTCACTGCAGCTAATGTAGAAGGAAAAGCTGTGTACATTTGGAAATACTGTTCCAAATTATATGTGAAGAATGCAACAAAGATGCAGAATCATCTGGCCAAGTGCATGAAGTTCCCTCAGCGCTCTCAACAAGCAACCTCTGACAAAAGTCCCTCTACTTCTATTCGAGGTGAAAATTATGAATCAGACACCTTATCGATACCAACAGCTCATGGTCCTCCTGGAATCAGAAGTTATTTTTGATTCAATGGAGGAACGTAGTCAGAGAAATGCGGATGAATGTCTTGATCGAGCTGTGAATGCAACTGGTTCACCTCTGATGCTCAAAGGCAATGTTTATTGGAAGAGATTTCTTAATATTCTTCGCCCATCATACACCCCTCCAACTAGACATGCTTTATCTACTCATTTGTCTAATGCAGAGTTAAACAGAGTTCAGGTGAAGGTCAAGCAAATCATCGAGAAAGCAGATTGCAATCATCTCTGATGGATGGTCGAATGTTCGTGGGCAAGGAATAATTAACTACATCATCCCCACCCCTCAACCAGTATTCTACAAGAGTACAGACACCAGGATAAGAGACACACCGGTCTCTACATTGCAGATGAGCTGAAGGCAGTCGTCAATGACCTTGGACCACAGAAGGTATTTGCACTGGTGACAGACAATGCGAACATGAAGGCTGCTTGGTCTAAAGTGGAGGAGTTCTACACCCACATCACACCCATTGGCTGTGCTGCTCATGCATTTAATCTGCTCCTCAAGGACATCATGGCACTGAAAACAATGGATACACTCTACAAGAGAGCCAAGGAAATGGTTAAGAATGTGAAGGGTCATCAAGTTATAGCAGTCATCTACCACACCAAGCAAAGTGAGAAGAATAAGAGCACCACATTGAAGCTGCCCAGCAACACCCATTGGGGTGTTGTTGTTGTCATGTTTGACAGTCTTCTGGAGGGGAAGGAGTCTGTCCAAGAAATGGCCATCAAGAGGATCCTCCTGTATGATGTATTTTGGGAGAGAGTAATCAGCCTGAAACTCCTGAAACCATTAGCTGTAGCCATTGCACGGATTGAGGGAGACAATGTCCTGTCTGATGTTCAGACTCTGCTTGCAGATGTAAGAGAAGAAATCCGTACTGCCCTGCCCACTTCACTGTTGCTCCAAGCAGAGGAAACTGCAGTTCTGAAATACATCAAAAAGCGTGAAGACTTCTGCCTGAAGCCCATACATGTCGCAGCGTACATGTTGGACCCCAAGTATGCTGGCAAGAGCATCCTGTCTGGTGCAGAGATCAACAAGGCCTATGGTGTCATCACTACTGTGTCTCGCCACGTTGGCCTGGATGAGGGCAAGGTTCTTGGCAGTCTGCCTAAGTACACTTCCAATCAAGGGCTTTGGGATGGAGATGCAATATGGCAGTCGTGCCAACATATCTCATCAGCCACCTGGTGGAAGGGACTTTCTGGATCTGAGGCCCTTTCCCCTGTTGCCTCCATCATCCTCCAAATCCCACCAACCTCAGCTGCCTTAGAGCGCAACTGGTCCTTGTTTGGGAGCACACAAACCAAAGCACCCAACATTCTGTCCATTACAAGGGTTGAAAAATTGGTGGCCATCCGGGCAAATTTTTGGCTTTTGAGCCTGACAACGAGCCATCCTCAACAAGGTTGGAAAGTGACAGTGAAGATGAGGCCTCAGATCAGATCATGAGTCTGATGTTCAAGAGGTGGACATTGAAGAGGTCTAGGGAGAAGACATGGAAGCCTGAGAGGAAGACAACCAAAGCTTTAGTTTCTCGACTATCATTTTACAGATGTATGTTGAAAACGTTTTTGGGAGATGCGATGGATCATTGGGGATCATTCAATATTCCCTTGGTTTTGTTGTTCAGTGAAATCATCCCATGTGAAGAGTCAACTAATTTTAATTCAAGTTAGATTCATAACTAAATCGTTTTTAAAATTTCTATTGGAAGGATTTAATCATTTGCATTTGTCCACTTATGATAAGGTAAAAGGTTTATGTTTCTATCTCCACATGATATGGTAAATACTGTATGTCCAATGCAAAAAAAAAAACTATTTTTAAATGGTATTAATATTAATTTGCATATAATACCATTAATTCCCATATATTCTCATTCATTTCCACAGAAAGATTCCACCTCTGAATATTCCCCAAAATGTGCAACCCTAGTTAACACGCTTAAATGTCTTACTCACGTCAGCCAAAGAGAACGAGAGCCCCCAGTCCTTGGTAGCTCTATGTTATCTTCAAAGTGGGAGGAAAAGATGTTTAGCTTATCCAGAAGCAAGACGTCTGTGTCCGAGATGTGGCTGATTTTCCCTCTTGTAGTCTATAAGATTGGCTCATTCATCCCCCTCCTCTCCCCTGTAACTTTTCCCCAGATCGTTGCTGCAAATGAGAATGTGTTCTCAGTCAACTTACCTGGTAAAATAACAGATACAAAAATAATAATATAAAATACATAAATAAATAATTGTCTTTAGACTCTGCCACGTACGTCTCATTTCTGAGCCGTTGAATTGCGACTCCACTTTGTCTCTGTACTGACGTTTTTTCTGTTTGATTGCCTTACGGAGGGAATAACAAAACTGTTTTTATTCGGTCATATTCCCAGTCACCTTGCCATGGTTAAATATAGTGGTTTCAGTTTTGAGCGAATGCTGCCATCTATCCATGGTTTCTGGTTTGTGTAGGTTTTTATAGTCACAGTTGGTACAACATCTCTTATACATTTCCTAATAAACTCAGTCACCGTATATTCATCAATATTATTCTCAGAGGCTACCTGGAAAATATCCCAGTCCTCATGATCCAAAAAATCTTGAAGCATGGATTCCGATTGGTCAGACCAGCATTGAATAGTTCATAGCACGGGTATTTTCTGTTGAGTTTCTGCTTTTAGGAAGGGAGGAGCAAAATGGAGACATGATCAGATTTGCCCAAAAAAAGGGCGGGGGAGGGTATTGTATTTCGAAAAGCTGAGTAGCAGTGGTTTAATGTTTTCTCAGAGCGAGTGCTAAATTCAATGTGTTGGTAGAACTTGAGTAGCATTTGTTAAAATCCCCGGCTAAAATAAATGCGGCCTCAGGATATGTGGTTTCCAGTTTGAATAGAGTCCTGTGTAATTCTTTGAGGGCTGTCGTGGTATCGGCTTGAGGGGGGATATACACGGGTGTGACTATAACTGAAGAAAATGATCTTGGGAGGTAATACGGTCGACATTTGATTGTGAGGTATTCTAGGTCGGATGAACAAAAGGACTTGAGTTTCTGTATGTTATCACAATCACACCATGAGTTCATCATGAAACATACACGCCCACCCTTCTTCTTACCTGAGAGATCTTTATTCCTGTCTGCGTAATGAACTGAGAACCCAACTGGTTGTACGGACTCAGACAGTATATACCTAGAGAGCCATGTTTCCCGTGAAACAGAGTATGAGGAGGAAGGAGATCCTAGCCCTTAGCTCGTGAACTTTATTATCCAGAGACTGAACGTTAGCGAGTAATATACTCAGAAGCGGTGGATGGTGTGCGCGCCTCCTGAGTCAGACTAGGAGTCCACTCCAAATACCTCTTCTCCGCTGGCGGTGTTTTGCATCAGCCTCTGGAATCAGTTCAACTGCCCTGCGGGGTTCGAACATGACTGCCAGTGTGGCGGTATTACGCTCACTGCAACAACCCGAGGACAACCTTCATTCTCTCTCTTCATCTACTGAGGAAGACAAATGATACACGATAGTAATGTGTTCCTGGAACTTGAAGTGTTATCAATTTCACTGGCCATTAAAATTGGAGGGAGAAGTGCCACTTCCACAATAAAATGTATTATAATGATGAGATACTTTATCACTTTTCAAAACAAGTTGTCATTATCTCATTCTAATTTCCATTTCAGTCTCTCGCACGCACGCACGCACGCACGCACGCACGCACGCACGCACGCACGCACGCACGCACGCACGCACGCACGCACGCACGCACGCACGCACGCACGCACGCACGCACGCACGCACGCACGCACGCACGCACGCACGCACGCACGCACGCACGCACGCACACACGCACACACACACACACACACACACACACACACACACACACACACACACACACACACACACACACACACACACACACACACACACACACACACACACACACACACACACACACACACACACACACACACACACACACTTGACAGAGAACCAAACATGAGATGGACAGATGTTTGGCTATTGAAACTACATAGGATTTGGAAGTGGATGAGGAAATTGCTGTTTACTTGGCTTGCTAATGCTGTTTTGTGGCAGCAGTTCCATCCATTAATTTAACCTCTAAAGAGCCTCTAATGCCGGTGCTCATTGCCTATCTGAGTGTTCCAATGGAATGATATGCAGAGGATTACACTCACCGGCAAGCCAGATGGCCTATTGATTGTGTGTGTGATGAAGAGGGGGAATAGAAACCTGTGAATAGATACCTGAATACTATTAGGGAACCCTGTACTGATCACTAGCTTTGATTATACTTGATGATCAAGATACTCTTTAGTGGAGACCTTTTTACCGTCATTGTCTTCTGACAGGTGGCGTCACTCCTACATGGCGCTCGTCCCTCAAACGTCACACACAATGATTCTAGCAGTTGCTTTTTAAAATGCTTAGAGTGGTGTTATCTTGCCAACTACCAACCTACTTCTTGGTTGTGCAACAGCTACATCCTCTTTCATCAACACCTCCTTATTGTTTCTTCTCTCAGTAAAATCAAATCAAATGTACTTATATAGCTGATATCTCAAAGTGCTGTACAGAAACCCAGCCGAAAACCCCAAACAGCAAGCAATGCAGGTGTAGAAGCACGGTGGCTAGGAAAAACTCCCTAGAAAGGCCAAAACCTAGGAAGAAACCTAGAGAGGAACCAGGCTATGAGGGGTGGCCAGTCCTCTTCTGGCTGTGCCGGGTGGAGATTATAACAGAACATGGCCAAGATGTTCAAATGTTCATAAATGACCAGCATGGTCAGATAATAATAATCACAGTAGTTGTCGAGGGTGCAGCAAGTCAGCACCTCAGGAGTAAATGTCAGTTGGCTTTTCATAGCCGATCATTGAGAGTATCTCTACCACTCCTGCTGTCTCTAGAGAGTTGAAAACAGCAGGTCTGGGACAGGTAGCACGTCTGGTGAACAGGTCAGGGTTCCATAGCCGCAGGCAGAACAGTTGAAACTGGAGCAGCAGCATGGCCAGGTGGACTGGGGACAGCAAGGAGTCATCATGTCAGGTATTCCTGAGGCATGGTCCTAGGGCTCAGGTCTTCCGAGAGAGAGAAAGAAAGAGAGAAAGAGAGAATTAGAGAGAGCATACTTAAATTCACACAGGACACCGGATAAGACAGGAGAAGTAATCCAGATATAACAAACTGACCCTAGCCCCCTGACACATAAACTACTGCAGCATAAATACTGGAGGCTGAGACAGGAGGGGTCAGGAGACACTGTGGCCCCATCCGATGATACCCCCGGACAGGGCCAAACAGGAAGGATATAACCCCACCCACTTTGCCAAAGCACAGCCCCCACACCACTAGAGGGATATCTTCAACCACCAACTTACTATCCTGAGACAAGGCTGAGTATAGCCCACAAAGATCTCCGCCACGGCACAACCCAAGGGGGGGCGCCAACCCAGACAGGAAGATCACGTCAGTGACTCAACCTACTCAAGTGACGCACCCCTCCTAGGGACAGCATGAAAGAGCACCAGTAAGGCAGTGACTCAGCCCCTGTAATAGGGTTAGAGGCAGAAAATCCCAGTGGAGATAGGGGAACCGGCCAGGCAGAGACAGCAAGGGCCGGTCGTTGCTCCAGAGCCTTTCCGTTCACCTTCACACTCCTGGGCCAGACTACACTCAATCATATGACCCACTGAAGAGATGAGTCTTCAGTAAAGACTTAACCTCTTGCTTCTACTTGGGACGCTTGCGTCCCAACTAGAGCTCTGGAAATGCAAATGCGCTACGCTAAATGCTAATAGTATTAATTAAAACTCAAAAGTTCATTAAAATACACATGCAGGGTATCAAATTAAAGCTACACTCGTTGTGAATCCAGGCAACAAGTCCGATTTTTAAAATGCTTTTCGGCGACAGCATGAGAAGCTATTATCTGATAGCATGCACCAATACACTACAACAGAAAAGCACAGCAGGGGACGTAAACAAAATAATTAGCATTTCGGCGTTACACAAACCGCACAATAAAATAGAAAACAGTCATTACCTTTCACCATCTTCTTTGTTGGCACTCCTAGATGTCCCATAAACACTATTGGGTCTTTATTTCGATTAAATCGGGCCATATAAAGCCAAGATATCGTTATATGTAGACTGTGTGATAAACGAAAAAAACAGCGATTTCACAACGTAACGTCATTTTTTAAAATTCAAAAAGTAGACGATAAACTTTCACAAAACACTTCGAAATACGTTTGTAATGCTACTTTAGGTATTAGTAAACGTTAATAAGCGATAAAAATCATCCGTAGGCGATGTACATATCATTAGCTGTCGTCTTGGAAAAAATTTCAGGAGAGAGCTCTTCCGGAATGATCTGGGCGGAGACCGGAGGTACGTCGTGCCCCTCTTTCGGTTCAACCAAGAATCAAAGATGATTAAATTCACAAGATATTCGACAACATGGGGATGCTGTGGGAGTTGAATGCTCGGTCTTATCTAATTCGGCTCACTGTTAACAATTGCTGGAAGTGGCGCAAGGATATTTATTTCCATTTTCTGTGATCAGGTTTTCCTGCGCTTTCCGATGTAACGCACGTTATGTAATAGCCACAGTCGTGATTTAACCAGTTTTAAAAACGTCCGAGGGTTCCCTATCCACACATTCTAACCATATGAACGTACTATATTCCTGGCATGAGTAGCAGGGCGCTGAAATGTTGTGCGATTTTTAACAAAATGTTCAAAAAAGTAGAGGGTCGACTGAAGAGGTTAAAGGTTGAGACCGAGTCTGCGTCTCTCACATGGGTAGGCAGACCATTCCATAAAAATGGAGCTCTATAGGAGAAAGCCCTGCCTCCAGCTGTTTGCTTAGAAATTCTAGGGACAATTAGGAGGCCTGCGTCTTGTGACCGTAGCGTACGTGTAGGTATGTACGGCAGGACCAAATCAGAAAGATAGGTAGGAGCAAGCCCATGTAATGCTTTGTAGGTTAGCAGTAAAACCTTGAAATCAGCCCTTGCCTTAACAGGAAGCCAGTGTAGAGAGGCTAGTACTGGAGTAATATGATCAAATTTTGGGATTCTAGCCAGGATTCTAGCAGCCGTATTTAGCACTAACTGAAGTTTTATTTTGTGCTTTATCCGGGTAGCCGGAAAGTAAAGCATTGCAGTAGTCTAACCTAGAAGTAACAAAAGCATGGATTCATTTTACTGCATCATTTTTGGACAGAAAGTTTCTGATTTTTGCAATGTTACGTAGATGGAAAAAGATGTCCTTGAAACAGTCTTGATATGTTCGTCAAAAGAGAGATTAGGGTCCAGTTACGCCGAGGTCCTTCACAGTTTTATTTGAGACGACTGTACAACCATCAAGATTAATTGTCAGATTCAACAGAAGATCTCTTTGTTTCTTGGGATCTAAAACAAGCATCTCTGTTTTGTCCGAGTTTAAAAGTAGAAAGTTTGCAGCCATCCATTTCCTTATGTCTGAAACACAGGCTTCTAGCGAGGGCAATTTTGGGGCTTCACCATGTTTCATTGAAATGTACAGCTGTGTGTCATCCGCATAGCAGTGAAAGTTAACATTATGTTTCCGAATGACATCCCCAAGAGGTAAAATATATAGTGAAAACAATAGTGGTCCTAAAACGGAATCTTGAGGAACACCGAAATTTACAGTTGATTTGTCAGAGGACAAACCATTCACAGAGACAAACTGATATCTTTCCGACAGATAAGATCTAAACCAGGCCAGAACTTGTCCATGTAGACCAATTTGGGTAAAACAATGATTTACCCTAGCATGTATCAGAGTAGCTCTGGTCCAGGGATAGTGCACATTCCACTTGGACCATAGCTAGTATCAGATGAACCACATCACACCCTCCTCTGACAGAGCACTGACAGCTATTGAATGTGGCAGCTACAGTAGCTCTCTGGATATCCTAAACTGACATGTTTGGTATCGTGTTGCCTGGGCTCTGTGTGTTCTGTGTTTTGATTTGATTGATTTGATATATTGGGATCCCCATTAGGCGAAGCCAGTGTTGACAGTTAGTCTTACTGGGGTCTGACACATAACGAACAAGATATTACTGACAAAAGACTTTACAATTCACTTACAGTGCATTTAAAAACATTAACATGTAGTGTGTGCATCGATCAGTCCACACACACAACAAGTAGGTCACATGGTGGAGAGGCGTTGTGCCGTGAGGTGTTGCTTTATTTGTTTTTTGAAACCAGGTTTGCTGTTCACTTGCGCTATATAAGATGGAGGGTGTTCCATGCACTCATGGCTCTGTATAATACTGTATGTTTCTTTGAATTTGTTCTGGACCTGAGGACTGTGAAAATACCCCTGGTGGCATGTCTGGCGGGTAAGTGTGTGTGTCAGTGCTGTGTGTAAGTTGACTATGCAAACAATTTGGAATTTCCAACATGTGTTTCATATAAAAACAGGAAGTTATGCAGTCAGTCACTTTCCTCAACTCTTATCCAAGAGAGCATTGTATTAGTACTAGCCCTGTGATTACAATGAAGATGTTCGACTCTGTCCTGGTCCAGCTGCAGCTTAACTAGGTCTTTCTTTGCAGCATTTGACCATATGACTGGACAATAATCAAGATAAGATAAAACTAGAGCCTGCAGGACTTGCTTTGTGGAGTGTGGTGTCAAAAAAGCAGAGCATTTCTTTAGTACGGACAGACATCTCTCGTCTTTACAACCATTGAATCTATATGATTGGACCATACTTTAGTACAGTGTAATTGGAATAGTTGTGAAACTCTCACTAGAATAATTATACAGTAAAAAAGTTGCCAATGGTCCTCTGTGGCTCAGTTGGTAGAGCATGGAGCTTGCAATGCCAGGGTTGTCGGTTCAATTTCCGCTGATGGATATATATCCCATATGAAAAGTGTTTGCACTGTACTTTGCTTTGGATAAAAGCCTCAGCTAAATGGAATATCCAGTATATAACCCTGTAAAGTTAGAATGGGTCTGAGGCCTTTACTGTAAATTATACTCTGTCTCTATAGATTCATCATCATTTATGTAACGTGTACGCTAATAATCGGGAAGCAAGTACAGGAAGTGAATTTAATAAATAAACAAACATGGATCAAAACAAGAAACAGGAAAAGCGTACAGACATGAAACAGAAACAGAGTCAATAACGACTGAGGAAAGAGCCAAGGGGAGTGACAGATACAGGGGAGGTAATCAGGAAGGTGATGGAGTCCAGGGGAGTGTCATGAGGCGCAGGTGAGCGTAATGATGAGACAACTGGCGACGCTGGGGAGTGGGAGTAAACATGACAATTTAGTCTTTCTCAGCATGTCATTTACATGGCTGAATCATAGTTATTCCACTTAAAATATTGCAGTAGACAAATTAATTTATATCATGTGCCCGGTCTCCTATACATCAAATAAGCTGATGAGGCTGTTGATGACTCTGTGTGGGTCTACAGTACTGTTGCATCATGCTTAATAGTTAATAACAGGTATTGATGTCTTTGAATCGGTTCAGCTGAATTACGTGTGTTGCCTTGTGGGATTCCTCAGTCCTCCACAGGAGAAATATCCTTTCATTGTTTCACATATCCTACCCCAGGCAACGTTTGGACCAGTTCACATTGACTTGATTGCACTTTACAGTATAAACTAGAACATAGTAAACAGTACTTGTAACGTCTGCTTCCAACTCACACCTTCAAACACGTAGATCCCCTGAACGCAGCTCACTTTCCAGCCCACTTTCCAGCTCACACTCTCAAACACATAGATCCCCTGAACGCAGCTCACTTTCCAGCCCACTTTCCAGCTCACACTCTCAAACACATAGATCCCCTGAACGCAGCTCACTTTCCAGCCCACTTTCCAGCTCACACTCTCAAACACATAGATCCCCTGAACACAGCTCACTGTCCAGTCCACTTTCCAGCTCACACTCTCAAACACATAGATCCCCTGAACGCAGCTCACTGTCCAGATCCCAATCACCTGTTCACACACCTGTATGTCATTATCACACACACTTTGGTTCAGTTCTTTGCACCCCGTCACTGTGAAGTATTGTTTGTTTTGTGACACACATCTTTTGGAGCGCTGGGTTTTTCCCCTGATTTACTCCTTCCGTGTATGATAGTTTTTGACTGCCTCACTAACGACGCATTTTGCCTATTTCCTGCCTGTACTTTAGCCTATCGGATTTCCTGTTATCACCTATTGCCTGATCTCTCAGACTACATTACTAGCCTTTTCCCTGCCTGTACTGTTGCTCTTTTGGACCCCCTGTGTATGACCTTCTGCCTGCCCCAGGACCCAACTACCTGCCTCCTCCTGTGGTCCTTTGCAATAAACACCTGCTGCGCCCTGCTCTTGAAACCAGCGCTCTGTCTCCCCTCGTGTTCACTACAATACTATTAGATTTGACATTAGCAAGTTTAAATTATTCCTCTTTATTACCCTGTAATGAGCA
Organism: Oncorhynchus nerka; assembly: GCF_034236695.1. Classification (NCBI taxonomy): domain Eukaryota; kingdom Metazoa; phylum Chordata; class Actinopteri; order Salmoniformes; family Salmonidae; genus Oncorhynchus; species Oncorhynchus nerka. The sequence goes on along the minus strand of NC_088422.1, from coordinate 17,532,685 downwards.
AATTAAAGGTGTCAGAGACTTAACAGGAATGTGGCGGTATGAAGGCCTCAGTGTTAAAATGTTTAGTGACATCATACTATTGATCTCCACAGTTGGTGTGCACCTCAGGGCAAGGAAGTATACTTCTGTTATTACTGCAAAGCCGATTAGTGCACCAGCTCCCCCACTGTCTCTCTTCCCTCCTTCACTGCATCTCTTATCTTTCCAGCGCATATATGTCCATTCTCTTTTACTATTATTCTCTCTTTTCGCCCCATCTTTCTCTCCTCCCTCACAGACATCCCTCTCTCTCGGGTCTGTCTTTAATTCCAAGCTGCTATCCATCTTCACTTTATAGGAGCTGAAATGCTGATGGTGTATCCATTGTGTTGATTGGTTGTGCTGCAGATGTCTGATTTAATGGGGCTTTACTGGTATCCTTCATAACACTGCCACAGAACCAAGCACACCTGACTGATGCATCGGCTGTAGTATCAAGCTCTACAGATCCACTGTGAACATGTGTTTCACTGAGAAACCTGTCACACATCTGAGCTGCATGACACCAACCGTTACTTTGCCAAACTGCTTATGTGCAAAGGAAATGCCCCTCTCTTTTTAGATGTGTAGATTTGTGATAAGCCCGACACCACTGTGTGACTAGAATTGGGATGATACCATCCGTATACCATCCGTCAAGACATGCTGCTACTTGTTCGCAGTTTGCAAAGCCATCCAACTGGCTATCACAGCCCAGTCCAAGGTAATAACGTATGTAGATGATACTTCAGCTGTTTACTAACAGCTGTCTCATAGGTCCTAGCCTATGCGTTTTCCCTGACTGCCATAATGACAGGACGTACACCACAAGACACATGGTCCTTATCTCCACATTCCCCAGTTCTTTCTTTTTCTTCTTTTCTTAATCTCATTCTCTATTTTCCCCGGCTCTCCTTTTATTTGTCTTGTACTCTGTCTTTGTGTTAATGAACAGAGACTAGAGGCTGTGAGAAGTCGCCCTCTGCTTTACGAGAGTGTTAACACCAGCGTATATAGGTGACTGGCTGAAGACACAAACAGTAACAGTGTCTGGGACTGTTGCTATACAAGACTCATCACCATGGCAATACATACGGAGTGTTACCAGCAAGTCATGCTGCCAGGTGGCCATTGCGATTGAATTTTATTTTGTGTGAATATACTGTACGTATAATATATTACAGAATTGTGAAGCTTTGTAAAAGTGGGGAAATGAACCATTTGAACTACACAAGATGCGGTGTGCTCTGTGAGTCACTCACTGACTTAATCTCAGTAATATCACTAATTCATCTCAGTAATTAGGTCATTAAACCAACTGATTCAAGCCTCTCGATGACTGCAGATACCCTCCATAGGGTTTCATGGTCCTGTGATGAACAGCAGGGTAAAGGTTATCACGGTAATCCTCTCCTTTATCCCCATGATCACTAGTTATTAAATCTCTCTCCTCCTCCGCCTGTAGCTGAACATGTAGTATGGGATAGGATGTAGTCCCAGACTACAGGCCTTTATCATTAGTCTTCAGGGTGACAGAACAGACCATGGAGAGCTCATATGATGGAACACCTCTCCACACACTGGGCGTCCATACAGGCCTCAACAGCTCTTCTCAGAAACGAACTGTAATGTGACACTTTATGTGCTGTTGTGGGAACGTTTTTGGGGATCGTCCCTCACTGACATGGCGTCGGGTTATATGGGGTGAATATTGCCGTGTATGGTCTCTTGATGGTCGCAGCAGAGTGTTTGTGATTGTGTACCTGACCTACTTAATGGAAAACCACAGCGTGTCTGTCCAATAAAGACTTAGAGGGGAAAAGTGTGTGAGAGAGACAGAGCGAGAGGCCGAAGGAGAAACAGAGTGATAGACATGAAACAGCAGAGCTGTGTTTTATAGAGTGATAGACATGGAAACAGCAGAGCTGTGTTTTATAGAGTGATAGACATGGAAACAGCAGAGGTGTGTTTTATAGAGTGATAGACATGGAAACAGCAGAGGTGTGTTTTATAGAGTGATTGACATGGAAACAGCAGAGGTGTGTTTTATAGAGTGATAGACATGAAACAGCAGAGGTGTGTTTTATAGAGTGATAGACATGGAAACAGCAGAGGTGTGTTTTATAGAGTGATAGACATGGAAACAGCAGAGCTGTGTTTTATAGAGTGATAGACATGGAAACAGCAGAGGTGTGTTTTATAGAGTGATAGACATGGAAACAGCAGAGGTGTGTTTTATAGAGTGATAGACCTGGAAACAGCAGAGGTGTGTTTTATAGAGTGATAGACCTGGAAACAGCAGAGGTGTGTTTTATAGAGTGATAGACATGAAACAGCAGAGGTGTGTTTTATAGAGTGATAGACATGGAAACAGCAGAGGTGTGTTTTATAGAGTGATAGACATGGAAACAGCAGATAGGTGTGTTTTTTATAGAGTGATAGACATGGAAACAGCAGAGGTGTGTTTTATAGAGTGATAGACATGGAAACAGCAGAGGTGTGTTTTATAGAGTGATAGACATGGAAACAGCAGAGGTGTGTTTTATAGAGTGATAGACATGGAAACAGCAGAGGTGTGTTTTATAGAGTGATAGACATGGAAACAGCAGAGGTGTGTTTTATAGAGTGATAGACATGGAAACAGCAGAGGTGTGTTTTATAGAGTGATAGACATGGAAACAGCAGAGGTGTGTTTTATAGAGTGATAGACATGGAAACAGCAGAGGTGTGTTTTATAGAGTGATAGACATGGAAACAGCAGAGGTGTGTTTTATAGAGTGATAGACATGGAAACAGCAGAGGTGTGTTTTATAGAGTGATAGACATGGAAACAGCAGAGGTGTGTTTTATAGAGTGATAGACATAGAGTGATAGACATGGAAACAGCAGAGGTGTGTTTTATAGAGTGATAAACATGGAAACAGCAGAGGTGTGTTTTACAGAGTGATAGACATGGAAACAGCAGAGGTGTGTTTTATAGAGTGATAGACATGGAAACAGCAGAGGTGTGTTTTATAGAGTGATAGACATGGAAACAGCAGAGGTGTGTTTTATAGAATGATAGACATGGAAACAGCAGAGGTGTGTTTTACAGAGTGATAGACATGGAAACAGCAGAGGTGTGTTTTATAGAGTGATAGACATGGAAACAGCAGAGGTGTGTTTTCTAGAGTGATAGACATGGAAACAGCAGAGGTGTGTTTTCTAGAGCGATAGACATGGAAACAGCAGAGGTGTGTTTTCTGTGTAAGTAGCAGCACAATGCAGACTGGCAGAATGGCAGTGCTCAGACTTCAGTCGTTGGGAAAGGAGGAGGTAAATACGTGATCACCTCTCCCCACTTATTAGGCACCTCTAATGAAAGGAGTTCAATACTTTGTTAATGTCTGACTGTGGGAGGAGAGCCTGTCAACAGAAACACTTGTTTATTTCAGTGTTGAAGTTAACGTTTCACAGACTGGATCTGAAGTATGAGTTGCTCTACAGTACGGTGACAGACAGTACGGTAACAGACAGTACAGTGACAGACAGTACGGCGACAGACAGTACGGCGACAGACAGTACGGCGACAGACAGTACAGTGACAGACAGTACGGCGACAGACAGTACGGCGACAGACAGTACGGCGACAGACAGTACGGCGACAGACAGTACGGTGACAGACAGTACGGCGACAGACAGTACGGCGACAGACAGTACAGTGACAGACAGTACGGCGATGTCTGTCACCGTGCTGTCTGTCGCCGTACTGTCTGTCGCCGTACTGTCTGTCGCCGTACTGTCTGTCGCCGTACTGTCTGTCACCGTACTGTCTGTCGCCGTACTGTCTGTCGCCGTACTGCCTGTCACTATACTGTCTGTCACTGTACTGTAGAGCAACTCATTGTACATGTCAAAAGATTTAAGTTGGAGTTCTTGACACACTCAAACCCGTGCGCCTGGCACCTACTACCAAACCCTGTTCAAAGGCACTTACATATTTTGTCTTGCCCATTCACCTTCTGAATGGTACACATACACAATACCATGTCTCAAATGTCTCAAGGCCCCCCCTCCCCTCATCTACATTGATTGAAGTGGATTTAACAAGTGACATCAATAAGGGATCATAGCTTTCACCTGGTCAGTCTATTTCAGTCTATGTCTATGTCAATGTTTTGTACACTTGTACAAAACATTGTGTAATTACCCAAACTCAACGAAAGCCTGCTTGCATTTCAGTGAGGTTGCTCCTCTGACCAATATGCTCTCTGTTTCTGTGTGGGGTTAGGTAGGATGGTATTACATGATAAGTAATTAAGCTGAAGACAATAGTGTGTGGCTGGTGATTGATTAGATGAGTGACTGTGTGTATGTTGTCATGCTGACCGTAACGTCTTCCATCCTGACACCACTGAGTTTATGGCTGACGTTCAATGGTGGGGATCAGCTTACTATGAGATGTTTATTGTTACTTTATTGAGAGAGAGAGAGAGAGAGAGAGAGAGAGAGAGAGAGAGAGAGAGAGAGAGAGAGAGAGAGAGAGAGAGAGAGAGAGAGAGAGAGAGAGAGAGAGAGAGAGAGAGAGAGAGAGAGAGAGAGAGAGAGAGAGAGAGAGAGAGAGAGAGAGAGAGAGAGAGAGAGAGAGAGAGAGAGAGAGAGAGAGAGAGAGAGAGAGAGAGAGAGAGAGAGAGAGAGAGAGAGAGAGAGAGAGAGAGAGAGAGAGAGAGAGAGACTTTTGGTCTTTCTTTATTGAAACATTCTCAATTCATTTAAAACTCACCCCCCCACTCCTAAAATAAAAAAATAAAAATATATCCTGTACAAATCACCATACACAAAAAACCTCTCCTACAACCGTATATCCAAAACATCTTCCCCAGCAATACAGACAGCCCCCCCAACACACCATATCTCCTCAAACATCTCCACACATTTGATCATTTTATAGAACTCAAACTCAACCCTAAGGCGCGCAGAGACCATCCCATTAAACAGTAGTAAAGGGTCTGTTATCCCCCACCTTTGACCCTGTTCCTCCTTGTTAGCCAAATAGCTAACTTTGCCTGAGCAAACAGAAAATTCAACAAAACACATTTTTCTTTCTCCTTACTCGAATACCTGTATCCCATTATAAACATCCCAACAGCAAAACCACCCCCAACCTGTCACACAGACATTCCAACAGAGACATTAATGGCATTAACCTGGTGCACACAGAAAACACATGAATTACAGTTTCTTTCATTTGACAGAAAGGACACCCCTGCCCAATTCCCAGATCAACCCGTGCCAACCAGCTGTTAGTGGCCAGGGCTCCATGAAGAACCCTCCACTGGAGGTCCCCTGACCTCTTTGGTACTGGGGTTTGTAGAGCGCCCTCCATCTAAAACCCACCATACTCTCCGCCCCACATACCCCCTGCCACTGATGTGCCTTCACTCCTGTTAGGCTTCTAATGCTCCTAACCTTAACACAGAGGTTGTAGAGGGCTTTACCTCCCACCCCTCAAACTCCCCAGGCTCGGAGTGTTAAAATCTAACAAGTCCTCCAGACCCCCTTGCCAGTCTCCAGTCTCTGCCGTCACCTGCAGTGGCGGGAACATTGGTGGCCCCTCTCCCTTTGGCCTCTCAAACACCCCCTTACCGGCTCAGACAGTGCCTCCTGGACCTCCTCCAGGAATCTCTCCAGCAGCCTAAGAGACGTTATTCCTGTTTGTTGCGCCAAGACCTCCGGGTTTTCCACCCTCCTCTCCCAGCAGTCTCAGGTCACCCAGCCTTTGTAAACCCCCTGCCATCAGTTGCCTCTGCAGGTTGGCCGACTGAACCGATCTCAAAGGGATGGCTGGGTTGTGGAAGATAGGCTCCTCCCACACCCACTGCCCAGGCTCCACACCCCTTCTCGTGTGGGTCTTAGCAGCTGCCAGGCCCTCAGCACCGCAGAGTAAAACTCTGAGAGACCTGCTGTACTCAGCCTCTCCAGCTTCATGAGGAACAGCTGCCGGTCCAACCCTAATCCGCCAGCTCTCCTCAGCAGCGCGCATGCTGGTTCCCTCCAGCCAACATCAGTGTGGTACAGCAGTCTCTGCACCGCCTTTAGTCGGAAAGCAGCCATCCTGCTCTCCAGTTCCACCAGGCCCTGTCCTCCTTCGTGGACGGTCATGTACAAAACTGCTGCCTTCAGCCAGTGATGTCCCGACCAAAAGAAGTCCACCAGCTTGCGTTGCAGGTCTGCAAGCAGACCGGCGGGGGGTTGAGGACAGCCAGTTTATGCCACAAGGAAGATGCCACCAGGTTGTTGATTATCAGCACCCTCCCTCTATATGACACTTGGGACAGGAGCCACCTCCACCTGGCCAGTCTTGACACCACTGCCTGTGACAGCCCCTCCCAGTTCTTGCTGACCCACCTCTCCGAGCCCAGGTACACCCCCAACACTTTAAGCCCTTCACAACCCCACTGCAAACCCCCTGGAAGCAGAGGAGGAGCCCTATCCCCCATGCCCCACATAACAGAGCTTTGCTCTTTCCCAGTTTACCTTAGCTGATGAAGCTCCCTCGTACACCTTCAGACTGGTCTCTAGTTCCTGCATATCTTGCCCATCCCTGACCATCACAGAAACATCATCTGCATATGCTGAGACTGCTATTCCTGTCACCACATCCATGCCTGTCCAGCACACTCCCCGCAGTCTCCTGCGTAGCAGTCCTAAAAAGGCTCAATGGCTAGTGTGTACAGCTGCCCAGATAGAGGGCATCCTTGTCTAATCCCCGTCTCACCCAGACTGGCCTACTGAGCCCCCTCCCACCTTAACCATACATGACGCCCCAGCATACAACAGCTTCACACAGGTCACAAAACTCTTCCCAAACCCAAACACAGACATCACATTAAACAGATACTCATGATCCACTCTATCAAAAGCCTTCTCTTGATCTAAAGAGACCAGTCCAAAGTTCACATTAGAACCTCTCGACAAGTCCAACATGTCCCTAATCAAGAACAAGTTGTCCGTGATTGAGCGTCCCGGTACACAATATGTCTGGTCCTTGTGTATTATAGAGTCCAGATGGGACTTCAGTCTGTTAGAGAGGACCTTGGCAAAAATCTTGTAGTCCGCACAGAGTAATGCCACAGGCCTCCAGTTCTTAAGTTCACACAAGTCCCCTTTTTTGGGCAGGAGAGTCAGAGCCGCCCGACGGCAGCTCATCGGCAACTCTCCTACCCCGACGCATTCACGCAACACGCAAAAGAAATCCTGTCCAATTGTTCCCCAGAATTTTTGTAAAATTCCACTGGAAGTCCATCGACCCCGGGTGCACGACCGGGGACATCTGGGTTACTGCCTCTGCCAGTTCATGTGACAACAGAGGAATGTCCATTTCATCCCTCTGTGCCCGAGAGAGCTTAGGGAGTCCTTCGAACAAGACCTGAGCACACATAGGATCACACATTTCTGCCCTATACAATTCAGTATAAAACTCCACAGTCCGCTCCCGCATCTCCCCACCACAGAGGTCACCCGCCCATCAGACAGCCGTAGACAATGCATACCCTTGGCTTCACTGCTCTGTCTTTCCAAACCAAAGAAGAAGGAGCTGGGAGCATCCATCTCCTTGAGCATGGAGAACCTAGCTCTTACAAGTGCTCCCTTTGCTTTAACCTGGAAAAAACTGCCCAGGTCCCTACGTACGGCTAAGTTAGCCTGGAGGCCTACATTGCCTTGCCCCACCATTTCTACCTCCATCTCACTAATACACCGCTCTAGTTCCCCCAATACTCTCCTAGCCTCTGAGGATGAGAGAGCTGTGTACTGTTGACAGAAAAGCCGAATTTGCACTTTCCCCACATCCCACCATTGACTCAGAGACTCATACTCCTCTCTTCGCTGCCCCCATCTTTCCCAAAAAGTCTGGAAACCTGAGCAAAAGGTGGCATCTTGTAAGAGCTTTACATTGAACTTCCAATAAGATGCCTGCCGGGCCCTGGTGAAATAGACAGCCGAGCCATGGTTATGTGGTGATCCGAAAACCCACTGGGAGAATGGTAGCACCCATCAGCCTATTGCTCTGATTCCTGGACATGTAAAACGATCAAGTCGAGCTGCACTCACCCTAGCCCCAAAACCTTCACCCACGTATACTGTCTTGTGTTTGGATGTTTAGTTCTCCAAACATCCACTAGGTCAAACTGATTAAAGATGTCCCTTAACACTCCCACTGACACTGAATGAGGCTCTTCCCCATTTCTGTCTTTTGTAAAATCCATTGTACAGTTCCAGTCACCTCCGATCACCAGCGTCTCCTCAGGCGCTACTTGTGAGAGTTCCTGTCTAAGACTCCCAAATAGAACCCCTCTTTCTCTCCCTGTGTTAGGCGCATACACATTTATAAAGACAAAACCATGTTGTTAATTTCTGCTTTAACAACAAGCAACCTACCCCTACACACCTCCTTTGAGGAGCAAATTTTTACAGCCAGACCCGGTGCAAAAAGGACTGCCACCCTGCACTAAGATTTGTCCCATGGCTCAACACACTTGCCCCTTTCCACCAGAGCCCCCAATCAACTTCATTCACCACATCACTATGAGTCTCCTGCAGAAACAACACCTGTACTTTTTTTTTGTTTTACATATTCACCCAACACACTCCTCTTTCCCGCATCTCTGGCGCCATTTATATTGAGCGAGCCTACCCGAAGAGTCTCCATAAGAAGTGGGAGAAAAGCCAGCAGAGAAATAGACCAATAGCAAAGCTCAAAAAGCCCCAGTGTCAGTAAGAAATTAAACATTTAAACAGTGTCTGAAGGTAAACCTTTACGCACTATTGTGACCCACTTCCTCAACCTAAACCGTTTCCTGGGTGAGAGGACACCATGCCCCTCATTTCTCATAGCATGTTGTACTGATCTTACAAACTTTCTAGGATCAGGAAAAAAGTCTCAAGATTAACTTTTTTCCCCTTAGTCTCATTCAAGAACCTTGTCAGTTCTCTCAACGTGTACTTAGACCCCTCTGGTTGACTGGCTGTCAGCTCCGGGCCAATTGAAGAGGAGTCTGAAAAATAACTCCTCATCCTCTTCCTCAGACTCACTTTCCTCCTCTTCTCTATCTCCCACCCTGACCACCTGCCCTTTCTCTCTGTTTAGGGCCTCACCCACAGCAACAGGCAACATTTCCATGGTACCTTTATCCACATCCTTTTTCCTTTTCCTCTTGACACCCTCCTCCTCCCCCTAATCTCTTACACTTCCCCACTATACTCTCCTCATCCACTAGAATAACCTGACTAGACGCAGTATCATCTGCACCACCCTCTATAGCATGACTAGGGCCAGCCTCAGCTACACCACCCTCCATAGCATGACTAGGGCCAGCCTCAGCTACACCACCCTCCATAGCATGACTAGGCCCAGCATCATCTGCACCACCCTCCATAGCATGTCTAGGCCCAGCATCAGCTACCCCACCATCTCTAGCCTGACTAGACCCAGCCTCTGCTTCTCCACCATCTCTAGCCTGACTAGCCCCAGCCTCATCTACACCACCATCTCTAGCCTGACTGACCCAGCCTCATCTACACCACCATCTGTAGACTGACCCCAGCCTCTGCTGTCTGCATCTCCTTACCCCCTGCATTTTGACCTCGATTTCCCCACTTGCACCCTCACTCCGTCTATGGCCTTTATGTGGGCACGCAAAGCTCTTGTGCCCCAAATCCCCACATTCAAAACACCGTAGACTATCTGTGCTGGCAAAACCTGCATAGAGCCCCTCACCATGCCTCACTTTGAAATGCACATTTAGCTGTTGCTCATTATTGTTCAGAAACATAAACACTTGCCTCCTGAACGAGTGCTTAACGGCATCTGCCTGAAAACCTGCTGACAGTACACGGAAACCGCTAGCAAACTTACCAAAACGACTCAGCTCTTTCCTAATTTGATCGTCTGTAATAAACGGAGGCAAATTTGCCACTACAACTCTTGTTGAAGGGGTAGAGAGAGGTGAAATTGACACCAACACATCTCTTACAAATATTCCGCTAGCAATTAGCCTACCGACCAAATTTGCCCTTTTCATGAACACAACCACAGCTTTGTTCATTCTAGAAGCAGAATGTATAAACTCAGCTCCTACCTGTTCACCGACCGCGAGCAGAACCTCCTCCACCTTAACTCCGTTCTCAGGAACACACCTGAATCCAACCCTCCACCATAGAAAATAACATGTAAAGAAAAGAATCAAGAAAGTTAGTTAGGATAGAGCTTTCCACACCAAACACTCAAACTCCAAAAACACCCAGCATGCAGAGAGAGAGAGAGAGAGAGAGAGAGAGAGAGAGAGAGAGAGAGAGAGAGAGAGAGAGAGAGAGAGAGAGAGAGAGAGAGAGAGAGAGAGAGAGAGAGAGAGAGAGAGAGAGAGAGAGAGAGAGAGAGAGAGAGAGAGAGAGAGATCTGTAGCCTGTGCAGGGAATGAGATGGGAAGAGTCTGTAGCCTGTGCAGTGAATGAGATGGGAAGAGTCTGTAGCCTGAGCAGTGAATGAGATGGGAAGAGTCTGTAGCCTGAGCAGTGAATGAGATGGGAAGAGTCTGTAGCCTGAGCAGGGAATGAGATGGGAAGAGTCTGTAGCCTGAGCAGGGAATGAGATGGGAAGAGTCTGTAGCCTGAGCAGGGAATGAGATGGGAAGAGTCTGTAGCCTGAGCAGGGAATGAGATGGGAAGAGTGTGTAGCCTGAGATGGGAAGAGTCTGTAGCCTGAGCAGGGAATGAGATGGGATGAGTCTGTAGCCTGAGCAGGGAATGAGATGGGAAGAGTCTGTAGCCTGAGCAGGGAATGAGATGGGAAGAGTCTGTAGCCTGAGCAGGGAATGAGATGGGAAGAGTGTGTAGCCTGAGATGGGAAGAGTCTGTAGCCTGTGCAGGGAATGAGATGGGATGAGTCTGTAGCCTGAGCAGGGAATGAGATGGGATGAGTCTGTAGCCTGAGCAGGGAATGAGATGGGATGAGTCTGTAAAAGGGCATGAGATGGGATGAGTCTGTTGCCTGAGCATAGTAGACCTGGGATGAGTCTGTAGCCTGAGCAGGGTAGACCAGGGATGAGTCTGTAGCCTGAGCAGGGTAGACCAGGGATGAGTCTGTAGCCTGAGCAGGGTAGACCAGGGATGAGTCTGTAGCCTGAGCAGGGTAGACCAGGGATGAGTCTGTAGCCTGAGCAGGGTAGACCAGGGATGAGTCTGTAGCCTGAGCAGGGTAGACCAGGGATGAGTCTGTAGCCTGAGCAGGGTAGACCAGGGATGAGTCTGTAGCCTGAGCAGGGAATGAGATGGGAAGAGTCTGTAGCCTGAGCAGGGAATGAGATGGGAAGAGTCTGTAGCCTGGGCAGGGAATGAGATGGGAAGAGTCTGTAGCCTGGGCAGGGAATGAGATGGGAAGGGTCTGTAGCCTGAGCAGGGAATGAGATGGGAAGAGTCTGTAGCCTGAGCAGGGAATGAGATGGGAAGAGTCTGTAGCCTGAGCAGGGAATGAGATGGGAAGCGTCTGTAGCCTGGGCAGGGAATGAGATGGGAAGAGTCTGTAGCCTGTGCAGGGAATGAGATGGGAAGAGTCTGTAGCCTGTGCAGGGAATGAGATGGGAAGAGTCTGTAGCCTGTGCAGGGAATGAGATGGGAAGAGTCTGTAGCCTGTGCAGGGAATGAGATGGGAAGAGTCTGTAGCCTGAGCAGGGAATGAGATGGGAAGAGTCTGTAGCCTGTGCAGTGAATGAGATGGGAAGAGTCTGTAGCCTGAGCAGGGAATGAGATGGGAAGAGTCTGTAGCCTGTGCAGTGAATGAGATGGGAAGAGTCTGTAGCCTGAGCAGGGAATGAGATGGGAAGAGTCTGTAGCCTGAGCAGGGAATGAGATGGGAAGAGTCTGTAGCCTGAGCAGGGAATGAGATGGGAAGAGTGTGTAGCCTGAGATGGGAAGAGTCTGTAGCCTGAGCAGGGAATGAGATGGGATGAGTCTGTAGCCTGAGCAGGGAATGAGATGGGAAGAGTCTGTAGCCTGAGCAGGGAATGAGATGGGAAGAGTCTGTAGCCTGAGCAGGGAATGAGATGGGAAGAGTGTGTAGCCTGAGATGGGAAGAGTCTGTAGCCTGTGCAGGGAATGAGATGGGATGAGTCTGTAGCCTGAGCAGGGAATGAGATGGGATGAGTCTGTAGCCTGAGCAGGGAATGAGATGGGATGAGTCTGTAGCCTGAGCAGGGCATGAGATGGGATGAGTCTGTTGCCTGAGCAGGGTAGACCAGGGATGAGTCTGTAGCCTGAGCAGGGTAGACCAGGGATGAGTCTGTAGCCTGAGCAGGGTAGACCAGGGATGAGTCTGTAGCCTGAGCAGGGTAGACCAGGGATGAGTCTGTAGCCTGAGCAGGGTAGACCAGGGATGAGTCTGTAGCCTGAGCAGGGTAGACCAGGGATGAGTCTGTAGCCTGAGCAGGGTAGACCAGGGATGAGTCTGTAGCCTGAGCAGGGTAGACCAGGGATGAGTCTGTAGCCTGAGCAGGGTAGACCAGGGATGAGTCTGTAGCCTGAGCAGGGTAGACCAGGGATTAGTCTGTAGCCTGAGCAGGGTAGACCAGGGATGAGTCTGTAGCCTGAGCAGGGTAGACCAGGGATGAGTCTGTAGCCTGAGCAGGGTAGACCAGGGATGAGTCTGTAGCCTGAGCAGGGTAGACCAGGGATTAGTCTGTAGCCTGAGCAGGGTAGACCAGGGATGAGTCTGTAGCCTGAGCAGGGTAGACCAGGGATGAGTCTGTAGCCTGAGCAGGGTAGACCAGGGATGAGTCTGTAGCCTGAGCAGGGTAGACCAGGGATGAGTCTGTAGCCTGAGCAGGGTAGACCAGGGATGAGTCTGTAGCCTGAGCAGGGTAGACCAGGGATGAGTCTGTAGCCTGAGCAGGGTAGACCAGGGATGAGTCTGTAGCCTGAGCAGGGTAGACCAGGGATGAGTCTGTAGCCTGAGCAGGGTAGACCAGGGATGAGTCTGTAGCCTGAGCAGGGTAGACCAGGGATGAGTCTGTAGCCTGAGCAGGGTAGACCAGGGATGAGTCTGTAGCCTGAGCAGGGTAGACCAGGGATGAGTCTGTAGCCTGAGCAGGGTAGACCAGGGATGAGTCTGTAGCCTGAGCAGGGTAGACCAGGGATGAGTCTGTAGCCTGAGCAGGGTAGACCAGGGATGAGTCTGTAGCCTGAGCAGGGTAGACCAGGGATGAGTCTGTAGCCTGAGCAGGGTAGACCAGGGATGAGTCTGTAGCCTGAGCAGGGTAGACCAGGGATAGAGTTTAATGGCTTAAAATAAAGGTTACAAATATGGCAGAAATACTGAGCTCCTTGTATTCAAATCAAATCCAATTTTATTTGTCACATGTGCTGAATACAACAGGTGTTGACCTTACAGTGAAATGCTTACTTACAAGCCTTTAACCAACAATGCAGTTTTAAGAAAAATAAGTGTTAATTCAAAAATAGGTAAGTAAAAAATGTAAATAACAAATAATTAAACAGCAGCAGTAAAATAACAGTAGCGAGGCTACATACAGTACAGGGGATACCGGAACAGAGTCAATGTGGAGGCTACATACAGTACAGGGGATACCGGTACAGAGTCAATGTGGAGGCTACATACAGTACAGGGGATACCGGAACAGAGTCAATGTGGAGGCTACATACAGTACAGGGGATACCGGTACAGAGTCAATGTGGAGGCTACATACAGTACAGGGGATACCGGTACAGAGTCAATGTGGAGGCTACATACAGTACAGGGGATACCGGTACAGAGTCAATGTGGAGGCTACATACAGTACAGGGATACCGGAACAGAGTCAATGTGGAGGCTACATACAGTACAGGGGATACCAGAGTCAATGTGGAGGCTACATACAGTACAGGGGATACCGGAACAGAGTCAATGTGGAGGCTACATACAGTACAGGGGATACCGGTACAGAGTCAATGTGGAGGCTACATACAGTACAGGGGATACCGGAACAGAGTCAATGTGGAGGCTACATACAGTACAGGGATACCGGAACAGAGTCAATGTGGAGGCTACATACAGTACAGGGGATACCGGAACAGAGTCAATGTGGAGACTACATACAGTACAGGGATACCGGTACAGAGTCAATGTGGAGGCTACATACAGTACAGGGATACCGGAACAGAGTCAATGTGGAGGCTACATACAGTACAGGGGATACCGAACAGAGTCAATGTGGAGGCTACATACAGTACAGGGGATACCGGTACAGAGTCAATGTGGAGGCTACATACAGTACAGGGATACCGGAACAGAGTCAATGTGGAGGCTACATACAGTACAGGGGATACCGGAACAGAGTCAATGTGGAGGCTACATACAGTACAGGGATACCGGAACAGAGTCAATGTGGAGGCTACATACAGTACAGGGGATACCGGAACAGAGTCAATGTGGAGGCTACATACAGTACAGGGGATACCGGAACAGAGTCAATGTGGAGGCTACATACAGTACAGGGGATACCGGAACAGAGTCAATGTGGAGGCTACATACAGTACAGGGGATACCGGAACAGAGTCAATGTGGAGGCTACATACAGTCAGGGGATACCGGAACAGAGTCAATGTGGAGGCTACATACAGTACAGGGGATACCGGAACAGAGTCAATGTGGAGGCTACATACAGTACAGGGGATACCGGAACAGAGTCAATGTGGAGGCTACATACAGTACAGGGGATACCGGAACAGAGTCAATGTGGAGGCTACATACAGTACAGGGATACCGGAACAGAGTCAATGTGGAGGCTACATACAGTACAGGGGATACCGGAACAGAGTCAATGTGGAGGCTACATACAGTACAGGGGATACCGGAACAGAGTCAATGTGGAGGCTACATACAGTACAGGGGATACCGGAACAGAGTCAATGTGGAGGCTACATACAGTACAGGGGATACCGGAACAGAGTCAATGTGGAGGCTACATACAGTACAGGGGGTACCGGAACAGAGTCAATGTGGAGGCTACATACAGTACAGGGATACCGGAACAGAGTCAATGTGGAGGCTACATACAGTACAGGGATACCGGAACAGAGTCAATGTGGAGGCTACATACAGTACAGGGGATACCGGAACAGAGTCAATGTGGAGGCTACATACAGTACAGGGGATACCGGAACAGAGTCACTGTGGAGGCTACATACAGCAGGGGATACCGGAACAGAGTCAATGTGGAGGCTACATACAGTACAGGGGATACCGGAACAGAGTCAATGTGGAGGCTACATACAGTACAGGGGATACCGGAACAGAGTCAATGTGGAGGCTACATACAGTACAGGGGATACCGGAACAGAGTCAATGTGGAGGCTACATACAGTACAGGGGATACCGGAACAGAGTCAATGTGGAGGCTACATACAGTACAGGGGATACCGGAACAGAGTCAATGTGGAGGCTACATACAGTACAGGGATACCGGAACAGAGTCAATGTGGAGGCTACATACAGTACAGGGGATACCGGAACAGAGTCAATGTGGAGGCTACATACAGTACAGGGGATACCGGAACAGAGTCAATGTGGAGGCTACATACAGTACAGGGGATACCGGAACAGAGTCAATGTGGAGGCTACATACAGTACAGGGGATACCGGAACAGAGTCAATGTGGAGGCTACATACAGTACAGGGGATACCGGAACAGAGTCAATGTGGAGGCTACATACAGCAGGGGATACCGGAACAGAGTCAATGTGGAGGCTACATACAGTACAGGGATACCGGAACAGAGTCAATGTGGAGGCTACATACAGACAGGGATACCGGAACAGAGTCAATGTGGAGGCTACATACAGTACAGGGGATACCGGAACAGAGTCAATGTGGAGGCTACATACAGTACAGGGATACCGGAACAGAGTCAATGTGGAGGCTACATACAGTACAGGGGATACCGGAACAGAGTCACTGTGGAGGCTACATACAGTACAGGGATACCAGAGTCAATGTGGAGGCTACATACAGTACAGGGGATACCGGAACAGAGTCAATGTGGAGGCTACATACAGTACAGGGATACCGGAACAGAGTCAATGTGGAGGCTACATACAGTACAGGGGATACCGGAACAGAGTCAATGTGGAGGCTACATACAGTACAGGGGATACCGGAACAGAGTCAATGTGGAGGCTACATACAGTACAGGGGATACCGGAACAGAGTCAATGTGGAGGCTACATAAACAGGGATACCGGAACAGAGTCAATGTGGAGGCTACATACAGTACAGGGGATACCGGAACAGAGTCAATGTGGAGGCTACATACAGTACAGGGGATACCGGAACAGAGTCAATGTGGAGGCTACATACAGTACAGGGGATACCGGAACAGAGTCAATGTGGAGGCTACATACAGTACAGGGGATACCGGAACAGAGTCAATGTGGAGGCTACATACAGTACAGGGGATACCGGAACAGAGTCAATGTGGAGGCTACATACAATACAGGGGATACCGGAACAGAGTCAATGTGGAGGCTACATACAGTACAGGGGATACCGGAACAGAGTCAATGTGGAGGCTACATACAGTACAGGGGATACCGGAACAGAGTCAATGTGGAGGCTACATACAGTACAGGGGATACCGGAACAGAGTCAATGTGGAGGCTACATACAGTACAGGGATACCGGAACAGAGTCAATGTGGAGGCTACATACAGTACAGGGGATACCGGAACAGAGTCAATGTGGAGGCTACATACAGTACAGGGGATACCGGAACAGAGTCAATGTGGAGGCTACATACAGTACAGGGATACCGGAACAGAGTCAATGTGGAGGCTACATACAGTACAGGGATACCGGAACAGAGTCAATGTGGAGGCTACATACAACAGGGGATACCGGAACAGAGTCAATGTGGAGGCTACATACAGTACAGGGGATACCGGAACAGAGTCAATGTGGAGGCTACATACAGTACAGGGGATACCGGAACAGAGTCAATGTGGAGGCTACATACAGTACAGGGGATACCGGAACAGAGTCAATGTGGAGGCTACATACAGTACAGGGGATACCGGAACAGAGTCAATGTGGAGGCTACATACAGTACAGGGGATACCGGAACAGAGTCAATGTGGAGGCTACATACAGTACAGGGGATACCGGAACAGAGTCAATGTGGAGGCTACATACAGTACAGGGGATACCGGAACAGAGTCACTGTGGAGGCTACATACAGTACAGGGGATACCGGAACAGAGTCAATGTGGAGGCTACATACAGTACAGGGGATACCGGAACAGAGTCAATGTGGAGGCTACATACAGTACAGGGATACCGGAACAGAGTCAATGTGGAGGCTACATACAGTACAGGGGATACCGGAACAGAGTCAATGTGGAGGCTACATACAGTACAGGGATACCGGAACAGAGTCAATGTGGAGGCTACATACAGTACAGGGATACCGGAACAGAGTCAATGTGGAGGCTACATACAGTACAGGGGATACCGGAACAGAGTCAATGTGGAGGCTACATACAGTACAGGGGATACCGGAACAGAGTCACTGTGGAGGCTACATACAGTACAGGGATACCGGAACAGAGTCAATGTGGAGGCTACATACAGTACAGGGGATACCGGAACAGAGTCAATGTGGAGGCTACATACAGTACAGGGGATACCGGAACAGAGTCAATGTGGAGGCTACATACAGTACAGGGGATACCGGAACAGAGTCAATGTGGAGGCTACATACAGTACAGGGGATACCGGAACAGAGTCAATGTGGAGGCTACATACAGTACAGGGATACCGGAACAGAGTCAATGTGGAGGCTACATACAGTACAGGGGATAAGGAACAGAGTCAATGTGGAGGCTACATACAGTACAGGGGATACCGGAACAGAGTCAATGTGGAGGCTACATACAGTACAGGGATACCGGAACAGAGTCAATGTGGAGGCTACATACAGTACAGGGATACCGGAACAGAGTCAATGTGGAGACTACATACAGTACAGGGGATACCGGAACAGAGTCAATGTGGAGGCTACATACAGTACAGGGGATACCGGAACAGAGTCAATGTGGAGGCTACATACAGTACAGGGGATACCGGAACAGAGTCAATGTGGAGACTATATACAGTACAGGGGATACCGGAACAGAGTCACTTAGCTCTTGAAATATGCAAACTCATATGAACATTCTATCGTTATAGTATAGAGAACTAGCTGTTTCTCTATGAGTCATACTATAGGGCTGGCTATTTACAAAATCTATATACTGTATATATTGAACTAGGACAAATTTACAATGACGGCCTACACCAGCCAAACCCGGATGACTTTTTGACTTTTGGTCTTTCTTTATTGAAACATTCTCAATTCATTTAAAACTCACCCCCCCACTCCTAAAATAAAAAGATATCCTGTACAAATCACCATACACAAAAAACCTCTCCTACAACCGTATATCCAAAACATCTTCCCCAGCAATACAGACAGCCCCCCCAACACACCATATCTCCTCAAACATCTCCACACATTTGATCATTTTATAGAACTCAAACTCAACCCTAAGGCGCGCAGAGACCATCCCGTTAAACAGTAGTAAAGGGTCTGTTATCCCCCCACCTTTGACCCTGTTCCTCCTTGTTAGCCAAATAGCTAACTTTGCCTGAGCAAACAGAAAATTCAACAAAACACATTTTTCTTTCTCCTTACTCGAATACCTGTATCCCATTATAAACATCCCAACAGCAAAAACCACCCCCAACCTGTCACACAGACATTCCAACAGAGACATTAATGGCATTAACCTGGTGCACACAGAAAACACATGAATTACAGTTTCTTTCATTTGACAGAAAGGACACCCCTGCCCAATTCCCAGATCAACCCGTGCCAACCAGCTGTTAGTGGCCAGGGCTCCATGAAGAACCCTCCACTGGAGGTCCCCTGACCTCTTTGGTACTGGGGGTTTGTAGAGCGCCCTCCATCTAAAACCCACCATACTCTCCGCCCCACATACCCCCTGCCACTGATGTGCCTTCACTCCTGTTAGGCTTCTAATGCTCCTAACCTTAACACAGAGGTTGTAGAGGGCTTTACCTCCCACCCCTCAAACTCCCAGGCTCGGAGTGTTAAAATCTAACAAGTCCTCCAGACCCCTTGCCAGTCTCCAGTCTCTGCCGTCACCTGCAGTGGCGGGAACATTGGTGGCCCCTCTCCCTTTGGCCTCTCAAACACCCCCTTACCGGCTCAGACAGTGCCTCCTGGACCTCCTCCAGGAATCTCTCCAGCAGCCTAAGAGACGTTATTCCTGTTTGTTGCGCCAAGACCTCCGGGGTTTTCCACCCCTCCTCTCCCAGCAGTCTCAGGTCACCCAGCCTTTGTAAACCCCTGCCATCAGTTGCCTCTGCAGGTTGGCCGACTGAACCGATCTCAAAGGGATGGCTGGGTTGTGGAAGATAGGCTCCTCCCACACCCACTGCCCAGGCTCCACACCCCCTTCTCGTGTGGGTCTTAGCAGCTGCCAGGCCCTCAGCACCGCAGAGTAAAACTCTGAGAGACCTGCTGTACTCAGCCTCTCCAGCTTCATGAGGAACAGCTGCCGGTCCAACCCTAATCCGCCAGCTCTCCTCAGCAGCGCGCATGCTGGTTCCCTCCAGCCAACATCAGTGTGGTACAGCAGTCTCTGCACCGCCTTTAGTCGGAAAGCAGCCATCCTGCTCTCCAGTTCCACCAGGCCCTGTCCTCCTTCGTGGACGGTCATGTACAAAACTGCTGCCTTCAGCCAGTGATGTCCCGACCAAAGAAGTCCACCAGCTTGCGTTGCAGGTCTGCAAGCAGACCGGCGGGGGTTGAGGACAGCCAGTTTATGCCACAAGGAAGATGCCACCAGGTTGTTGATTATCAGCACCCTCCCTCTATATGACACTTGGGACAGGAGCCACCTCCACCTGGCCAGTCTTGACACCACTGCCTGTGACAGCCCCTCCCAGTTCTTGCTGACCCACCTCTCCGAGCCCAGGTACACCCCCAACACTTTAAGCCCTTCACAACCCCACTGCAAACCCCCTGGAAGCAGAGGAGGAGCCCTATCCCCCATGCCCCACATAACAGAGCTTTGCTCTTTCCCCAGTTACCTTAGCTGATGAAGCTCCCTCGTACACCTTCAGACTGGTCTCTAGTTCCTGCATATCTTGCCCATCCCTGACCATCACAGAAACATCATCTGCATATGCTGAGACTGCTATTCCTGTCACCACATCCATGCCTGTCCAGCACACTCCCCCGCAGTCTCCTGCGTAGCAGTCCTAAAAAAGGCTCAATGGCTAGTGTGTACAGCTGCCCAGATAGAGGGCATCCTTGTCTAATCCCCGTCTCACCCAGACTGGCCTACTGAGCCCCCTCCCACCTTAACCATACATGACGCCCCAGCACACAACAGCTTCACACAGGTCACAAAACTCTTCCCAAACCCAAACACAGACATCACATTAAACAGATACTCATGATCCACTCTATCAAAAGCCTTCTCTTGATCTAAAGAGACCAGTCCAAAGTTCACATTAGAACCTCTCGACAAGTCCAACATGTCCCTAATCAAGAACAAGTTGTCCGTGATTGAGCGTCCCGGTACACAATATGTCTGGTCCTTGTGTATTATAGAGTCCAGATGGGACTTCAGTCTGTTAGAGAGGACCTTGGCAAAAATCTTGTAGTCCGCACAGAGTAATGCCACAGGCCTCCAGTTCTTAAGTTCACACAAGTCCCCTTTTTTGGGCAGGAGAGTCAGAGCCGCCCGACGGCAGCTCATCGGCAACTCTCCTACCCCGACGCATTCACGCAACACGCAAAAGAAATCCTGTCCAATTGTTCCCCAGAATTTTTGTAAAATTCCACTGGAAGTCCATCGACCCCGGGTGCACGACCGGGGACATCTGGGTTACTGCCTCTGCCAGTTCATGTGACAACAGAGGAATGTCCATTTCATCCCTCTGTGCCCGAGAGAGCTTAGGAGTCCTGCGAACAAGACCTGAGCACACATAGGATCACACATTTCTGCCCTATACAATTCAGTATAAAACTCCACAGTCCGCTCCCGCATCTCCCCCACCACAGAGGTCACCCGCCCATCAGACAGCCGTAGACAATGCATACCCTTGGCTTCACTGCTCTGTCTTTCCAAACCAAAGAAGAAGGAGCTGGGAGCATCCATCTCCTTGAGCATGGAGAACCTAGCTCTTACAAGTGCTCCCTTTGCTTTAACCTGGAAAAAACTGCCCAGGTCCCTACGTAATTCGGCTAAGTTAGCCTGGAGGCCTACATTGCCTTGCCCCACCATCTCTACCTCCATCTCACTAATACACCGCTCTAGTTCCCCCAATACTCTCCTAGCCTCTGAGGATGAGAGAGCTGTGTACTGTTGACAGAAAAGCCGAATTTGCACTTTCCCCACATCCCACCATTGACTCAGAGACTCATACTCCTCTCTTCGCTGCCCCCATCTTTCCCAAAAAGTCTGGAAACCTGAGCAAAAGGTGGCATCTTGTAAGAGCTTTACATTGAACTTCCAATAAGATGCCTGCCGGGGCCCTGGTGAAATAGACAGCCGAGCCATGGTTATGTGGTGATCCGAAAACCCCACTGGGAGAATGGTAGCACCCAGCAGCCTATTGCTCTGATTCCTGGACATGTAAAAACGATCAAGTCGAGC
Source organism: Oncorhynchus nerka (assembly GCF_034236695.1). Taxonomy (NCBI): domain Eukaryota; kingdom Metazoa; phylum Chordata; class Actinopteri; order Salmoniformes; family Salmonidae; genus Oncorhynchus; species Oncorhynchus nerka. Next base: position 17,510,914 of record NC_088422.1, on the reverse strand, counting down.
TGCACTCACCCTAGCCCCAAAAACCTTCACCCACGTATACTGTCTTGTGTTTGGATGTTTAGTTCTCCAAACATCCACTAGGTCAAACTGATTAAAGATGTCCCTTAACACTCCCACTGACACTGAATGAGGCTCTTCCCCATTTCTGTCTTTTGTAAAATCCATTGTACAGTTCCAGTCACCTCCGATCACCAGCGTCTCCTCAGGCGCTACTTGTGAGAGTTCCTGTCTAAGACTCCCAAATAGAACCCCTCTTTCTCTCCCTGTGTTAGGCGCATACACATTTATAAAGACAAAAACCATGTTGTTAATTTCTGCTTTAACAACAAGCAACCTACCCCTACACACCTCCTTTGAGGAGCAAATTTTACAGCCAGACCCGGTGCAAAAGGACTGCCACCCCTGCACTAAGATTTGTCCCATGGCTCAACACACTTGCCCCTTTCCACCAGAGCCCCCAATCAACTTCATTCACCACATCACTATGAGTCTCCTGCAGAAACAACACCTGTACTTTTTTTGTTTTACATATTCACCCAACACACTCCTCTTTCCCGCATCTCTGGCGCCATTTATATTGAGCGAGCCTACCCGAAGAGTCTCCATAAGAAGTGGGAGAAAAGCCAGCAGAGAAATAGACCAATAGCAAAGCTCAAAAAGCCCCAGTGTCAGTAAGAAATTAAACATTTAAACAGTGTCTGAAGGTAAACCTTTACGCACTGTTGTGACCCACTTCCTCAACCTAAACCGTTTCCTGGGTGAGAGGACACCATGCCCCTCATTTCTCATAGCATGTTGTACTGATCTTACAAACTTTCTAGGATCAGGAAAAAAGTCTCAAGATTAACTTTTTTCCCCTTAGTCTCATTCAGGAACCTTGTCAGTTCTCTCAACGTGTACTTAGACCCCTCTGGTTGACTGGCTGTCAGCTCCGGGCCAATTGAAGAGGAGTCTGAAAAAATAACTCCTCATCCTCTTCCTCAGACTCACTTTCCTCCTCTTCTCTATCTCCCACCCTAACCACCTGCCCTTTCTCTCTGTTTAGGGCCTCACCCACAGCAACAGGCAACATTTCCATGGTACCTTTATCCACATCCTTTTTCCTTTTCCTCTTGACACCCTCCTCCTCCCCCCCTAATCTCTTACACTTCCCCACTATACTCTCCTCATCCACTAGAATAACCTGACTAGACGCAGTATCATCTGCACCACCCTCCATAGCATGACTAGGCCCAGCATCATCTGCACCACCCTCCATAGCATGACTAGGGCCAGCCTCAGCTACACCACCCTCCATAGCATGACTAGGGCCAGCCTCAGCTACACCACCCTCCATAGCATGACTAGGGCCAGCCTCAGCTACACCACCCTCCATAGCATGACTAGGCCCAGCATCATCTGCACCACCCTCCATAGCATCTCTAGGCCCAGCCTCAGCTACCCCACCATCTCTAGCCTGACTAGACCCAGCCTCTGCTTCTCCACCATCTCTAGCCTGACTAGACCCAGCCTCATCTACACCACCATCTCTAGACTGACTAGGCCCAGCCTCTGCTGTCTGCATCTCCTTACCCCCTGCATTTTGACCTCGATTTCCCCCACTTGCACCCTCACTCCGTCTATGGCCTTTATGTGGGCACGCAAAGCTCTTGTGCCCCAAATCCCCACATTCAAAACACCGTAGACTATCTGTGCTGGCAAAACCTGCATAGAGCCCCTCCCCATGCCTCACTTTGAAATGCACATTTAGCTGTTGCTCATTATTGTTCAGAAACATAAACACTTGCCTCCTGAACGAAACAACGTGCTTAACGGCATCTGCCTGAAAACCTGCTGACAGTACACGGAAACCGCTAGCAAATTTACCAAAACGACTTAGCTCTTTCCTAATTTGATCGTCCGTAATAAACGGAGGCAAATTTGCCACTACAACTCTTGTTGAAGGGGTAGAGAGAGGTGAAATTGACACCAACACATCCTCACAAATATTCCGCTAGCAATTAGCCTACCGACCAAATTTGCCCTTTTCATGAACACAACCACAGCTTTGTTCATTCTAGAAGCAGAATGTATAAACTCAGCTCCTACCTGTTCACCGACCGCGAGCAGAACCTCCTCCACCTTAACTCCGTTCTCAGGAACACACCTGAATCCATGCAGTATCGACAGCGTCTCCTCCGCGCTAGGCTGAGAAGCCATTGCGCACACTACACCTTCCACCCCCCCGGAAAGTTACTCTGTCCTCTTCCACCCTAACTTTGAAAAAAAAACTTTGGATACCGCTAAAAACAAATATTGCATTAACCCTCCACCATAGAAAATAACATGTAAAGAAAAGAATCAAGAAAGTTAGTTAGGATAGAGCTTTCCACACCAAACACTCAAACTCCAAAAACACCCAGCATGCACCGAGAGAGAGAGAGAGAGAGAGAGAGAGAGAGAGAGAGAGAGAGAGAGAGAGAGAGAGAGAGAGAGAGAGAGAGAGAGAGAGAGAGAGAGAGAGAGAGAGAGAGAGTGTCTGTAGCCTGTGCAGGGAATGAGATGGGAAGAGTCTGTAGCCTGAGCAGGGAATGAGATGGGAAGAGTCTGTAGCCTGAGCAGGGAATGAGATGGGAAGAGTCTGTAGCCTGAGCAGGGAATGAGATGGGAAGAGTCTGTAGCCTGGGCAGGGAATGAGATGGGAAGAGTCTGTAGCCTGAGCAGGGAATTAGATGGGAAGAGTATGTAGCCTGAGCAGGGAATGAGATGGGAAGAGTCTGTAGCCTGAGCAGGGAATGAGATGGGAAGCGTCTGTAGCCTGGGCAGGGAATGAGATGGGAAGAGTCTGTAGCCTGTGCAGGGAATGAGATGGGAAGAGTCTGTAGCCTGTGCAGGGAATGAGATGGGAAGAGTCTGTAGCCTGTGCAGGGAATGAGATGGGAAGAGTCTGTAGCCTGAGCAGGGAATGAGATGGGAAGAGTCTGTAGCCTGTGCAGTGAATGAGATGGGAAGAGTCTGTAGCCTGAGCAGGGAATGAGATGGGAAGAGTCTGTAGCCTGTGCAGTGAATGAGATGGGAAGAGTCTGTAGCCTGAGCAGGGAATGAGATGGGAAGAGTCTGTAGCCTGTGCAGTGAATGAGATGGGAAGAGTCTGTAGCCTGAGCAGGGAATGAGATGGGAAGAGTCTGTAGCCTGTGCAGTGAATGAGATGGGAAGAGTCTGTAGCCTGAGCAGGGAATGAGATGGGAAGAGTCTGTAGCCTGAGCAGGGAATGAGATGGGAAGAGTCTGTAGCCTGAGCAGGGAATGAGATGGGAAGAGTCTGTAGCCTGAGATGGGAAGAGTCTGTAGCCTGAGCAGGGAATGAGATGGGATGAGTCTGTAGCCTGAGCAGGGAATGAGATGGGAAGAGTCTGTAGCCTGAGCAGGGAATGAGATGGGAAGAGTCTGTAGCCTGAGCAGGGAATGAGATGGGAAGAGTGTGTAGCCTGAGATGGGAAGAGTCTGTAGCCTGTGCAGGGAATGAGATGGGATGAGTCTGTAGCCTGAGCAGGGAATGAGATGGGATGAGTCTGTAGCCTGAGCAGGGAATGAGATGGGATGAGTCTGTAGCCTGAGCAGGGCATGAGATGGGATGAGTCTGTTGCCTGACCATGGTAGACCTGGGATGAGTCTGTAGCCTGAGCAGGGTAGACCAGGGATGAGTCTGTAGCCTGAGCAGGGTAGACCAGGGATGAGTCTGTAGCCTGAGCAGGGTAGACCAGGGATGAGTCTGTAGCCTGAGCAGGGTAGACCAGGGATGAGTCTGTAGCCTGAGCAGGGTAGACCAGGGATGAGTCTGTAGCCTGAGCAGGGTAGACCAGGGATTAGTCTGTAGCCTGAGCAGGGTAGACCAGGGATGAGTCTGTAGCCTGAGCAGGGTAGACCAGGGATGAGTCTGTAGCCTGAGCAGGGTAGACCAGGGATGAGTCTGTAGCCTGAGCAGGGTAGACCAGGGATGAGTCTGTAGCCTGAGCAGGGAATGAGATGGGAAGTGTCTGTAGCCTGTGCAGGGAATGAGATGGGAAGAGTCTGTAGCCTGAGCAGGGAATGAGATGGGAAGAGTCTGTAGCCTGAGCAGGGAATGAGATGGGAAGAGTCTGTAGCCTGAGCAGGGAATGAGATGGGAAGAGTCTGTAGCCTGGGCAGGGAATGAGATGGGAAGAGTCTGTAGCCTGAGCAGGGAATTAGATGGGAAGAGTATGTAGCCTGAGCAGGGAATGAGATGGGAAGAGTCTGTAGCCTGAGCAGGGAATGAGATGGGAAGCGTCTGTAGCCTGGGCAGGGAATGAGATGGGAAGAGTCTGTAGCCTGTGCAGGGAATGAGATGGGAAGAGTCTGTAGCCTGTGCAGGGAATGAGATGGGAAGAGTCTGTAGCCTGTGCAGGGAATGAGATGGGAAGAGTCTGTAGCCTGAGCAGGGAATGAGATGGGAAGAGTCTGTAGCCTGTGCAGTGAATGAGATGGGAAGAGTCTGTAGCCTGAGCAGGGAATGAGATGGGAAGAGTCTGTAGCCTGTGCAGTGAATGAGATGGGAAGAGTCTGTAGCCTGAGCAGGGAATGAGATGGGAAGAGTCTGTAGCCTGAGCAGGGAATGAGATGGGAAGAGTGTGTAGCCTGAGATGGGAAGAGTCTGTAGCCTGTGCAGGGAATGAGATGGGAAGAGTCTGTAGCCTGTGCAGGGAATGAGATGGGAAGAGTCTGTAGCCTGTGCAGGGAATGAGATGGGAAGAGTCTGTAGCCTGTGCAGGGAATGAGATGGGAAGAGTCTGGCCTGAGCAGGGAATGAGATGGGAAGAGTCTGTAGCCTGTGCAGTGAATGAGATGGGAAGAGTCTGTAGCCTGAGCAGGGAATGAGATGGGAAGAGTCTGAGCCTGTGCAGTGAATGAGATGGGAAGAGTCTGTAGCCTGAGCAGGGAATGAGATGGGAAGAGTCTGTAGCCTGTGCAGTGAATGAGATGGGAAGAGTCTGTAGCCTGAAGGGAATGAGATGGGAAGAGTCTGTAGTGAGCCTGAGATGGGAAGAGTCTGGATGGGAAGAGTCTGTAGCCTGAGCAGGGAATGAGATGGGATGAGTCTGTAGCCTGAGCAGGGAATGAGATGGGAAGAGTCTGTAGCCTGAGCAGGGAATGAGATGGGAAGAGTCTGTAGCCTGAGCAGGGAATGAGATGGGAAGAGTCTGTAGCCTGAGAATGAGATGGAAGAGTCTGTAGCCTGTGCAGGGAATGAGATGGGATGAGTCTGTAGCCTGAGCAGGGAATGAGATGGGATGAGTCTGTAGCCTGAGCAGGGAATGAGATGGGATGAGTCTGTAGCCTGAGCAGGGCATGAGATGGGATGAGTCTGTTGCCTGAGCATGGTAGACCTGGGATGAGTCTGTAGCCTGAGCAGGGTAGACCAGGGATGAGTCTGTAGCCTGAGCAGGGTAGACCAGGGATGAGTCTGTAGCCTGAGCAGGGTAGACCAGGGATGAGTCTGTAGCCTGAGCAGGGTAGACCAGGGATGAGTCTGTAGCCTGAGCAGGGTAGACCAGGGATGAGTCTGTAGCCTGAGCAGGGTAGACCAGGGATGAGTCTGTAGCCTGAGCAGGGTAGACCAGGGATGAGTCTGTAGCCTGAGCAGGGTAGACCAGGGATGAGTCTGTAGCCTGAGCAGGGTAGACCAGGGATGAGTCTGTAGCCTGAGCAGGGTAGACCAGGGATGAGTCTGTAGCCTGAGCAGGGTAGACCAGGGATGAGTCTGTAGCCTGAGCAGGGAATGAGATGGGAAGAGTCTGTAGCCTGTGCAGGGAATGAGATGGGAAGAGTCTGTAGCCTGAGCAGGGAATGAGATGGGAAGAGTCTGTAGCCTGAGGGAATGAGATGGGAAGAGTCTGTAGCCTGAGCAGGGAATGAGATGGGAAGAGTCTGTAGCCTGGGCAGGGAATGAGATGGGAAGAGTCTGTAGCCTGAGCAGGGAATTAGATGGGAAGAGTATGTAGCCTGAGCAGGGAATGAGATGGGAAGAGTCTGTAGCCTGAGCAGGGAATGAGATGGGAGAGCCTGGGCAGGGAATGAGATGGGAAGAGTCTGTAGCCTGTGCAGGGAATGAGATGGGAAGAGTCTGTAGCCTGTGCAGGGAATGAGATGGGAAGAGTCTGTAGCCTGTGCAGGGAATGAGATGGGAAGAGTCTGTAGCCTGAGCAGGGAATGAGATGGGAAGAGTCTGTAGCCTGTGCAGTGAATGAGATGGGAAGAGTCTGTAGCCTGAGCAGGGAATGAGATGGGAAGAGTCTGTAGCCTGTGCAGTGAATGAGATGGGAAGAGTCTGTAGCCTGAGCAGGGAATGAGATGGGAAGAGTCTGTAGCCTGTGCAGGGAATGAGATGGGAAGAGTCTGTAGCCTGGCAGGGAATGAGATGGGAAGAGTCTGTAGCCTGAGCAGGGAATGAGATGGGAAGAGTGTGTAGCCTGAGATGGGAAGAGTCTGTAGCCTGTGCAGGGAATGAGATGGGATGAGTCTGTATGAGTCTGTAGCCTGAGCAGGGAATGAGATGGGATGAGTCTGTAGCCTGAGCAGGGCATGAGATGGGATGAGTCTGTTGCCTGACCATGGTAGACCTGGATGGTCTGTAGCCTGAGCAGGGTAGACCAGGGATGTCTGTAGCCTGAGCAGGGTAGACCAGGGATGAGTCTGTAGCCTGAGCAGGGTAGACCAGGGATGAGTCTGTAGCCTGAGCAGGGTAGACCAGGGATGAGTCTGTAGCCTGAGCAGGGTAGACCAGGGTCTGTAGCCTGAGCAGGGTCTTAGTCTGTAGCCTGAGCAGGGTAGACCAGGGATGAGTCTGTAGCCTGAGCAGGGTAGACCAGGGATGAGTCTGTAGCCTGAGCAGGGTAGACCAGGGATGAGTCTGTAGCCTGAGCAGGGTAGACCAGGGATGAGTCTGTAGCCTGAGCAGGGTAGACCAGGGATGAGTCTGTAGCCTGAGTAGGGTAGACCAGGGATGAGTCTGTAGCCTGAGCAGGGTAGACCAGGGATGAGTCTGTAGCCTGAGCAGGGTTGAGTCTGTAGCCTGATGACCAGGGATTAGTCTGTAGCCTGAGCAGGGTAGACCAGGGATGAGTCTGTAGCCTGAGTAGGGTAGACCAGGGATGAGTCTGTAGCCTGAGCAGGGTAGACCAGGGATGAGTCTGTAGCCTGAGCAGGGTAGACCAGGGATGAGTCTGTAGCCTGAGCAGGGTAGACCAGGGATAGAGTTTAATGGCTTAAAATAAAGGTTACAAATATGGCAGAAATACTGAGCTCCTTGTATTCAAATCAAATCCAATTTTATTTGTCACATGTGCTGAATACAACAGGTGTTGACCTTACAGTGAAATGCTTACTTACAAGCCTTTAACCAACAATGCAGTTTTAAGAAAAATAAGTGTTAATTCAAAAATAGGTAAGTAAAAAATGTAAATAACAAATAATTAAACAGCAGCAGTAAAATAACAAGCAAGGCTACATACAGTACAGGGGATACCGGTACAGAGTCAATGTGGAGGCTACATACAGTACAGGGGATACCGGAACAGAGTCAATGTGGAGGCTACATACAGTACAGGGGATACCGGAACAGAGTCAATGTGGAGGCTACATACAGTACAGGGGATACCGGAACAGAGTCAATGTGGAGGCTACATACAGTACAGGGGATACCGGTACAGAGTCAATGTGGAGGCTACATACAGTACAGGGGATACCGGTACAGAGTCAATGTGGAGGCTACATACAGTACAGGGGATACCGGTACAGAGTCAATGTGGAGGCTACATACAGTACAGGGGATACCGGTACAGAGTCAATGTGGAGGCTACATACAGTACAGGGATACAGGGGGAGGCTATACCGGAACAGAGTCAATGTGGAGGCTACATACAGTACAGGGGATACCGGTACAGAGTCAATGTGGAGGCTAGGCTACATACAGTACAGGGGATACCGGAACAGAGTCAATGTGGAGGCTACATACAGTACAGGGGATACCGGGGATACAGAGTCAATGTGGAGGCTACATACAGTACAGGGATACCGGTACAGAGTCAATGTGGAGGCTACATACAGTACAGGGGATACCGGAACAGAGTCAATGTGGAGGCTACATACAGTACAGGGGATACGGAACAGAGTCAATGGGATACCGAACAGAGTCAATGTGGAGGCTACATACAGTACAGGGGATACCGGAACAGAGTCAATGTGGAGGCTACATACAGTACAGGGATACCGGAACAGAGTCAATGTGGAGGCTACATACAGTACAGGGATACCGGAACAGAGTCAATGTGGAGGCTACATACAGTACAGGGGATACCGGAACAGAGTCAATGTGGAGGCTACATACAGTACAGGGGATACCGGTACAGAGTCAATGTGGAGGCTACATACAGTACAGGGGATACCGGAACAGAGTCAATGTGGAGGCTACATACAGTACAGGGGATACCGGAACAGAGTCACTGTGGAGAGCAATGTGGAGGCTACATACAGTACAGGGGATACCGGAACAGAGTCAATGTGGAGGCTACATACAGTACAGGGATACCGGAACAGAGTCAATGTGGAGGCTACATACAGTACAGGGGATACCGGAACAGAGTCAATGTGGAGGCTACATACAGTACAGGGGATACCGGAACAGAGTCAATGTGGAGGCTACATACAGTACAGGGGATACCGGAACAGAGTCAATGTGGAGGCTACATACAGTACAGGGGATACCGGAACAGAGTCAATGTGGAGGCTACATACAGTACAGGGGATACCGGAACAGAGTCAATGTGGAGGCTACATACAGTACAGGGGATACCGGAACAGAGTCAATGTGGAGGCTACATACAGTACAGGGATACCGGAACAGAGTCAATGTGGAGGCTACATACAGTACAGGGGATACCGGAACAGAGTCAATGTGGAGGCTACATACAGTACAGGGGATACCGGAACAGAGTCAATGTGGAGGCTACATACAGTACAGGGGATACCGGAACAGAGTCAATGTGGAGGCTACATACAGTACAACAGAGTCAATGTGGAGGCTACCAGGAACAGAGTCAATGTGGAGGCTACATACAGGACAGGGATACCGGTACAGAGTCAATGTGGAGGCTACATACAGTACAGGGGATACCGAACAGAGTCAATGTGGAGGCTACATACAGTACAGGGGATACCGGAACAGAGTCAATGTGGAGGCTACATACAGTACAGGGGATACCGGAACAGAGTCAATGTGGAGGCTAACAGTACAGGGGATACCGGAACAGAGTCAATGTGGAGGCTACATACAGTACAGGGGATACCGGTACAGAGTCAATGTGGAGGCTACATACAGTACAGGGGATACCGGAACAGAGTCAATGTGGAGGCTACATACAGTACAGGGGATACCGGTACAGAGTCAATGTGGAGGCTACATACAGTACAGGGGATACCGGAACAGAGTCACTTAGCTCTTGAAATATGCAAACTCATATGAACATTCTATCGTTATAGTATAGAGAACTAGCTGTTTCTCTATGAGTCATACTATAGGGCTGGCTATTTACAAAATCTATATACTGTATATATTGAACTAGGACAAATTTACAATGACGGCCTACACCAGCCAAACCCGGATGACACTGGGCCAATTGTGCGCAGCCCTATGAGGACTCACAATTACGGCCGGTTGTTATACAACCTGGAATCAAACCAGGACGTCTGTAGTGACGCCTCTAGAACAGAGATGCAGTGCCTTAGACCACTATGCCGCTCGGGAACCCCAAAGGTATGTGAGAACCTAATGATTTAGGTCTACAGTATGCCTTTAAAATAGCTCATTGATTTAGCTGTGGGTTACAGTAGCACATGTTGTTTCTGTTTGTCGTTAAGGTGAAGCATACATTGCAATGCATACTGTACATAAACTGTGTATACTGACTGACAGTCAAATGTTTTGTCAGCACACTGTGTTACACACATTAGGTTTTATATGATGGGTTATTCGGTAAATACAGGACACCCAAACTATCCAGCACTTTCCGAACTAGTCTATTCATACAATGTATCTCTTATTTAGTACTAAATAGATTGCAGAAACATTGGCCCAATAAAGTGTGGTGAACAAACTAAAAATACATCTTTAGTCCATCTCAGATAGACTCTGAATGGGAGAAATCTACTGCCCATTTTGGTTTTATTTATGTTCGGGTGCCCCATGAAAAATGATTTTAATCACATAAATGCATCCTGGTTGGAGTGTTGTTGAAGTTATCTTCCTATCACATCCATTTGATTGGATCTTCACTTTTCTGCTTGTTCTCTGGTACACTAGGGGTTAGAGGGGTTAGACCGTACCACTAGGGTCCCACTGAGGGGTTAGACCGTACCACTACGGTCCCACTGAGGGGTTAGACCGTACCACTATGGTCCCACTGAGGGGTTAGACCGTACCACTAGGGTCCCACTGAGGGGTTAGACCGTACCACTAGGGTCCCACTGAGAGGTTGGGCCGTACCACTAGGGTCCCACTGTGGGGTTAGACCGTACCACTAGGGTCCCACTGAGGGTTGGGCCGTACCACTAGGGTCCCACTGAGGGGTTGGGCCGCACCACTAGGGTCCCACTGAAGGGTTGGGCCGTACCACTAGGGTCTCACTGAAGGGTTGGGCCGTACCACTAGGGTCCCACTGAGGGGTTGGGCCGTACCACTAGCGTCCCACTGAGGGGTTGGACCGTACCACTAGGGTCTGTTTGAATAACTGACTGTTAGCTATTGATGTCCAGGAGAAGTTGCTCATCACATGGTATTTGATGTTTTCTACCAGCCCTTTCCTTCCAAGCTTGACTTTAAAGAAATTACTGTGTGAAATATGAATGGATGTAAAACAGGACTCAATAAGATCAACAACTGCTGCGCACAATCAGGCAGATGTGCTTATGGCCGTTTTATGGTTATTTGAATGTTGACTATAGCTCTTCATTAGTTAGATGAAGAGGCTAAAATTGTGTTGTTGCCAAGTATTAATGGCTGCTTCTCTCAGTCCAATCCAGTGAGTCTGATGGTTTAGAAGGAACGGTGTGTTTAAACTACTACTGTAGTTTCTATTATGACAGATGCTGTGGTTCATTATGTTGTAGGTAAACAGACTTTTTAACACTTGTGCACCCAGGCAACGCAAACGGACACACACACACACACATACTGTTCCGTCCTATGCAATCCTGACACACACACCCTTTTCTGATGCAAATGCGTTTCCATGGCACCTGGCTGCATGGAAACATAAAGTGTTTATCCAAATCAGCTGCCACATCCATCATACAGCTCAGTCTTCAACACCCATTATAGTCCCGTGAGGCTCAGTTGTTAGAGCATGGTGTTTGCAAAGCCAGGGTTGTGGATTTGATGAAAATATATGTGCTCTGGATAAATGTAAAAAATGACACTGTCCTGTCCAACAACAGAGCTCCGCACCTCTCCATGCTAACCAGCTCAGTGTTAGCCAAGGGCTAAGGAAGCGTACAGTGACTCATTACGGCTATACGTTTTCTCCAGGCAGATTACATGGTTACGAACAACTCCAGGCCAGGCCGACTCCTAGGGAATGCAGAGGGGAGAAGTGGTGACTGGTCATTTGGATCCCCATTAACTGTTTCTCATGCAGCAGCTACTCTTCCTGGGGTCCAAATGGTGAGGTCAGCAGCGAGCTGAGCAGACTGCAGTGGCTGTGTGACTAGCTGACGGGGATTGTCATTAAGGGGGATTGTCATGAGTGGTCTAATAATGTTGAAAGCTGCTATGTAAAAAGGAGGTGGTAACACAGAGTGAAAATGACCTGCCAGTGTCACTACCACGAGGAATGACCTGCCAGTGTCACTACCACGAGGAATGACCTGCCAGTGTCACTACCACGAGGAATGACCTGCCAGTGCCACTACCACGAGGAATGACCTGCCAGTGTCACTACCACGAGGAATGACCTGCCAGTGTCACTACCACGAGGAATGACCTGCCAGTGTCACTACCACGAGGAATGACCTGCCAGTGCCACTACCACGAGGAATGACCTGCCAGTGTCACTACCACGAGGAATGACCTGCCAGTGTCACTACCACGAGGAATGACCTGCCAGTGCCACTACCACGAGGAATGACCTGCCAGTGTCACTACCACGAGGAATGACCTGCCAGTGCCACTACCACGAGGAATGACCTGCCAGTGCCACTACCACGAGGAATGACCTGCCAGTGTCACTACCACGAGGAATGACCTGCCAGTGTCACTACCACGAGGAATGACGTGGACTCAGTCCCCTCATGGACTCAGTCCCCTCAAGGCCACACTACTTCATAATGCCTTTTATAAAGACAGTTTCTGGTATGAAGAATAGCCCCTGCTAACTATGAGTTGATATCCTTAGTTAGTATCTGGTGAGAGAATGAACTTCAGGAGCTACTTGAGGTATGTTGGTGCTCAGTGTGAAATATTGCAGTTCTGCCACAAGGTCTCACCTGGCGTTCCACAGGGTCTCACCCGGCGTTCCACAGGGTCTCACCTGGCGTTCCACAGGGTCTCACCTGGCGTTCCACAGGGTCTCACCTGGCGTTCCACAGGGTCTCACCTGGCATTCCACAGGGTCTCACCTGGCCTTCCACAGGGTCTCACCTGGCGTTCCACAGGGTCTCACCTGGCGTTCCACAGGGTCTCACCTGGCGTTCCACAGGGTCTCACCTGGCCTTCCACAGGGTCTCACCTGGCGTTTCACAGGGTCTCACCTGGCGTTCCACAAGGTCTCACCCGGCGTTCCACAGGGTCTCACCCGGCGTTCCACAGGGTCTCACCTGGCGTTCCACAGGGTCTCACCTGGCGTTCCACAGGGTCTCACCTGGCGTTCTATAGGGTTTGATTTTGGGTCCGCTACTGTTTTAGTTTATATATGTTACCCCTTGGCAGCGTTATCAGAAAACACAGAATTGATTTTCAATGCTACGCAGACGATACACAACTTTACTTTTCTCTGTCGCCAGAAGATTTTCGCTCCACGGATAAACGATTAGACTAATAGTGATTTAAATACTTGGATGGCTCACAGCTTCCTACAGCTAAATCAAGAGAAGACAGGAACTTTTTGTTGGAGACAAAGCACAGAGAGAGAATCTGGCCACACATTTTAATTCACGGGCAATAAAGATAAAACACAAGGTAAAAAACGTAGGTGTCATTTTAGATTCTTAACTCAATTTCAAATCACACATTAGGGATGTGACCAAAATAGCTTTTTTTCCCAAGTGAGGAACGTTGCCAAGGTGCGTCCGTTTCTCTCTCCGGCTGATACAGAGAGACTCATCCATTATTTTACTACTGTAATGCTCTCCTGTCTGGTCTACTCAAGAAAAGCATTGGTCAACTGCAAAACATACAGAATGCTGCAGCGCGGGTACTGACCAAGACCAGACAGATTTGGTTTTAAGGTCTCTGCACTGGCTGCCTGTGAGTTTTACAATTCATTTTTCTTCTATTGGTTTTTAAATCAATACACGGTTGTGCACCCCAATACATGTCAGACATACTTTTAAGTTATGTACCCAGTAGGTCCCTCAGGTCCTCTGGTACTGGCCTTTTAACTATCCCAAAGCCTAGGACCAAGAGGCATTGGAGAGGCAGCCATTAGTTATTATGATCCCAGCATCTGGAATAGCCTGCCAGAGAACCTGAGGGGGCTGAAACTGTGAACATATTTAAAATAGATCTTGAAAAACTTTTTTTAGCTTTGCTTTTCCTTAAGGTGCTTTTTAAGTTGTTGAGTTTTTGTTCTTTTTTAAATTTTTATCTCATGTTTGTTGTGTAGTAAATATTTCAGCTTTTATTTTCATAGTTTTAAAAAATATTTTCCCCGGTGAAACACATTGCATTGCAGTCCATGTCTGAAATATGCGGTTTAAATAAAGCTTGATTTGATAAGAAGTAGTGATATGAGTGTGAATTGAAAGATGTGTATACAAAACTTGCTACGCACTCAGTGGTTGAAAGATACCTTTTTTGTGCATGGTTGTGTATGTGAGTGTGCGCGTGTGTGTGTGTGTGTGACGCATGACCCAATCCCAGAGAGCTGAAATGGAATCTCCTTTTCTGGCAGCGAGTTCATGCTGTGGAATATCTTATTGAGTATTTACTCTCATCTCTCATACAGGAGGAGTGAAACTCTCTCATCATAATTCCTTATTCATGAGGAATCAGGTCTACTCTTTTCTAAGCATTATGCAAAGCAGCAGCCTCTGACAGTAGATACATCTGCATCCCAATATTCCCTCTGTAATACATGACTTTTGACAAGAGTATGGCCCCTGGTCAAAGGTAATGCATCCATACTGTAGGGATGCAGACCTATATTAAGGTGCATTCTGGGAAACTGTGAGGTGCTATTTCAATAGGAAAGAGGGATGTTGGCAGAATCCTTTTTTTTTTGCCTCCTGTCTAATAATTTCTCTCGATTCGACGTCTGAATGTGATGATTTAAACTAAAGGTGAAGAGGACAGCTAGGTTTCAGAAGGGGTTTGTGAGGTAGCAGTCACACTGGTTTGTACCTGGAGTTTGTTTGTGCCTTCCTGGCCATGAAGCAGTGTGCTCTCTCACCTGCTTATGCAAATGAAAATGTATTTGCTGAAGAAGTCACTGTTGTTGACCTCTGTGGTGTCTATGTTACAGTGAGTATGCCCTAGGCCTAGACAACTTCAGCAGAATTCTTCTGGATACCATCATGCTGTTTCAATGCGTCTACACACTCTGTTAAAGAGGAGTTTGCATAGAGCTTGGTATAACATGGTGAAAACTACTTTGTCATTCTGTATGCAAAACCATTTAATTGATTGTCTTATGCTATTCAAATGTTGTTGCAGGCCCCTTTTGTGTTTTTATTTGCATATGGAAAAACAAAAACGTGGTCCACGTTGATCCACAAATAAACGATGATTCAGTTGGATTTTCCTTTTGAAAGCATTAGTTGAATTTCTTTGTGTAGGGCAAGCTTGCTCACTCTATCACACCCTGTCATTGTCACTGAGCCCTACATTTCTCAAGAGCCAGCCAAGAAAGTCTCTACAGTTGTCAGTTTCACTTTGTTAATGAATTCCCAAATACCTACAGTAATATTCTAAGTTATTTTATTTTAATTCAGTTATTTTATTTCAGAAGTCATCCCATGGAGGCAGGTTTCTCTAAGATATCTCTGTCCTATATCAGATATCCACAATCACTTCTACAGTATTTACATTAGATCAGTTGTGTCTGTTAGTTTGACCTGAATGACTGTGATATCAATGACTGTACAACCCATTGCTATTTTTTTGTCTATTCACAATGTGTATCTGCCATCTTGAGCATTTGTCCTGGGCAGCGTACTGTATTTGTGTATTATCTTGTGTAAAGAGCTCTGTCCATCCATGCACTCTGAACTGACCCTGCCATTCCACACAGGTTCGTGTGTACCCGCCTTACATGCCCCTAGGTCATCCGTCTATTCACTCCAATTCACAGCTGTCTCTTATAATATATACTATATATACAAAAGTATGTGGACAAATTAGTGGATTATAAAATTAAGCACACAGCCATGCAATCTCCCTAGACAAACATTGGCAGAAGAATGGCCTCACTGAAGAGCTCAGTGACTTTCAGTGACCTTTTTGTTGGCACTGTCATAGGATGTCACATTCCCAACAATTCAGTTCGTCAAATGTCTGCCCTGCTAGATCTGCCCCGGTCAACTGTAAATGCTCTTATTGTGAAGTGGAAATGTCTAGGAGCAACAACGGCTCAGCCGCGAAGTGGTAGGCCACACAAGCTCACAGAATGGGACCGCCGAGTACTGCAGCACGTAGTGTGTAAAAATCGTCTGTCCTCAGTTGTAACACTCACTACCGAGTTCCAAACTGCCTCTGGAAGCAACGTCAGCACAATAACTATTCGTTGGAAGCTTCATGAAATGGGTTTCCATGGCCGCACAGCCGCGCACAAGCAGACGCAAAGGGGGAACCAACTCCTTATTAAGGAGTGGAGGCTGTTATAGCAGCAAAGGGGGAACCAACTCCATATTAATGAGTGGAGGCTGTTACAGCAGCAAAGGAGGAACCAACTCCATATTAATGAGTGGAGGCTGTTACAGCAGCAAAGGAGGAACCAACTCCATATTAATGAGTGGAGGCTGTTACAGCAGCAAAGGAGGAACCAACTCCATATTAATGAGTGGAGGCTGTTACAGCAGCAAAGGAGGAACCAACTCCATATTAAGGAGTGGAGGCTGTTACAGCAGCAAAGGGGGAACCAACTCCATATTAATGAGTGGAGGCTGTTACAGCAGCAAAGGAGGAACCAACTCCATATTAATGAGTGGAGGCTGTTAAAGCAGCAAAGGAGGAACCAACTCCATATTAATGAGTGGAGGCTGTTACAGCAGCAAAGGAGGAACCAACTCCATATTAATGAGTGGAGGCTGTTACAGCAGCAAAGGAGGAACCAACTCCATATTAATGAGTGGAGGCTGTTACAGCAGCAAAGGAGGAACCAACTCCATATTAATGAGTGGAGGCTGTTACAGCAGCAAAGGAGGAACCAACTCCATATTAATGAGTGGAGGCTGTTACAGCAGCAAAGGAGGAACCAACTCCATATTAATGAGTGGAGGCTGTTACAGCAGCAAAGGGGGAACCAACTCCTTATTAATGAGTGGAGGCTGTTATAGCAGCAAAGGGGGGACTGACTCCATATTAATGAGTGGAGGCTGTTACAGCAGCAAGGGGGGAACCAACTCCTTATTAAGGAGTGGAGGCTGTTACAGCAGCAAAGGAGGAACCAACTCCTTATTAATAAGTGGAGGCTGTTACAGCAGCAAAGGAGGAACCAACTCCTTATTAAGGAGTGGAGGCTGTTACAGCAGCAAAGGAGGAACCAACTCCATATTAATGAGTGGAGGCTGTTACAGCAGCAAAGGAGGAACCAACTCCATATTAATGAGTGGAGGCTGTTACAGCAGCAAAGGAGGAACCAACTCCATATTAAGGAGTGGAGGCTGTTATAGCAGCAAAGGGGGAACCAACTCCAAAGGGGGAACCAACTTATTAATGAGTGGAGGCTGTTACAGCAGCAAAGGAGCCAACTCCATATTAATGAGTGGAGGCTGTTACAGCAGCAAAGGAGGAACCAACTCCATATTAATGAGTGGAGGCTGTTACAGCAGCAAAGGAGGAACCAACTCCATATTAATGAGTGGAGGCTGTTACAGCAGCAAAGGAGGAACCAACTCCATATTAATGAGTGGAGGCTGTTACAGCAGCAAAGGAGGAACCAACTCCATTAATGATTAAGGAGTGGTGGAGGCTGTTACAGCAGCAAAGGGGGAACCAACTCCATATTAATGAGTGGAGGCTGTTACAGCAGCAAAGGAGGAACCAACTCCTTATTAATGAGTGGAGGCTGTTACAGCAGCAAAGGAGGAACCAACTCCATTATTAATGAGTGGAGGCTGTTATTAAGCAGCAGGCTGTTAGGAGGAACCAACTCCATATTAATGAGTGGAGGCTGTTACAGCAGCAAAGGAGGAACCAACTCCATATCAATGAGTGGAGGCTGTTACAGCAGCAAAGGAGGAACCAACTCCTTATTAAGGAGTGGAGGCTGTTATAGCAGCAAAGGAGGAACCAACTCCTTATTAATGAGTGGAGGCTGTTACAGCAGCAAAGGAGGAACCAACTCCTTATTAAGGAGTGGAGGCTGTTACAGCAGCAAAGGAGGAACCAACTCCTTATTAAGGAGTGGAGGCTGTTATAGCAGCAAAGGAGGAACCAACTCCTTATTAATGAGTGGAGGCTGTTACAGCAGCAAAGGAGGAACCAACTCCATATTAATGAGTGGAGGCTGTTACAGCAGCAAAGGAGGAACCAACTCCATATTAATGAGTGGAGGCTGTTACAGCAGCAAAGGAGGAACCAACTCCTTATTAAGGAGTGGAGGCTGTTATAGCAGCAAAGGGGGAACCAACTCCTTATTAAGGAGTGGAGGCTGTTACAGCAGCAAAGGAGGAACCAACTCCATATTAATGAGTGGAGGCTGTTACAGCAGCAAAGGAGGAACCAACTCCATATTAATGAGTGGAGGCTGTTACAGCAGCAAAGGAGGAACCAACTCCATATTAATGAGTGGAGGCTGTTACAGCAGCAAAGGAGGAACCAACTCCATATTAATGAGTGGAGGCTGTTACAGCAGCAAAGGAGGAACCAACTCCTTATTAAGGAGTGGAGGCTGTTATAGCAGCAAAGGGGGGACTGACTCCATATTAATTTTGGAATGAGATGTTAGACGAGCAGGTGTCTACATGCTTTTGATCATGTAGATATTTAGTGGTAGAGCTACTTTATGTGGATTGGATAGATTGGTCTGTCTGCTTAAGTTATCAGGTGTGTCTCTCTATGCAGGGCAACAACTTGTATTTTCATTGGTGAGCTAACTACTTGTGTTGTAGTGGATGATTGTCTGGTTAACTTCTAGTTGTTGTGTTTCCTTGCAGGGCATCAACATTGCAGGGTCAAGTAATGCTGAGACCGCTCCTCCTGCCAACCCAGGGATGTACCAACTGGACATCACTCTAAAGAGGGGACACAACCTCGCCATCAGGGACAGAGGAGGTATCTCTCTGTGGGATCCATCTATCTCTATCTCTCTGTGGGATCCATCTCTCTCTATCTCTCTGTGGGATCCATCTCTCTCTCTCTCTCTCTCTCTCTATCTCTATGTCTCTATGTGATCCATCTCTCTCTTTCTCTATCTCTCTGTGGGATCCATCTCTCTCTATCTCTATCTCTCTGTGGGATCCATCTCTCTTTCTCTCTTTCTCCATCTCTCTGTGGGATCCATCTATCTTTCTCTCTCTCTCTTTCTCTATCTCTCTGTGGGATCCATCTCTCTCTTTCTCTATCTCTCTGTGGGATCATCTGTCTCTTTCCCTCTATCTCGATCTCTGTGGGATCCATCTCTCTTTCTCTCTTTCTCCATCTCTCTGTGGGATCCATCTATCTTTCTCTCTCTCTCTCTTTCTCTATCTCTCGGTGGGATCCATCTCTCGCTCTCTCTTTCTCTATCTCTCTTTGGGATCCATCTCTCTCTTTCTCTCTGTGGGATCCATCTCTCTCTCTATCCCTCTTTCTCCCTCTCTCGCTGCTCCCGAGTGGCGCAGCGGTCGAAGGCACTGCATCTCAGTGCTTGAGGTGTCACTACAGACTCTGGTTTGTTTCCAGGCTGTATCACAACTGGCCTTAATTGGGAGCCGGGGTAGGCCGTCATTGTAAATAAGAGTTTGTTTTTAACTGGTTTGCCTGGTTTCATAACAAAACAAAAAAAATAAACTCTGTGGGATCCATCTCTCTCTGTTTACCTCTTTCTCTATCTCTTTAGGATCCATCTCTCTCAATTCAATTTCAATTTAAGTGGCTTTATTGGCATGGGAAACCCTCTCTCTCTATCTATCTCTGTGGGTTATATCCCTCTCTCTCTATCTCTGTGGGTTATATCACTCTATCTCTGTGGGTTATATCACTCTCTCTATCTCTGTGGGTTATATCACTCTCGCTCTATCTCTGTGGGTTATATCACTCTCTCTCTCTATCTCTGTGGGTTATATCACTCTCTCTATCTCTGTGGGTTATATCACTCTCGCTCTATCTCTGTGGGTTATATCACTCTCTCTATCTCTGTGGGTTATATCACTCTCTCTCTCTATCTCTGTGGGTTATATCTCTCTCTATCTCTGTGGGTTATATCACTCTCTCTATCTCCTTGGGTTATATCACTCTCTCTCTCTATCTCTGTGGGTTATATCACTCTCTCTATCTCTCTGGGTTATATCACTCTCTCTCTATCTCTCTGGGTTATATCACTCTCTCTATTTCCGTGGGTTATATCACTCTCTCTCTCTCTATCTCTGTGGGTTATATCACTCTCTCTCTATCTCTGTGGGTTATATCACTCTCTCTCTATCTCTGTAGGTTAAATCACTCCCTCTCTCTCTATCTCTGTGGGTTCTACCTCTCTATTTTTCTCTCTGTTTGGATTTCTCTGTGGATATCCTCTCTCTTTCTTTATGGATTTTCGATCCCTCTCTCTCTCTCTCTCTCTTGATTCCATCTGTCTTTTTCTGTGAATTCTCTCTCTCTCTCTCTCTCTCTCTCCCTCTCTTTCTCTCTCTTGATTCCATCTGTCTTTTTCTGTGAATTATCTCCCTCTCTTTCTCTCTCTTGATTCCATCTGTCTTTTTCTGTGAATTCTCTCTCCCTCTCCCTCTCTTTCTCTCTCTTGATTCCATGTCTTTTTCTGTGAATTATCTCCCTCTCTTTCTCTCTCTTGATTCCATCTGTCTTTTTCTGTGAATTCTCTCTCTCTCTCTCTCTCTCTCTCCCTCTCTTTCTCTCTCTTGATTCCATCTGTCTTTTTCTGTGAATTATCTCCCTCTCTTTCTCTCTCTTGATTCCATCTGTCTTTTTCTGTGAATTCTCTCTCTCTCTCTCTCTTTCTCTCTCTTGATTCCATCTGTCTTTTTCTGTGAATTCTCTCTCTCTCTCTCTCTCTCACCCTGTTTCTTTGTCTCTCTGTCTTGTAGACTACTCATTAGGACTGCTAAAATAGGCCTTTCCACATCCAGCAGCAGAGGGCTATAATTGCAGCCTGCATCTGGTTTGCTGACTGTTAAAGTAACTGTACTCATAATCTTATACTCATAATTGTGGCTGAAGCCAAAAAATAAACTGTAAACAGACCGTTTAAAAAATGCTTGCTTTTGCACCATAGAAGATGAAGGCCAATCAGCGTTCTACTCGCATGAATATTTTTAATGACCGGTAGGCCCACACCATTTTGTTTTTTGGGTATGCCCACTCCATTCCAAAACAGAAAAGCAGTTTTTTAACGTACTTCATTACATTTTTTGGGAAGAAAACGATTCCACTCATATTGCAATTAATTATAGGTCATATTTCATGTACATCTGGAAATACTGGACAGTTACAATGATCATAATGGGTGTGAGCCGAATGCAACCAAATGCACAGAGATGTCTGTCTGTGTATCAAAGAAATACAGCACTTCGTTTTTGTATTTCTTACAGATTCAACAAGTCAATTTAATATATTTATTGGATCCCATTGAAAAGGAGGTTCTACCTTTTCTCTTAAGCTATAAAGGGATAGTAAAATGAAATAGCTCTTTACTATTTATGATCGGGCTCTTACTGAATCGAAGGAGGGAAAACCAATGTGATCTCTTACCAAGTCTCAGAAGCAGAACTGCTGTCCTCACAGGTGTTGAAACAGTAATACTCAGAGAGCAAAAGCTCCATGCCCCTCCCTAGGAGTCTGGCAGGCTATAGCTCAACCACTCTATGGGACATCACATTGGTCTATCTCAGTCCAGGCACAGATCATCAGTGTGTGTGTGTGGGAGAGCGTTGGTCTACAGCCAGGGCACCAGCAATCGAGCAGTCTGTCTCAGAAACCAATGGGACCTCCTGACAAGTGGAGCAGGTATACAGGAGGCCATAATTCTCCTTATCTCCTCACATAGAGCTCTTAGACCTGACATATAGGGGAGAATGAGATCCTATTAGACCTGTCATAGAGGGGAGAATGAGATCATATTAGACCTGTTATAGAGGGGAGAATGAGATCCTATTAGACCTGTTATAGAGAGGAGAATGATATGCTATTAGACCTGTCATAGAGGGGAGAATGAGAACCTATTAGACCTCTTATTTAGGGGTGAGAATGAGATCCTATTAGACCTGATATAGAGGGGAGAATGAGATCCTATTAGACCTGTTATAGAGGGGAGAATGATATCCTATTAGACCTGTTATAGAGGGGAGAATGAGATCCTATTAGACCTTATATAGAGGGGAGAATGAGATCCTATTAGACCTGTTATAGAGGGGAGAATGATATCCTATTAGACCTGTTATAGAGGGGAGAATGAGATCCTGTTAGACCTGTCATAGAGGGGAGAATGAGATCCTGTTAGACCTGTCATAGAGGGGAGAATGAGATCCTATTAGACCTGTTATAGAGGGGAGAATGAGATCCTATTAGACCTGTTATAGAGGGGAGAATGAGATCCTATTAGACCTGTTATAGAGGGGAGAATGAGATCATATTAGACCTGTTATAGAGGGGAGAATGAGATCCTATTAGACCTGTGACCTGTAATATGTATCTTTGTCACATAACTGCTATAATGCATAATTCTCCTGGACCTAAGGCACTCACCCCTGTCCAAATTAGCTTCCAATGACAACCTCTGGTCAGGTACTACATGGCTGTGACCAGGTGAAGCCCCACTGTCTGCTCTCTCCCAGGTGGTTGGGTGTTACTGGGCGATGGTGATGGTGGGGCACAGCCACAGAGGTGACGTCCCCAATATAGCACACTACTTTAGACCAGAGCCCATAAGGCACCCTATTCCCTATATAGTGCACTACTTTAGGCCAGAGCCCATAGGGCACCCTATTCCCTATATAGTGCACTACTTTAGGCCAGAGCCCATAAGGCACCCTATTCCCTATATAGTGCACTACTTTAGGCCAGAGCCCATAGGGCACCCTATTCCCTATATAGTGCACTACTTTAGGCCAGAGCCCATAAGGCACCCTATTCCCTATATAGTGCACTACTTTAGGCCCGAGCCCATAGGGCACCCTATTCCCTATATAGTGCACTACATTTGACTAGAGCACTCTGTAGGGAATAGGGTACCGTTTGAAACACAGCCAAGACTATAGTATCATGACCACTGGACCTGGTAGGACAGAGACCAGATCACCAGCTCTGTCTGGCTGATGGAGTGTACTATATACATGCTGAGGAAATTAGAACAAGTGGGTTGGGTGTTTTGTTTTTGTTTACTGTAGAGCAATAGTAATAGGATGCATAGACATGACACAGGTAATGTGAGTGTAGCTTCACAATACATGCTTTTAAAAAGTTTACAATTGAATCACAGAAGTTGTTTGAGTATTTCTACTGTGAAAGCTTGTTTTCTGAATGGAGAGTCAGGGTGGGTGTGGCTTTGGTTGGGGTGTCATGTGCTTGGAGAGGCTGTTCTTGCTGTATGCCCTTTATTATGAAATTTAAAGGGCCGTGTGTGTGTGTGTGTGTGTGTGTGTGTGTAGTTTAGCATTTTCCAAGCGTTCCTCGTCTGCCTCTACAAACCCTGTTCCTTCTGAGATTGACGATAAGACCAGTCAGCATGTTAAATCAAAGTTTATTTGTCACATGTGCCGAATACAACAGGTGTAGACCTTACAGTGAAATGCTTACTTACAGGCTCTAACCAATAGTGCAAAAAAGGCGTTAGGTGAACAATAGGTAAATAAAGAAATAAAACAACAGTAAAAAGACAGGCTATATACAGTAGCGAGGCTATATACAGTAGAGAGGCTATAAAAGTAGAGAGGCTACATACAGACACCGGTTAGTCAGGCTGATTGAGGAAGTATTTACATGTAGATATGGTTAAAGTGACCATGCATATATGATGAACAGAGAGTAGCAGAAGCGTAAAAGAGGGGTTGGCGGGTGGTGGGACACAATGCAGATAGTCCGGGTAGCCATTTGATTACCTGTTCAGGAGTCTTATGGCTTGGGGGTAAAAACTGTTGAGAAGCCTTTTTATCCTAGACTTGGCACTCTGGTAACACTTGCCATGCGGTAGGAGAGAGAACAGTCTATGACTGGGTGGCTGGGGTCTTTGATCATTTTTAGGTCCTTTGACACCGCCTGGTATAGAGGTCCTGGATGGCAGTCAGCTTAGCCCCAGTGATGTACTGGGCCGTACGCACTACCCTCTGTAGTGCCTTGCGGTCAGAGGCCGAATAATTGCCATACCAGGCAGTGATGCAACCAGATGCTCTCGATGTTGCAGCTGTAGAACCTTTTGAGGATCTCAGGACCCAGGCCAAATCTTTTTAGTTTCCTGAGGGGGAATAGGTTTTGTCGTGCCCTCTTCACGACTGTCTTGGTGTGTTTGGACCATTCTAGTTTGTTGTTGATGTGGACACCGAGGAACTTGAAGCTCTCAACCTGCTCCACTACAGCCCCGTTGATGAGAATGTGGCTGCAGCACAGCATAGCACACAGCCACCAATCCTATTACCTCAATATGGGGCTCAATATGTTTGCATGTAATAACTAATAATTATGTAAACGTGATATTCCGTTGCTAATGGGAGACACTGAAGTCTAGAATGTATCGTGAGAGAGTTGTTGAACTTTGTCTGCTCCCTTTTGTGGTATTGCATACGGCCATGTTGACTCAAATAAACATCTGGCTTTATTGAATCTTCCTCTGCTGTTTGTTCTGCCTTGTCATTACCCTCAACTGATGCATTACCATTTTCAGATATCCTGCTATGTCATTATCTACTCTATTCCATACATCTTCAAATGTCATTTTATTTCTTTATTTTTCATCATCTTGCGATACTATCTCTTTTATAGATGATTTGTTTTCTGTATTCATCCAGTCTCACCATGTCATGCTTCTTACCCAGGCAAAATATGCCAGAGCTACCACACACTAAATGATACTTCTCTTCAATTGTGTGGATTTTGTTTTGTTTGTCGCTACTTTATCACTACTCTGGATGGTTCTGACTTAGAATATGTGGACAACTACAAATACCTAGGTGTCTGATTAGACTGTAAACTCTCCTTCCAGACTCATATTAAGCATCTCCAATCCAAAATTAAATCTAGAATCGGCTTCCTATTTCGCAACAAAGCATCTTTCACTCATGATGCCAAACATACCCTCGTAAAACTGACTATCCTACCGATCCTTGACTTCTGCGATGTAATTTAGCCTCCAACACTTTACACAGCAAATTGGATGCAGTCTATCACAGTGCCATCCGTTTCGGCACCATAGCCCCATATACTACCCACCACTGAGACCTGTACGCTCTCGTTGGTTGGCCCTCGCTTCATATTTGTCGCCAAACCCACTGGCCCCAGGTCAAGTCCTTGCTAGGTAAAGCCCCGCCTTATCTCAGCTCAATGGTCACCATAGCAGCACCCATCCGTAGCATGCGCTCCAGCAGGTATATTTCACTGTTCACCCCCAAAGCCAATTCCCCCATTGGCCGCCTTTCCTTACAGTTCTCAACTGTCAAAGACTGGAACAAATTGCTAAAATCACTTAAGCTGGAGACTCATATCTCCCTCACTAACTTTAAGCATCAGCTATCAGTGCAGCTTACAGATCATTGCACCTGTACATAGCCCCTCTGTAAATAGCCCATCCAACTACCTCATCCCCATATTGTTATTTATTTTATTTATATATTTAAAAAACAAATGTTGCTCCTTTGCCCACCATTTTCATTACTTGCACGTTCATCTTCTGCAAATCTATCACTCCAGTGTTTATTTGTGAAATTGTAATTATTTCGCCACTACGGTCTATTTATTGCCTTACCTCCCTAATCTTACTTCATTTGCACACACTGTATAATTTTTTTTCTACTGTGTTATTGACTGTGCGATTTTTTTATCCCATGTGTAACTGTAACTCTGTGTTGTTGTTTGTGTCACACTGCTTTATCTTGGCCAGGTCGCAGTTGTAAATGAGAACTTGTTCTCAACTGGCCTACCTGGTTAAATAAAGGTGAAATAAATACAAATCGATGACAAACTTTTAACCACACGTCTCTATCATTCGCGCTCTCTCCATCCCTCTGTCTCTCCATCTCCCACTCTCTCCATCCCTCTGTCTCTCCATCTCCCACTCTCTCCATCCCTCTGTCTCTCCATCTCCCACTCTCTCCATCCCTCTGTCTCTCCATCTCCCACTCTCTCCATCCCTCTGTCTCTCCATCTCCCACTCTCTCCATCCCTCTGTCTCTCCATCTCCCACTCTCTCCATCCCTCTGTCTCTCCATCTCCCACTCTCTCCATCCCTCTGTCTCTCCATCTCCCACTCTCTCCATCCCTCTGTCTCTCCATCTCCCACTCTCTCCATCCCTAAGGCTGATAATTAAAGGAGGTGATTTGTGAGTTGGAGAACAGGGGGAACATTTGTGGTCAGTATCTCTCCTGAGTGTGTGTCTGATAGAGTACTCTTCAAAACATCTATATGGGCTGCAGGTAGCCTCGGTTAGAGCAATGGGCCAGTAACCGAAAGGTGACAAATCTGCCATTGTACCCTTGAGCACGGCACTTAAGCCTAATTGACCTCACTCTCTGTGGGCGTCTCACATGGAGGTGGATATGCAAGAAACTAATTTCCATTACACACAATTGTCTAACAGGACAAATATAAGCCCCCCAAATTATTATTATTATAGATAATCCTACATTTAGTAGTCTCACTGGGTAGGAGTTGGCAAAGTTCACATTTGTAGTAAATTACAGAGGTTTGGTGTGAATCGGTTGAGCACAGAGATATGTCATTTTAAGCTGTTGAGCATATTAGGATGAGACTAGTTTTTGTATAATGTTGTGTAAAATGACATTACCACTCCTCACACTGACTACAGGCCAGAGCTCTGTTCCATCACAGCTTTGGGTGTCAAGAGCAGGTGGCAAAAAAATCTCCTCAATAACCCTATAATTTAAATCAAGTCAACGTTTATTGTTCGCGTACACAGATTTGCTGATGTTATTTTTTAAATGTATCTTCTTCCTAATGCATTTGAGCCAATTAATTGTGTTGTGACAAGGTAGGAGTGGTATACAGAAGAACCCTATTTGGTAAAAGAACAAGTCCATATTATTATTAAGAACAAAGAAACGACAGCCCATCATTACTTTAAGACATGAAGGTCAGTCAACCCGGAACAGTTTAAGAACTTTGAACGTTTCTTCAAGTGCAGTCGCCGCAAAAAACATCAAGCGCTGTGATGAAACTGGCTCTCATGAGGGCCACAGGAAAGGAAGACTCAGAGTTACCTCTGCTGCAGAGGATTTTGGTGCTCTTTAATTATTATTATTATTTTTTAAATATTTTTTATATCAGTTGATTTTAGAAACTAATTTCTTAACAGTTCATTTTCTTAAACCTGCATCGTTGGTTAAGGGCTTGTAAATAATCACTTTACTGTAAGGTGTATTGTTGTATTCAGCGCATGTGACAAAATCTAATTTGATTTGATAAGTTCATGAGTTAACTGCACCTGTTAAAAAGAGACCGCGTGAAATCAGGCCTTCATGGTTTAATTGCTGCAAAGAAACCACTACTAAAGGACACCAATAACAAGAATAGACTTGCTTGGGCCAAGAAATATTAGCAATGGACATTAGACCGGTGGAAATCTGTCCTTTGGTCTGATGAGTCCAATTTGATATTTTTGGTTCCAACTGCTGTGTCTTTGTGAGACGTAGAGTAGGTGAACAGGTGATCTCAACATATGTGGTTCCCACGGTGAAGCATGGAGGAGGAGGTGTGATGGTGTGGGGGTGCTTTTTGCTGGTGACACTGCCTGTGATTTATTTAGAATTCAAGGCACACTTAACCATCATGGCTACGACAGCATTCTGCGGCGATATGCCATTCCGTCTGGTTTGAGCTTAGTTGCACTATAATTTGTTTTTCAACAGGACAATTA
Organism: Oncorhynchus nerka; assembly: GCF_034236695.1. Lineage (NCBI taxonomy): Eukaryota > Metazoa > Chordata > Actinopteri > Salmoniformes > Salmonidae > Oncorhynchus > Oncorhynchus nerka. The sequence goes on along the minus strand of NC_088422.1, from coordinate 17,483,255 downwards.
CCCAAAACACACCTCCAGGCTGTGTAAGGGCTATTTGATCAAAGAGAGTGATGTAGTGCTGCATCAGATGACCTGGCCTCCACAATCACCTGACCTCAACCCAGTTGTGGAAACAGTTGTGGAAACATCTGAAGGATGATCAATGGAAACAGGATGCATCAATTTCGACTCCCATAGCAAAGGGTCTGAATAGTAATGTAAATAAGGTATTTTTTTATTTTTATATATCATAAATTTGCAAACATTTCTAAAAATCTGAATACTTATGTAAATAAGGTAGTTCTGTTTATTATTTGTTATAAATGTGCAAACATTTCTAAAAACCTATTTTCAGTTTGTCATTATCGGGTATTGCGTGTAGATTGATGAGCAAAAAGGCTGTAACATAACATTTGAACATTTTTTTAAAATTTATTTGACACCTTTTCCTCCCCAATTTCGTGGTATCCAATTGTCTCATCGCTACAGCTCCCGTCACGAAGGTTGAAGGTCATGCGTCCTCCGATACACAACCCAACCAAGCCGCACTGCTTCTTAACACAGCGCGCATCCAACCCGGAAGCCTGCCACACCAATGTGTCGGAGGAAACACCGTGCACCTGGAAACCTTGGTTAGCGTGCACTGCGCCCGGCCCGCCACAGGAGTCGCTGGTGCGCGATTAGACAAGGATATCCCTACCGGCCAAACCCTCCCTGACCCGGACGACGCTAGGCCAATTGTGCTTCGCTCCACAGACCTCCCGGGCGCGGCCGGTTACGACAGAGCCTGGGTGCAAACCCAGAGTCTCTGGTGGCACAGCTGGAACCAACAAGACCCTGAAGTACAGCGCCCTTAACCACTGCACCACCCGCGAGGCCCCACATAACAACATTTTGAAAAAAATCAATGGGTCTGAATACTTCCCAAATGCATTGTACATAAAAAGTGTGTAAAATGTCTATGTACAGTACATAGGGCAGCAGTCTCTAAGGTGAAGGGTAGAGTACCGGGTGGTAGCCGGCTATAACAGTGACTAAGGTTCAGGGCAGGGTACGGGGCAGAGGCCAGCTAGTGATGACTGTTTTACAGTCTGATGGCTTGGATATAGAAGCTGTTTTTCAGTCTCTCGGCTTTGATCCACCTGTACTGTCTCTGCCTTCTAGATGGTAGCTGGGTGTACAGGCCATGGTTGGGCGACTGAGGTCCTTGATGATCTTGTTGGCCTTCCTGTGACACCTAGTGCTGTAGATGTCCTGGAGGACAGGTATTGTGCCCCCGTAATGTGTTAGGCTGACCACAGTAACAGCAGCGAATGTGATGAGTCAAAAAAGTTTGTGCAAAAAGGGTCATTGCAGATAGTCCGGGTAGCTATTGGTTAACTATTTAACTAACTATTTAGCAGTCTTATGGCTTGGGGGTAAAACTGTTCAGGGTCCTGTAGGTTCCTGATTTGGACCATCTGTATCGCTTGCCGTGCAGTAGCAGAGCGAATAGTCTATGACTTGGGTGGCTTGAGTCTGACAATTGTTTGTGCCTTCTTCTGACACAGGTCCTGGTATAGAGGTCCTGGATGGCAAGGAGCTTGGCCACGGTGATGTACTGGGCCTTACGCACTACCCTCTGTATCGCCTTGCCAAGCAGTTGCCATGCCAAGAGAAGATGCAGCCAACCAAGATGCTCTCAATGGTGCAGCTGTTGAACTTTTTGAGGATCTGAGGGCCCATGCCAAATCTTTTCAGCCTCCTGAGGCGGAAGAGGCATTGTTGTGCCCTTTTCACGACTGTGTTGGTGTGTGTGGAGCATGATAATTCTTTAATGATGTGGACACTAAGGAACTTGAAGCTTCCAACCTGCTCCACTAGAGCCCCGTCAATGTGAATGGGGGCGTGCTCAGCCCTCTGTTTCATGTAGTCCACGATCAACTTTGTCTTGCTGATATAGAGGGAGAGGTTGTTGTCCTTGCAGGTGATATGGTCCTTAGCTAGCCTCTCAAAGCACTTCATGATGAAAGCTCCTTTGTTTTGTTGACATTGAGGGAGAGCCTATTTTCCTGGAACCACTCAACCACTCAAATAAGAACTTGTTCTCAACTAGCCTACCTGGTGAAATAAAAAATAAAAAAAATAAACAGGGCTCTCACCTTCTCCCTGTAGGCTGTATCGTCATTGTTGGTCATCAGGTCAACCACTGTTGTTTCATCAGCAAGCTTAATTATTTAGTTGGAGCGTGCGTGGCCATGCAGTCATGGGGGAACAGGGAGTACAGGAGGGGGCTGAGCACCCCTGTGCTGAGGATCAGAGTGGCAGAGGTGTTGCCTACCTTCACCAATTGAGTTCGGCCCGTCAGGAAGTCCAGGACCCAGTTGCACATGGAAGGGTTCAGACCCAGGGCCCTGAGCTTAGTGATGAGCTTGGAGGGCACTATGCTGTTGAAGGCTGAGTTGTAGTTGATGAACAGCATTCTTATATTTCTCTTGTCCAGGTGGGATATGGCAGTGTGCAGTGCAATGGCAAATTATCTGTTGGGGCATTGTAGTGGATTTAGGGTGGAGGTGATATGGTCCTTAAAACTTGTTAAGCCTATGGGTTCCCCTACAGGAACTACACCCCCCCGTTCAGCTGAAACGGTGGCGCAGGGAATGCAAAAATATTCGTAGAAATATTTAACCTCCACACATTAACAAGTCCAATACCTCAAATGAAAGATAAACACCTTGTTCATCTACCCAGCGTGTCAGATTTTTAAAATGTTTACGGTGAAAACACAGCATATATTTATGTTAGACCACCACCAAAACAAAGAGAAAACGTAGCCATTTTGCACCACAAAAGATAAAATGACAAAAAGCAGGATTTAAAAAAAAATCATTCACTAACCTCTTGAAAATCTTCATCAGATGACAGTCATATGACATGTTACACAGTACATTTATGTTTTGTTCGATAATATGCATTTTATATCCATAAATCTCGGTTTACATTGACGCCATGTTCAGAAAATTCTCCAAAATGTCCGGAGGAATTATAGAAAGCTACGCCAGATAACAGAAATACTCATCATAAACTTTGACTAAAGATACATGTTCTACATATAATTAAAAAGATACACTGGTTCTTAATGCAACCGCTGTGTCACATTTTTTTTTTAACGTTACGGAAAAAGCCTAACATTGCAATAATCTGAGACAGCGGAGAAATATTGTTACGTCTGAGCGCTATGTTGGAGTCAACAGAAATACAAAATTACAACATAAATATTCCCTTACCTTTGAATGTCTTCGATCAGAATGTAGTGCAAGGAGTCCTAGTTCAACAATAAATTGTTTTGTTTCATAATGTTCAATTCTAGTGTCCATGTAGCAGCATTTGCTACCACTTTCAGCTCAAATGCCCAAAAAATGACTTCTGGTCCAGGATAATTTTGCATCAAAACTTCCAAATTACATATTACAGGTCGACGAAACTGGTCAAACTAAGTGCAGAATCAATCTTCAGGATGTTATGATCATACAGATCGAATAGCATTCCAACCGGGCAATCCTAGTTCATCTGGGGCTGATTGGAACAGACGAAACACTCCAACGCATACGCGCCTTCAAGCACATGAATCTTTTGCGACACTCTAGCACTTTCCTTCCCATTAGGTCAAAGTTCACAGCAAATGCTCCATTACACTTTCTACTGAATGAGGACATCTAGTGGAATACTTAGGAAGTGATTCCAGATCCATAACTTGTTGGGAAGGGAGGGGGCGATGACGTCAAAGTTGCCCCAACTTTCAGGACTTCAAAACTAGTTTGCAAGATTGCCTGCCCTGTGAGTTCTGTTAGTTCACTATGGGCACGCAATTCATCCAACGGGGAAATACTGCCCCCTATCCTTAACTTAACAAGCCTCTCAAAGCACTTCATGATGACAGAAGTGAGTGCTACAGGGCGATAGTCATTTAATTCAGTTAGCTTTGGGTACAGGAGTGGGGACAACGGACTGGGATATGGAGAGATTGAATATGTACGTAAACACTCCAGCCAGATAGTCTGCACATGCCGAGACGCGGCTTGGGATGCCACCTTGGCCGGCAGTCTTGTGAGGGTTAATATGCTTAAATGACTTAAGTAGCCCATGGAGAACGAGAGTACACAGTCCTCAGTGTTGTTTTCTTTCTAAGCCGGTGAAGAAGGTGCCATCTATCAACGGTTGTTGGTTTGTATAAGTTCTAATTGTCACAGTGGGAACAACATCCTCTATGCACTTCTTGATGAACCTAGTCACAGTGGGAACAACATCCTCTATGCACTTCCTGATGAACCCAGTCACAGTGGGAACAACATCCTCTATACACTTCCTGATGAACCCAGTCACAGTGGGAACAACATCCTCTATGCACTTCCTGATGAACCCAGTCACAGTGGGAACAACATCCTCTATGCACTTCCTGATGAACCCAGTCACAGTGGGAACAACATCCTCTATGCACTTCTTGATGAACCCAGTCACAGTGGGAACAACATCCTCTATGCACTTCCTGATGAGGAAGCATTTCACTACACCCACGATAACATCTACTAAATATGTGTATGTGACAAATACAATTTGATTTGATTTGAACCCAGTCACCAAGTCAGTGTATATATTGATAATATTCTTAGAGGCGACCCGGAACATTTCCTAGTCCCCGTAATCAAAACAATCTTGAAGCATAGATTCCAATTGTTCAGACCAACGTTGAGCAGTCCTTACCACACAAGCTTCCTGTTTAAGTTTCTGCCTGTGGGTGGGGAGGAGAAGGATGGAGACGTGATCTGATTTGCCAAAGGGATGGCAGGAGACTGCCTTGTAGCTGTCCTGGCAGGGAGAGTAGCAATGATCCAGGGTCTGTGTAGCACAGGGGATGTCTTGATACAATTGCGGTAGCATTGTCCTCAGATTTTCTTTGTTACCTTCTTGACGCTACCAATCCCTGTAGCGGGATCATTTCCGTCTGAAACCGCTGAATAGTATAGCGCAACAGTCATAAAATATTACTAGAAAATATTCATATTCATGAAATCAGAAGTGCAATATTTTGAAACACAGCTTATCCTTTTGTTAATCACCCTGTCGTCTCAGATTTCGAAATTATGCTTTACAGCGAAAGCAATCCAAGCGTTTGTGTAAGTTTATCGATAGCCTAGCATAGCATTATGTACACTTAGCATCAGGAAGCTTGGTCACGAAAATCAGAAAAGCAATCAAATTAACCGTTTACCTTTGATGATCTTCAGATGTTTTTACTCACGAGACTCCCAGTTACACAGCAAATGTTCCTTTTGTTCCATAAAGATTATTTTTATACCCAAAATACCGACGTTTGTTTGTCGCGTTATGTTCAGAAATCCACAGGAAAGAGAGGTCACGACAATGCAGATGGAAATTCCAAATAGTCTTCATAATGTCCACAGAAGTATGTCAAACGTTTTTAACAATCATTCCTCAGGTAGTTTTAAAAATATATATTCGATAATATATCAACCGAGTGTGTAGCTTTTTCCATAACAGCGTGAGGAACAATGGCCATTTTACTCAATTGCGCACCAACTCACTCTGAGAGCCCCCATCTATCCACTTACACAATGTGATCCTTCACGCTCAATTTTCAAAATAAAAGCCTGAAACTATGTCTAAAGACTGTTGACACCTTAGGGAAGCCACAGAAAAAAATGAATCTGGTTGATATCCCTTTAAATGAAGGACAGACACGCATAGGAACACAGAAGTTTCAAAATAAGAGGCACTTCCTGATTGGATTATCCTCAGGCTTTCACCTGCAATATCAGTTCTGTTATACTCACAGACAATATGTTTACAGTTTTGGAAACTTTAGAGTGTTTTATATCCTAATCTGTCAATTATATGCATATTCTAGCATCTGGTCATGAGAAATAGGCTGTTTACTTTGGGAATGTTATTTTTCCAAACATAAAAATAGTGCCCCCTAGCTTCAAGAGGTTAATGTCCCCAGCTGATAGAGAGAGAGAGGAGACAGAAGGAGAGATAAAAAGAGAGAGCGAGAGAGAGAGAAAAAAATGTTGTCTTTATTTGAATGAGTGTCTGTCATTACCATAGTACTGATTTGAATACAATGCTCTGGCTATGAGTCAGTACTCACTGTGTCCTCTTAGATACATGTTAAAGAGATGTGTATGAGGATGGGGGTGATATAGGCTAGGCATGGGTTCTCCTCTGTATACGGTATGTGGAGGTGAAACGTTAATGAGGTTGTAACAGGAAATGGAATACAGATGCAGCTGTCACGCCTGCTCCCGGTCTTGCCCTGCATCACGCACTCCTGCCAACATCATTTACGCATCCTGCCTTCCCCCGTCACGCGCATCAGCGATATTGGACTCACCTGGACTCACTTAATAATTTCCTCCCTTATATTTGTCAGTTCCCCGCTCTGTTCTCCACTGCTGTATTGATTGTTATTTGTCGGTGTTACCCGTGTGCTGAAGCTGTTCCTGTCTCGTTCCATATTAAATGTTTGACTCCCCGTACCTGCTTCGCCTCTAAAGTGCTATCCCTGTGACAGCAGCATGAAGTGAAACCCTCGCTTGCTGTGTCAGGATGTTGCAGGATGGAAAACATAACCACTAGTGTGTGTGGTTTCAACGATAATGTGTTGGCCTGCTGCCAGAACAGGAAGCTTGGTCTCACTAAGAACTAGACACCGTGTGTGTCCTCCTCCCATCTCCACATGTCCACCTTGAGGGCTATAACAGCACTACAGGGATATCCAAGCCCCAAGACAACTTCAAATCACTCTTTACAACCAAACCATTACATCAGCATAAATGGTCCCCTCACTTCAAATGTCCATCACTTTAATAGCATCTCAATGGTGCAGGAACCAGTTTATCAGATCTTATCAAATCTATTACTAAGGCCATTTTAACAATAGCAATACTGATACTATAAATCCAATAGTTGCCATTTAGTGGGTATGCAGAAACAGAAAATAGAGGAAGATCTTTGGCCAGGTTTAGGTACTCTCACTGAGGGATTTGTGTGGGTTGGAGGACAGCCAGAAATATATCTGTGGGTTGGAGTAATGATAATGAAGTGTATATGTGTGTTAATGAAATAGTTCCCGTGTGGAGTACCCATACATCCCCCTATTGCACAGTGCAGGGAGATGGGCAGTTTGCAGGTAGGGAATGGGAGACACCGCATGACCACACCGCTGTCATCAATCTAACGCCTGGACCTAGGGCTGTCACTGCCTGCTAGGGCATCTATTCTGGAGTGATGGGTTTTAAGACTGGGCCGTTGACCAGATCTCACCACTTTTTCTTTATAGCTGATGAAAGGCCCCAGTGAGCTGCTAGCCTGATTTCAGCAGAATTCTTTAAAACAACACAACCCTGACAGGCAATCTGACCATCAGACCATGGCACGCCCGCCTGGGCCTCATAGCCGGAGAGGAGTATTGGAAATGGTTGTGTTTGGTGTGAATTATTTTGTGAGGTTTTGTGATTTATCTGACTTAACTCTCCCCTGCTCAAAATGACCTCTCTCAGACCACAAAACTTCACAAAAGTAAATATGATTGATTATTAAGCTAGGCTAAGGTTTTTTTGCATTTAACAGCTGCCATGGTGATAGAAGTTTAGATAGAAGTGATCCAATACGCTAAACTAGTCGGACATTATGTTTTGAGCTCCAGATCTGTTGGCCTGGTCTACACTAATGATGTGTATTAACCCTGTATTGCTGATGGTATGTAATGGCCAATGAAAGGCTTTGAAGCCACCGGTCGTAATATTGGCACTCCCCAGATGAAGCAGTCCTCCAGAGGAATGAACGGAATTCCACACTATTTCACATGTTTCAAGGACAAAATGACATGTATTTAGGTATTTATTTGTTGTAAGGGGGACAGTAACATTTTTTCTCTCCCCCTAAAATATTTGAAGGAATATGTTTTAATATATTTGATTATTTTCATGTTCAGATCACTTAATATAATTTAAAAGTATGTATTAAAATGTCAACAACAAATGTAGATATTAATAAATATATTTATATAGCCTGCAAAATATTTTTTTTACAATGGAAAAGAACTACCAAAGAGGCTGTGTGGTGGCCTCAAAACAGCAACCCCTGTCAGTCATCTAGGATTAATACATAGCATCGGTCTGCACCCTAACCATTACACAAACACAAACTCATCCATTTGATTTGCTGTGATTTTCTGTAGAGTGAGGTAACACATCTCCCGGGGTTGTCCTTAGAGAATGATGTTCTGGGTTTGGATAGTATGCGGACTTGTGTTTGCATTATTCAATACTACATCATACTCTAGACCCCTCAAAATTAACTTTGTACCTCAAAGCCCCCATTGTTCCCAACTAAGCAGGGACTAATTTAGACTTTGTACACCAGCTGGGTGCAATTTATTATCAGGTAGAGCAGAAAACCAGCAGTCTCCAGACCTCGTAAGGTAAGAGTTGAATACCCCTGCTCTAGACAGTAACATATCTTCTCTGTCGTTGTGGTAATGGCAGCAGGTGTCCGTCATGGTAGTAGGCTACTGTATACTATTCATAGACATCTTGATGAACACAGCTTATTTTACTCCCGTTGGTCTCTGTTTCTGCTTTCTCTCTCTCTCTCTCTCTCTCTGTCTTTCTCTCTCTGCCTCTCTCTCTCTGCCTCTCTCTCTCTGCCTCTCTCTCTCTGCCTCTCTCTCTCTGCCTCTCTCTCTGTCTCTCTCTCTGTCTTTCTCTCTCTGTGTCTCTCAGTTATTGCTGCATACCTTAGAGGACATCCAGTGCTTCCCACCAGTTGTGATAATAACGCATTATAACACAGCAGATTATCCTCGTCTTCTCTTTCCCCTCCAATCAATTTTGAGGCAGTCATAGAACATATCAAATATAAAAAATACAAAGAAAAAATACAATAAAACAACAAGTAGCAAAGCATATTTCCAAGTCAGGTGACAAGGTAAGGGCAGCTCCATAGTTAAAGTGCAAGTGCTAAGTGAAATTAACATTTTGTTAAATTGCAGAATTGCATTCGGAATAAAAAAGTATTTGGCCCTTATGTAGTCTGTACCTGCGGCCAGAGAGAAAGATCTGGAATTCGTGGTGGAACGAGTCAACCGCTATTTTATTTGCCTTCAGGAGGGCTCTGCCCAGGTAGAATGATGACAGTTCTTGCTGTTGCTGCCTCAGGATTTTTCCACAAGTCCAGACTTCTTTGCCCAACCTATTTTTCCATGCAACCTTGATATTCTTAAACCAGCAGGTCAAGCAGTAGGACAGAATGCATTCATTGTATAAGAACACAAGGCCAGACCCAAATGCAGACACAGGAGGCAGATGGTAGAGCGATATTTATTATGAGAGAGGGAGTAGGCAAAGCCAGGTCAGGGACAGGCGAGAGTTCGTTAACCAGGTCAGAGTCCAAACTACCAGACGGTACAAGGGGATAGGCAGGCTGGTAGTCAGAACAGGCAGAGTGGTCAGGCAGGCGGGTTTGGAGTCAGGACAGGGCAAGGGTCGAAACTGGGAGGATTAGAAACAAACAGAGACTGGGAAAAATAGGAGCAAGGAAAACCGCTGGTTGACTTGACAAAAAAGACAAACTGGCACAGAGAGACAGGAAACACAGGGATATATACACCGGGGATAATAAGCAACATCTGGAGTGGATGGAGACAATCACAAGGACAGGTGAACCAGATCAGGGTGTGACACAATGAATGATTTATAAAAGAATCATGATGGTTAGATCAACATTAAAGTGCAGTTTCCGTAGTACAGTCTCTGTTGGCCTTTAAAATAGCGTCAGTAAAATGATCCCAGGACAGCTTGTTGTCAATGACTAGTTCAAGATATTTGTACTCCTCCACTATTTCGATGGGCTCACCTTTTTTTGAATCAGTGATGTGTTCCTTGAAAGTCAATCACCATGTCCCTTGTTTCTTTATTTACTTTTAGATGGGACGACTCACAGCAGACTGTAAAATCATTCAGAGCCGGTCCATGCTCCGTCTCATCCCCTTCGAAGAGACTGACCAAAGCAGTATCATCAGCATATTTGATCAGGTGGCGCCCTAGGAACTAGCTCCGGCAGCTGTCTATACAATATGTATAGTACTGGTGAAAGAACACTGCCCTGTGGGGTTCCAACTGAAGTAGTGTGCTAACTCGTACCTGCTGAGACCTATCAGTTAGGAAGTTGGTGATCCATGTGATAAGCATAGCATAAAGTCCGAAGTCTCCTCTGTCTGTTTGCGAGGACAAACGAAGTGATTGTGTTAAATGCCGAGGAGAAATCTGTGAATATGATACGCACATGAGTTTTACTGCCCTCCAAATGCATGTACACCAGGTGTAAGAGCGAGAAGATGCCATCATCTGTTCTTCTTTCCGACTGGTATGCAAATTGGAGGGGGTCAACGAGGTGTCTGGTGGTATTGATGATGTAATCCTTGATGATCTTTTCAAGAGATTCAATCAGGAGAGAGGTCAGAGCGACAGATCTGTAATCATTTGATGCAGATGGATGAGAGGTTTTTTGGGACAGGTACAAGAATCGATTTTTTTCCATAGAGATGGAATTTCCAGTGTATCCAGGGACTGCTGGAAGAGAAAGCTGAAAGCACTGCTCAGCTGAGTGAAACAATGTTTCAGGACACGCCCACTTATGTTATCAGGCCCCGGCCTCTTTCTCGCCCCGGTGCTTTTGAACACTCGTTGTATGACTTCCTCATTGATGACAAGCACACTCTCGGTTGCCATGACGTCCTCTTCTGGACAGGCCGGGGGGGTTTCAACCCTTGCTTCAAAGCGGGTAAAAACTTGTTCAGTTCATTGGCTGTACACTCTCTAGTCGGGACAGGGATGGAGACGTTGCCTCCATTTGAAGGGGGCATTTGCCATATTCTTAATGCCTATCCAGGCAGACGGAGAGTCTCCCTGTGACATTATCTGTTGCACCTTATCCTTGTACTGGCATTTCGCCTACTTTATCTCTTTGTTCATCTCTCTACCTCTTTTCTATCAAGTAGATTCCCAGAGGCAAACACTTGTTTCTTATTGACAAGCACCACATTCAATTATTTGGTCACCCATGGTTTATTGTTAGAAAATATCTTACTTGTTTTTTAGGGGATAGTCCTTGGTCACCCATGGTTTGTTGTTAGGAAATAGCTTACATGTTTTTTGGGGGATGACCAAATCAACACAGAATTCAATATAGCCAGATATTACGTTCAGGTCAGCTGATGATTTATCAAATACACTCCAGGTAGTACAATCAAAGCATCCCTGCAATTGATCAATACTGTCTTTTTCCTTTTCTTCCACCACCTTGTCCCTTTTTAAAATGTAATTTTATGTAATTTTATATCTAGATTGATGGAAGCCACAATGTAATTGTCTGCATAATTTCCAATCCCCAATATTTTTTGTAAATATTCAGTACCAGTCAAACATTTGGACACACCTACTTATTCAAGGGTTTTTCTTTATTTTGTATTATTTTCTACACTGTACAAGACATCAAAACTATGAAATAACACACAAGGAATCATGTAGTAACCAAGAAAGTGTTAAACAAATCAAAATATATTTTAGATTTTAGAATCTTCAAATAGACTCCCTTTGCCTTGATTACAGCTTTGCACACTCTTGGCATTCTCTCAACCAGCTTCACCTGGAATGCTTTTCCAACCGTCTTGAAGGAGTTCCCACATATGCTGAGCACTTGCTGGCTGCTTTTCCTTCACTCTGCGGTCCAACTCATCCCAAACCATCTCAATTGGGTTGATGTCGGGTGATTGTGGAGGCCAGGTCATCTGATGCAGCACTCCATCCCTCTCCTTCTTAGTCAAATAGCCCTTACACAGCCTGAAGGTTTGTTTTGTCTATGGGTCTTTATTTCTATGCGCTTTGCTAGAATTTTTTTAATGGACTGGATTTTTATATTTGCCACTTGGGTCCTGTTTCAGTAATAATGAAATCAGACCTTCTTCTTGAGTATCTGATAATCTGCCATTTTATAGGAGTGGTTAAAACATGCTAATAATGGTCCTCTGAGTGCATGAAGATGTTCCTCCTCTGTAATTTGGCCTTCCCACGAGTCTTTCTGTGTAGCTGTTCATTTTACATTATTAACTTTGGTTAGTGGAAATGGTGGAGACTGAAACATAAACATATGCGTAAAGTACTTTGCTTCCTCTTTCAAAGTATTTATTGGTGAATCATGGGTGACTATCATTTGTTACAAGTTTCAGTAAATTATTTTTGGTAACATTTCTCTGTTGAAGATTAAAACAACATTTGGTGTATCTTTCCTCATATTCCATCCAGTTCGCTTTATTTTTTATAATATATTACATTTGATCTTTCTTGAATAAGTTCCTCCATTTATTTTTGTTTTTCCTCTAACGTATGCTGTGCCTCTATGCTACTGTTTTATTGCTGTCTATCTGTACTGTCAGTCCCTCTATTTCCTTTCTTAATTTGAATTAGTTTGACTTAAATTGCTTTTGTTTTGAAGATGAGTGTTGAATTGCATGGCCTCTAAAGGCACATTTAAAAATGTCCCATACAGTAAGTTATTCTGTCCTGGTTAAAAACTAGTTGTCATCCAATAGGCTTTGATAAATTAAATTAAATTGAACCTTTATTTAACTAGGCAAGTGCAATACCCTCGCCCATGGGGAAATTCTGTGTGAGTTATTATTTGATGTTCCGACTGCATTCTGTCCCGTTAACACTTTGTAAACTTTTGGAGCCGCCACCATATACAGTAGGGGGAAAAAGTATTTAGTCAGCCACCAATTGTGCAAGTTCTCCCACTTTACAGGCCTCTCTCATATTTTTCATCTCACTAGGTCAGGATAGCCTAGTGGTTAGAGTGTTGGACTAGTAACCGGAATGTTGTAAGTTCAAACCCCTGAGCTGACAAGGTACAAATCTTTCGTTCTGCCCCTGAACAGGCAGTTAACCCACTGTTCCTAGGCTGTCATTGAAAATAAGAATTTGTTCTTAATTAACTGACTTGCCTAGTTAAATAAAGGTAAAAATATATATATTTAAGCCTCCATATATCCACTAGTTTCATGATAGTCGTGATTTCCTTAAGTGCATAAGGTTGATAGTTTGTAGTGTGATTTCCTTTTCTAGTTCGTTGAGATATTTAAAACCGTATTATAACCTCCCACCATAATAGTAAATAAGAATTTGTTCTTAACTTAACTCACCTAGTTAAATAAAGTTTAAAAAAATATATATATAATAATAATGTAATAGAGTCTTGTATTGCTTGTATGCTTGATAAATGATTATATAGATTTTCATAGAAGCGTGGATCATCATTTTTGGGACCGTATAGATTAATGAGCCGAATATGTTTATGGTCCAATAATCCATATACCTTGCGGGTCTGTTTTAAAAAATCTGCACATTCGGATCACAATAGGTATGATTTTCCTTCTCTTTTATCAACCAACCAACCAATCAACCAAATGTATTTATAAAGCCCTTTTTACATCAGCCGGTGTCACGAAGTGCTGTACAGAAACCCAGCCTAAAACCCCAAACAGCAAGCAAAGCAGATGTGGAAGCATGGCCAGGTAAATACTGATAGTATTTCCTTATTATCTGCTAATCCATTACAATTACTGTATAACTGGCTATACTTATTTCACCATTTACCATAATGAGATACAAGTTTCAATTCTATTTATTGTAATATATGTTTGTAAACGTACCGTAAAAAGTACAATAATTATTGAGTGTCCATATAGCTATAATATGGTATTTTCACAATATGTATTTTCACGGCCGATTACCAATCAGGCCTTTATGGTCAAGTGGTCAGACGGAATACACTCCTCGGTAAAAGGCAGTCAGCTTGGAGTTTGCCAAAAGGCACCTCAAGACTCTCAGACCATGAGAAACAAGATTCTCTGGACTGATGAAACCAAGATTGAACTCTTTGGCCTTAATGCCAAGCGTCACGTCTGGAGTAAACCTGCTGTGAGGGATGTTTTTCAGTGGCGGGTACTGGGAGACTAAAAGTTGGGAAAGCTGAATGGAGCAAAGTACAGAGAGATCATTAATGAAAGCTTGCTCCAGAGCACTCAGCACCTCAGACTGGGGTGAAGGTTCACCCTCCAACAGGATAACAACCCTAAACACACAGCCAAGACAACGCAGGAGTGGTTTCGGGATAAGTTTCTGAGTGTCCTTGAGTGGCCCAGCCAGAGCCCGGACTTGAACCCGATCGAACATCTCTGGAGAGACCTGAAAATAGCTGTGCAGCGAGAAGAAGACTCAAAAAGACTTGAGGCTTTAATCGCTGCCAAAGGTGCTTCAACAAAGTACTGAGTAAAGGGTTTGAATACTTATTTAAATGGGATATTTCATTTTTGTATTTAAAAAAAATAAATTAGCAAAAATTAAAATGCTTTGTCATTATGGTTCCCTGTATTCATAACGTGAGTTTGCCAGCAATTTGTCAATGTTCCCCTTCAATGATTGGACATGGGAGAGCAGGAAAGTTGGAAGAGGGATCTTTGTTTTGTTCCTCTTCAACCTCTGGCCACACCTCCTTTCCTGCCCCACCCCCTTTCGCCATCTCTGAAGTTATGTCCCCTTTGATCCATTCTCCCCAATGTGAGTTGTTACACTGTAAAAGAGAGTTTCTGCTATGAAGGATGAGTGGTTCCGCCGACTTTCTCGAAAGTTCGCATGCTGTTTCAGGTACCAGCAAACGTAATCCAAGTAGGAGAATAATCCACTGTACACATTTCATGTCGCTCTACTGTAGCTTAACCCTAATCCGATGCAACATAAAACACTTTATACTACTATAAATAAAGCAACAACAACGGACGAGTTTAAACAACTAACAAACAATCGATTCAGGGCACCAATGCGTAGAGCTCCCAAGGTCACGCAGCACCCCCTTACGGAGATGTGCGGCAGAGGTCGAAGAGGAACAAAACAAAGATCCATCTTCCTACTGTCCTGCTCTTCGATGTCCAATCACTGAAGGGGAAAATGGACGAATTGCGGGCAAAATCACAGTATCTATATGAATAGAGGGAGGCCTGTGTGATGGCCTTTTCTAAAACTCGGCTGATGGAGGCGGTGCCCGACTCTGAAGCCACCCCTGACAGATTCACTATCATTCGTCTGGACAGAGACGGTGAAGTTACTGGTAAGGAGCACAGAGGGGGAGTCTGTGTGCTGATAAATGACAGATGGTGTAAAACTACGATTGTCAGGAAGGAAAAAAATGCACTCCTGATATAGAATTATTGTCAGTGTCACTGCACCCCTGCTACCTTCCCTGTGAATTCCCCCAGACTTTTCTGACTGTTGTTTATATCCATCCAAGAGCAAACATCCTTTTCAATTCGATGCTCCATAGTGCCTGAGTCCCTGACCACCAGGCCATCTGTGTTGAGAGATATAACACACACACCACCGACAGCCACTTCCTACCCCAGTCCAGGCAGGCAACTTCATTTCATGGTCTTCAGCCTGTTGGATGGACGGCGATAAAGTAGCTTGCTTTATGGCGCCGTAAAGCTGGTCGTGGTGGATTGAGAGCAGCAGATAGTCTGATGGTGTGTCTCGGGGGTATATCATCAACCAGGATGAGGAAAGGGGAGGAATGACTGGAGTGCAGCCAGAGAATGGCTACGGCCTCAACACTGGATCCATCATGAGGGGCTACCAATAGCGAATATCTCTGTGCTTATTGGCTGAGCCAAATGATATTCTGGTGTAGAACGCTGAATTTGTCAGCAGTGTGCCCAACTGGTTAACTGAAGTCAGGTGCAGGAGAGCAGAGATGAGTGAAGAGGCACACTTTATTTGGCAGAGGGAAAACAGTCAGACGCAACTGCGTAACGACACTCCCGCCAAAGGCAAAAGCGAATAGCGCACTCATCACACAAATAATGTATAGCATACAATACCACAGGTTCCAAACAAGACCAGGCGAAAAACCAGCATGAAGCGTCACACATGACAGGTAACGACTAATTGCACACAGAGACATGGGGGGAACAGAGGATAATATACACGTAGAGTAATGAGGGGATGTAAAACAGGTGTGCAGAAAAACAAGACAAAACAAATGGAAAATGAAAGGTGGAGCGGTGATGGCTAGAAGACCGGTGACGTCGACCGCTGAGCGCCGCCCGAACAAGAGGAGGATCCGACTTCGGCGGGAGTCGTGACAGAATTAGTGTTGATAAGTTCTGACTCCTACTCTATTAGCTGTGAATTCAGTGTGAAACAAGTTTCAAACATAGTCATGTTAATGCACGCAGTCAATCATTTTTTCTAACTGCAAACAAAAAATAAGAGGAAAAATAGTCAATTTTCGGTACATACTAAATGGTAATTCTGCTGGTTAGTCCACTGGTAATACATTTAAAGTGTGTGTGGTTAATGTTTTATATTTTTTACAGGAACTCTCCATATTACCCTCAATGGGAGACTAAACACCTACTAGCTTTCACCAATATTTTCTGCATCAAATTAGTCCCCAGCTTGAGCAGATATCAACCATTACTAACTTGTAGCTCCTAGTCCCTACTACACACAGTATGGTAGCTACAGTATTCCATGCCTTAGCCCTGCTCCTGCTACTGTCCTGTATAGAGATATATATATATATATATATATATATATATACACATCCCAAATGGCACGCTATTCCCTATACCAGGGCTCATAGTACTCTGGTCAAAGGTAGGGGACTATGTAGGGAATAGGGTATCATTTGGGATGCAGGCTGTGAAGGGCATCAGTGGGTAGTGAAGTGTACTGTACACAGAGCCAAAACAGTCTGCCTGGGCTGGCAGCACAGAATCATGTCACGGTCAGCGTTTTTCAGCATTTTCCACTCAGGCCCCCCCAGTCATAACACACCACATGTGATGTAATGAGCTGTGTGCCACTAATACATGTACACAGTGAGTCCTATCACGCTGATATTGAAAGACTGAGACAGATAGATGGTCCATCTCTCTAAGCTAAAGCATTTGATGACAGTGTCGTCCGACAGACTGCATGTTAGACACAATGAAGTCTCTGGATGGGACTCTGTTAAGTAAAAGTTCATCCGTGTGTGGAATCAAGGGCTCCGTAATGAATTATAAAGAGAGTCAGATTCAAGTCAAGGACTATGATGTTAGCCTGCTAATGAGTTGGGCAATTGCCTTTGACGTCACGGTTCTTCCTGTTAGCTCCAAATTATGAGTGTAGACTTTATTCATTGTGATCAAACTTGTACTTGTACTCTGAGGTGCTTGATACATATGGCCACTAAACACAGGCCAGTGTGTGTAGGTGAGTTTGTCAGACCCCTGTGGGAATGTTTGTGTAGTGTTTTTGGATTGTATAATTAACCGTATTAAGGGATTAGTGATAGGGCTGTTTGTAATGATATTAAATTAATGCCACGCTAACATTCATCTTCCATATGCTTTCATAGCAGAGAAGAGGCTCGCTCGTGTGTGTGTGTGTGTGTGTGTGTTTAACAGCCTGGGTGGGTGACTGTGATTCTGTTAATGACATTTGTGTGGTAGTCCTAATGACTGTAGAAGTGATGGATGCTCATCGCTTTGATGCTAATCTGATTAGACACATGTAAACACAGTGCCAAGCTTCCAGACAGCCAGTCTAGGCCTCCATCCACACTCTGCAGGGTCAGTCAGGAGAGTGGCTGATATGCTAGTGATATCACATTGACTTGTGGGGCAGCAAGATGAATGCCTGTGTAACAGGGGATTGGTAAACGTATTCCTCAGTTTAAAAAAAAAACATCTAACCACACCATCAAATTTTTGGTGGCGAGCTTATACATTGTCAAAAGTTTCTGTGTGCTGGTGAGGGATGAACCGGTATGGTTAAACAAGAACAGGTTCTGTGTGCTGGTGAGGGATGAACCGGTATGGTTAAACAAGAACAGGTTCTGTGTGCTGGTGAGGGATGAACCGGTATGGTTAAACAAGAACAGGTTCTGTGTGCTGGTGAGGGATGAACCGGTATGGTTAAACAAGAACAGGTTCTGTGTGCTGGTGAGGGATGAACCGGTATGGTTAAACAAGAACAGTTTCTGTGTCTGTCAAACAGCTGACAGATACATCATGCAGAGTTTTCCCATGAATTCATGTGACATGACCTCAGAAAGTTCTAATGGACATTCAGTGGTCACAAAACACACACACACACACACACACACACACACACACACACACACACACAACCTGGGTACACACGCACGCCTGCACACATGATCCAGCGGTAAGAAGCTACCCGGGTCACTATGGTCCACTGAAAGCGAGCACACTGTCATCTGATGCACTCCATTATCTTCTCTCCAAACACAGCTCTGGTGTCCGTGACTGACATTTTGAAAGATACACCCTCTCTGTGTGTTTGTGTTTAATCAAATAGGATGAATAGCCTGTGCAAACCCATTAAGTAAGTCTACTCTGTCTGGCCTACTCTGTTAGGGACACTAATAATACATATTTCTGCTCTGTCTGGACAGAGATGGTAATAATAAATCTGTCTGCTCTGTCTGGCCAGAGATGGTGATAATAAATCTGTCTGCTCTGTCTGGCCAGAGATGGTGATAATAAATCTGTCTGCTCTGTCTGGCCAGAGATGGTGATAATAAATCTGTCTGCTCTGTCTGGCCAGAGATGATAGTAATATATCTGTCTGCTCTGTCTGGCCAGAGATGGTGATAATACATCTGTCTGCTCTGTCTGCCCAGAGATGGTGATAATAAATCTGTCTGCTCTGTCTGGCCAGAGATGGTGATAAAAAATATGTCTGCTCTGTCTGGCCAAGAGGGGTATAATAAATAATTCTGCTCCGTCTGGCCAGTGACAGTGATGATAAATCTTTCTGCTCTAGCTGGCCGCAGACAGTGATAATAATTCTGAATCATTAGGATCTAGCAGCAGACAGAGGGACAACTCTAGGTAAACACCCCCATCTAGTGCTCAGTATCAAGCATTGCTCTTCTATGCTGAATTGGTTTGTGTGTGTGTGCGTGTGTGTGTGTGTCTGTATGTATATGTGTGCGCATACGTGTGTGTTTGTGTGGTGACGTGGGTGCACTCTTGACAAAACAGCTTAAAATTAGCCACAGTTCGAGAGAGAAAAGTTTTAATGAGAGCGAGCTTTTCGTTGGAGAGCCTTTGTAGCCCTGAGGTGTACGATGCCACAGGAGCACGACCCGAAGCAGCGGCCTCTCTGTCTCTACTTATTAGGCTTCAGCCTTAGTCACATGATCTGGAGCGTGAGTCACATGACATGAATCTCGAGGCCAAGCGTTGTTTGTCTGTGTGGCCTGACCTGCCTTGTCTTGGTTAGCCCCCCCGCCTGCTCACAAACATAAATAAAACTCACTATAACAACCAAGAGGACAGTACAGGCTGCATTAGGGGGGCGGCAGGGAGGGAGGGAGGGAGGGAAAGAAGGAAAGAAAGAGAGAGAGTAAGAGAGAGGGGGGGGTGGAGGGGGAGATCTGTCTAGAGAGTGATAAAAGTGAAAGGCCCTATTTCTACTCTGACTAGGACAGCATACATGGCATTACATTACAGAGTTATTAATATAGAGTCGAAGTTGGAAGTTTACATATACTTAGGTTGGAGTCATTAAAACTCGTTTTTCAACCGCTCCACAAATTTCTTGTTTACCAACTACAGTTTTGGCTAGTCGGTTAGGACATCTACTTTGTGTATGACACAAGTCATTTTTCCAACAATTGCTTACAGACGATTATTTCACTTATAATTCACTATATCACAATTTCAGTGGGTCAGAAGTTTACATACACTAAGTTGACTGTGCCTTTAAACAGCTTGGAAAATTCCAAAAAATTATGTCATGGCTTTAGAAGCTTCTGATAGGCTAACTGACATCATTTGAGTCAGTTGGAGGTGTACCTGTGGATATATTTCAAGGCCTACCTTCAAACTCAGTGCCTCTTTGCTTGACATCATGGGAAAATCTAAATAAATCAGCCAAGACTTCAGAAAGAAATTGTAGACCTCCACAAGTCTGCACATTATTATTTTTTTAAAACCTTTATTTAACTAGGCAAGTCGGTTAAGAACAAATTCTTATTTTCAATGATGGCCTAGGAACACCGGGTTAACTGCCTGTTCAGGGGCAGAACAACAGGTTTGTATCTTGTCAGCTGGAGGATTCAAACTTGCAACCTTTAAGTTACTAGTCCAACGCTCTAACCACTAGGCTACCCTTCCGCCTGAAGGTACCACGTTCATCTGTACAAACAATAGTACGCAAGTATAAACACCATGGGACCACGCAGCCATCATACCGCTCTGGAAGAAGATGTGTTCTGTCTCCTAGTGATGAATGTACTTTGGTGCGAAAAGTGCAAATCAATCCCAGAATAACAGCAAAGGGCCTTGTGAAGATACTGGAGGAAACAGGTACAAAAGTATCTATATCCACAGTCAAAGTATATTTGTATTTCACCTTTATTTAACAAGGAAGGCTAGATGAGAACAAGTTACAACTACGACCTGGCCAAGATAAAGCGAAGCAGTTCGACACATACAACAACACAGAGTTACACATTGAATAAACAAACATACAGTCAATAATACAGTAGAAAAAGTCTATATACAGTGTTAATGAGTCCTATATCGACATAACCTGAAAGGCCGCTCAGCAAGGAAGAAGCCACTGCTCCAAAACCACCATAAAAAAGCCAGACTACGGTTTGCAACTGCACATGGGGACAAAGATCGTACTTTTTGGAGAAATGTCCTCTGGTCTGATGAAACAAAAATATAACTGTTTGGCCGTAATGACCATCATTATGTTTGGAGGAAAAAAGGGGGATGCTTGCAAGCCGAAGAACACCATCCCAACCGTGAAGAACGGGGGTAGCAGCATCATGTCGTGGGGGGGGGGGGGGGGGCTTTGCAGCAGGAGGGACTGGTCCACTTCACAAAATAGATGGCGTGAGAATGGAAAATGATGTGGATATATTGAAGCAACATCTCAAGACATCAGTCAGGAAGTTAAAGCTTGGTCGCAAATGAGTCTTCCAAATGGACAATGACACCAAGCATACTTCCAAAGTTTTGGCAAAATGGCTTAAGGACAAGTCAAGGTATTGGAGTGGCCATCACAAAGCCCTGGCCTCAATTCCATAGAACATTTCTGGGCAGAACTGAAAAAGCATGTGCGAGCAAGGAGGCCTACAAACCTGACTCAGTTACACCAGCTCTGTCAGGAGGAATGGGCCAAAATTCACCCAACTTATTGTGGAATGCTTGTGGAAGGCTACCCGACATGTTTCACCCAAGTTCAACAGTTTCAAGGCAATGCATCCAAATACCAATTGAGTGTATGTTAACTTCTGATCCACTGGAAATGTCTTGAAAGAAATAAAATCTGAAATAAATAATTCTCTATACTATTATTCTGACATTTCACATTCTTAAAATAATGTGGTGATCCTAACTGACTTAAGGCAGGTAATCTTTACTAGGGTTAAATGTCAGGAATTGTGAAAAACTGAGTTTATATGTATTTTGCTAAGGTGTATGTAAACTTCTGACTTCAACTGTATGTAGTAGGCAATACACAAGGCACCATATCGCAAACAATATTTAGTCATCATGCACCATCTTGAGCACCTTGCTTTTTCCCAGCACAAAGCACCCTTATCTAGTCAGTTTCACTCAAATCTCTTTTCACCCAATACCTACCCTCTGTCTCTCTGGAAAGGTCATCCTAATGCCTTCTTTCCTCTCTGTTGGTCTCTATTTTCAGGGACAAGTGATCCGTATGTGAAGTTTAAGATTGCGGGGAAGGAGGTGTTCAGGAGCAGGACCATCAATAAGAACCTGAACCCGGTGTGGGACGAGAGGGTCAGCCTACTTGTGGACGGCCTCCGAGAACCTCTTTATGTCAAGGTACGACTGTCTGAGAGACTCTACTATGTGTCACAGTTTCTGGGTTATTTGATTGTTGTTTCCTTAGGTTACCGCTGGATGGCTCCCTTACCCTGTTTTCGAGGTTCCAGGTTACTCTGATTATTACTTATTGGATTCACCTGTGTTTAATTACCTTCTCTGTTCATCTGGTTGCCTTGTTTCTGTTTGAATTTACCCTTACCTCTGCTTGCCATGAGGCTTGGCTGCAGACATTGTCGGGTGATTTTAGAACTCTTGTGTCCGCTCTGCAGACAGGACAGATGGGAGCAACTCCTATTGCACCTGTAGCTGTTCCTAATG
Source organism: Oncorhynchus nerka (assembly GCF_034236695.1). Taxonomy (NCBI): domain Eukaryota; kingdom Metazoa; phylum Chordata; class Actinopteri; order Salmoniformes; family Salmonidae; genus Oncorhynchus; species Oncorhynchus nerka. The sequence goes on along the minus strand of NC_088422.1, from coordinate 17,460,961 downwards.
CTCCACTCCCTACCAGCTCAGCATCTTCCTCCCTTCGGGAGCCTCATCTCCCGGCACCAGAGTGCTATGAGGTGCATCCTGGGAGGTGTCGTGGGTTCCTGCTCCAGTGCTCGCTGGCCTTTGAGCTGCAGGCATTAAGGTTTCCCACCGTGCGTTCCAGAGTGACATACATCAGCTCTTTACTCTCAGGACGGGCTCTGGAATGGGCCGTGGCCATTTGGGAGCAGCAATCAGACATTTGTTTTAATTGGAAAAGCTTCAACCAGGAGAAGAAGAGGGTTTTTGATCAGTGGCAGGAACATTGCTCAAAGACTCATTGTTCTTCGGCAGGCCAGCCGGAGTGTAGCTGATTACACCATTGACTTTCAGACGCTCGCCGCTGAGAGCGGTTGGAATACTCGTGAGGGTCTCAAGGATGAACTGGCTTTCCGGGACAACCCTGACACTCTGGATGAGCTTATCGTTCTGGCCATCCGGATTGACAACCGGCTTCAGGAACATTGTCGTGAGAGAACTTAGGGGTTCCGAGTTGTTTCCAGTGTTTACCACTGACGGAGTCAATTCTACCTTTGTTCCACTGCCTTATGCTGCGTCTACATTTCCTGTACCTTGTCAGAGTTCTCAATTCGGCTCTGGTTCTCCTTCATATCCAGCACCTTGCTTCCGGCCAATTGTCCGGTGGGACAATGGGCAGTTGGACATTCCTGCTTTCATAGACTCTGGGGCTACCGGCTGCTTTCTGGATTGCACATTAGCTCACCAACAGGGGCTGCCTCTCACTAAGAAGGACATTCCGTTGTCGGTCACTGCGCTGGAGGGTCAACCCCTAGGGTCTGGGAAGGTGAAGCAACTTGAAGGTGAAGTTTATCCAGATTCATTTGGTGGACTCTCCTGAGCTTCCCCTGGTTCTTGGACATCCGTGGCTTCCTATCCATGATCCTCAAATTGACTGGCCCTCTGGAAAAGTTCTGTGATGGAATCCTTCATGCCAGTCCACCTGCAAGCAACTCTCTCCACATCTTTCCGTCACTGCTCGCCTGGAGGTTTCCGATTCTCCTGTTCCCCCGGGCTGCAGATGACAAGCCTGATCTTTCCCGCGTTCCTTTGGATTACTGGGACGTGGGTCTTCAGCAAACGAAGGGCCAACGAACTGCTTCCTCACAGGTCCTACGATTGTGCCATCAACCTCCTGCCCGGTACCACTCCTCTGAGAGGAGGGCTGTATTCTCTCTCAGATCCGGTCTGGTTTTATTCATCCGTCCACTTCACCTGCAGGAGCACGTTTTTACTTTGTTGGAAAGAGGGATGGGGGATTACGTCCCTGTATTGATTACCGGGGTTTAAATAACATTACCATCAAGAACCGTTACCCTCTTCCTCTTATGTCGTCAGCCTTTGAGAGACTCCAGGGAGCTACGGTTTTCTCAAAATTGGATTTACGGAACACGTACATTCTGGTGCGCATCAGACAAGAAAACGAGTGAAATACAGCGTTCAACACCCCTAATGGACATTATGAGTACTGTGGCATGCCGTTTGAACTTACAAATGCTCCAGACATTTTCCAGGCCCTGGTTAATGATGGGCTGCGTGACTCCATCACCAGTTCGTGTTGTGTACCTGGATGACATCCTCATCTTCTCCAGGTCCATGGTTGAACACATCCAACGTGTTCCCAAGGATCTTCAAAGACTCCTCTCTCACCACTTGTTCGTAAAGGCAGAAAAGACTGAAAAAAATCTGTTTCACGTTCCTCAGAACTCCTTCCTGGGGTACATCGTGTCTCAGGGCTGTGTACGGGTGGACTCCCAAAAGGTAGAAGCGGTGGTCGACTGGCCTCGGCCCAGGACAGTCAAGCAAGTTTTCTTTTCTAATTTCTACTGGAGATAGAACTTTAGTTCTCTGGCTACGCCATTGACAGAGCTCACCAAGGGCTCAGCTATGCCTCTACACTAGCGTGCAAAAGTTTGGTGTCATTTAGAAATGTCCTTGTTTTTGAAGGAAACACATTTTTTGTCCATTAAAATAACATCAAATTGATTAGAAATACAGTGTAGACATTGTTAATGTTGTAAATTACTATTGTAGCTGGAAACTATTGTAGCTGGATTTTTTATGGAATATCTACATAGACATACAGAGGCCCATTATTAGCAACCATCACTCCTATGTTCCAATGGCACATTGTGTTAGCTAATCCAAGTTTATCATTTTAAAAGGCTAATTGATCATTAGAAAATAATTTTGCAATTATGTTAGCGAAGCTGAAAACCTTTTTGCTGATAAAGAAGCAATAAAACTGGCCTTCTTTAGACTAATTGAGTATCTGGAGCATCAGCATTTGTGGGTACGATTACAGGCTCAAAATGGCCAGAAACAAAGAACTATCTTCTGAAACTTGTAAGTCTATTCTTGTTCTGAGAAATTAAGGCTATTCCATGTGAGAAACTGAAGATCTGGTACAACGCTGTGTACTACTCCCTTCATAGAACAGCGCAAACTGGCTCTAACCAGAATACATAGGGGAGTGGGAGGCCCCGGTGCACAACTGAGCAAGAGGACAAGTATATTAGAGTGTCTAGTTTGAGAAACAGACGCCTCACAAGTTCTCAACTGGACAGCATCCCGGAGTCGCCTCTTCACTGTTGATCTTGAGACGGGTGTGTTGCGGATACTATTTAATGAAGCTGCCAGTTGAGGACTGCCTCTTCGTGGTAGAGGTGGATACCTCTGACATTGGCATGGGTGCAGTTCTGTCTCAGAGCTCGGCTAAAGACCAAAAGCTTCATCCCTGTACCTTCTTCTCCAGCCAACTCACTCCAGCAGAGAGAAACTATGATGTCGGCAATCGGGAGCTTCTTGCGGTAAAACTGACTTTGGAGGAGTGGCGGCACTGGTTGAAATGTTCGGAACATCCCTTTACGGTTTCGTCTGACCACAATAACCTGGCCTACATCCAGGAGGCTATACGCCTCAGTCCCCGACAGGCTCGATGGGCTCTTTTCTTCTTTACCGTAAGAGGTCTAAGAACGTGAAGGCAGATGCCCTTTCTCACCAGTTCCCCAGCTCCAGTGAGGATTAGCCGATTGGATCCATCATCCCCAGGTCACTCATCCTCGCACCGGTGTCCTGGGGTATAGAGACTGTTGTGAGGAAGGCGCAAGGTAGGGATGCAGTTCCTGACAGCTGTCAATCTAACAGACTCTTTGTTCCTCTTGAGGCACAGTCCAAGGTTCTTCAGTGGGCTGATTTGTCGCTTCTCACCTCTCATCCGGGACAGCAGTGAATGCTAAAGTATCTGAGGAGGAGGTTTTGGTGGCCCTCGGCAGAGGCGGACACTCTGACCTTTGTTCCTGCCTGTCCGACATGCGCCCGGAACAAGACTCCTCGTCAGCAGCCTCTGGGGCGTCTTCATCCACTGCCAACACCTTCCTGACCCTAGTCTCATCTCTCTATGGATTTCATCACCAGTCTTCCATCCTCAGAGGGCCAACCTGTCATCGTGGACCGCTTTTCCAAGGTGGCACATTTCATTCCGCTGCCTAAGCTTCTATCTTCCCGTGAGACTGCTCAGTTAGTTATTCAGCATGTTTTCCGCCTTCACAGACTTCCTCTGGACATCGTCTCCGACCGGGGCCCCCAGTTTGCCTCCAGATTCTGGAGGGCATTCTGTAATCTTCTGGGGTCATCATCCAGTTTGTCCTCGGGCTATCACCCTCAGTCCAATGGTCAAACGGAGCGGGTGAACCAGGATCTGGAGACCACCTTACAGTGCTGTGTGTGCCAACCCCACCATCTTCTCTGGGTGGAGTATGCACACAACACTCTCCAGTGTTCCTCCACCGTTCTGTCACCATTCCAGGTTTTATATGGAAACCATGCTCCCCTGTTTCCAGATCAGGAGATTGAAGTGCCGGTTCCATCATCTCAACATCTCACCCATTCAAGGTTCCAGGGCGCAATAATCTAGTGGCCTATCGTCTTCGTCTTCCCCGTTCTATGAGTGTTCATCCCACCTTCCACATATCCGGGCTCAAGCCTGTGATGTTCAGTCCTCTGGTTCCGGCCACTCGGCCTCCATCTCTGCCTTGCATGATAGCGGGACAGCCAGCCTACACTGTGCGACGCATCCTCTCCAGTCGCCAGTTCCGGCATGGGACTCAGTATCTTGTGGACTGGGAAGGTTAATGTCCTGTGGAGCGATCCTGAGTTCCGGCTCGGGACATTCTGGACACCGGACTCATTCTGGATCTCCATCTCCGTTCAGCTACCCCTGGTGGAACATCAGGAGCCGTTCCTTGAGGTTGGGGTCCTGTCACAGTTTCTGTGTTATTTGATTGTTGTTTCCTTAGGTTACCACTGGAGGGCACCCTTGCCCTGTTTTCTAGTTTCCAGGATACCCTGACTGTTACTTATTGGATTCACCTGCGTTTAATTACCTTCTCTGTTCACCTGGTTGCCTTGTTTCTGTAAAAGTTATAGATTTACCCTTGCCTTTGCTTGCTGTTTTTTTCTGCGCCTGGGTTCGAGTTCTTGCTAGCATTATTGTTACGCTATGTTTTGGGATATTAACCAGGGCCATAAAGAGGGACATTTTAGGATAGTTGAAGCTCATTTACTGCTTTTCTATTAAATTTAAAAACTTTAAAATGTAATTTGGAGAACAATAAAAACAAGCAAAAAATGACCCCAGATGTAGTCACATTTGTTGCTGTAGCTTCGTTCACCTCAGTTGATAGCATTTTTGGGGATATTGGTCAAGTTATTACTATGAATGATGAATTAATGTCTAAGCATAATTCATATTTGTTATGAATTGGGGTACCAGTCCATTATTGGACAACAATTGTCTTCTAAAAAGACCTGACTTAACAATAACACTATAAGACAAAAATAGTAATCATTTATTTATCTGAAGGTATATCTGATGAGCCTGATCAAGGAGAAAATTGTTAGAGGATAATATTCTCAATTTAGATCGAGCAACATTTACACAACATTTACACACTCAAGACTAGACTTAACAGGTCACGCGGGTGCATACTGCGAAAGAGTATGGTCTTTGAATTGTGAATGAAAGAAGCAGGGTCAAGAAATGGTTCAATTCTAATGTTAAAGTTATAATGTTACTTAACGTTAACCTAAAGAGCTTCACATTACACTTCATGCCAACGCTGGGGGAGAGAAAGGGCAAGTAGTTGTATAGTTACACTCAATAGATGGAATGGTCTTCGGTCAGATAAACAGTGCGGCGGCACTATCTGACAGTTTATTTCGGCTTCACGCAAGCTCAGAGTTCGGAGGCCTGGGTGGCTGGAGACTCAGATATGTGCGCTGACGCCGGGTAGTCCTATGCAAGGCAGCACACAGTCCAACGTAAGTTTGGTGAGGAATGCTGGTGTTCGCTGTCGATGAATGAGATCTAGACGGGATCAGCGGGACGCGAGCTGGTGATCTAGAATCCTTAGCTCTGCTTCATTGGAAAAGGGACAACTCGTAAGAGTAAGTCCTTGGGTGGTTTGTCCAGAAGTCATCTCAACAGTCCCTGCTGACAGCCGAAACATTCACTGGAAACCTACCTCAGTTATTTTATTGCCTCCATCTGGGGAGAATGTTCAAAATGTCCCTCCAAACCATACAACCCAAGAGTCATCAATGCCTCTCCCATACCTCTCATAGTGTTGTCATGTTTGTGCCACTTGGAGAAATTAGGGATTTGTTCTTCACGTACCATAAAGAAACAGTCCAAGAGTGAAGTAATTTAAATTTGCAGTCCATAGGTACCAAAAATGCCTTGGTTAGGTAACATATTGTATGGTTACTTGTAATAAACATTTTATACCTCGTAATAACATAGCAAAACAAAATAATATAACACAACATACTTTACACTAACCCCAACATTTTATGTTTTTTATATCACTTTTAATGTGCTTTAGATGACATCACTGTTGAATGAGTTGACCCATTTTCTTAGAAAAAGGCTTGCCACTTCCTGTGGTCAAGACGAAGTACAGTGGCAAGACAAATGATGTGAACCCTTTGGAATTACCTGTATTCCTGCATAAGTTAGTCATAACATTTGATCTGATCTTCATCTTAGTCACAACAATAGACAAACACAGTGTGCTTAAACTAATAGCACACAAGTTATTGTATTTTTCTTGTCTATATTGAATACATAATTTAAACATTCACAGTACAGGTTGGAAAAGTATGTGAACCCCGAGGCTAATGACTTTTCCAAAAGCTAATTGGAGTCAGGAGTCAGCTAACCTGGAGTCCAATCAATGAGACGCGATTGGAGATGTTGGTTAGAGCTGCCCTGCCCTATAAAAAACACTCACAAAATTTTAGTTTGATATTCACAAGAAGCATTGCCTGATATGAACCATGGCTCGAACGAAAGAGATCTTGTTGACTTGCTTGCATAACGCTGGAAAGGGTTACAAAATCATCTCTAAAAGCCTTGATGTTCATCAGTCCATGGTAAGACAAATTGTCTATAAATGGAGAAAGGCCAACACTGTTGCTACTGTCCCTAAGAGTGGCCATCCTGCAAAGATGACTGCAAGATCACAGTGAGGAATGCTCCGTGAGGAATCCCAGAGTGTCAGCTAAAGACTTACAGAAATTTCTGGAACATGCTAACATAGACGAGTCTATGATACGTAAAACACTAAACAAGCATGGTGTTCATGGGAGGACACCACGGAAGAAGCCACTGCTGTCCAAAAAAAAACATTGCTGCACGTCTGAAGTTTGCAAAAGAGCACCTGGATGTTCCACAGCGCTTCTGGCAAAATATTCTGTGGACAGATTAATCTAAAGTTGAGTTGTTTGGAAGGAACACACAACACTATGTGTGGAGAAAGAAAGGCACAGCACAGCACACCAACATCAAAACCTCATCCCAACTGTAAAGTATGGTGGAGGGAGTATCATGGTTTGGGGCTGCTTTGCTGCTTCAGGGCCTGGACAGCTTGCTATCATCGACGGAAAAATGAATTCCCAAGTTTATCAAGACATTTTGCAGGAGAATGTTAGGCTATCTGTCCGTCAGTTGAAGCTCATCAGAAGTTGTGTGATGCAACAGGACAATGACCCTAAACTCAGAAGTAAATCAACAACAGAATGGCTTCAACAGAAGACAGTACGCATTCTGGAGTGGCCCAGACAGAGTCCTTGAGAACAGTTCACACCAGACACCCAAAGAATATTGCTGAACGGAAACAGTTTTGTAAAAAGGAATGGTCCAAAATTCATCCTGACTGTTGTGAAGGTCTGACCTGCAACTACAGAAAACGTTTGGTTGAGGTTATTGCTGCCAAAGGAGAGTCAAACAGTTATTAAATCCAAGGGTTCACATACTTTTCCCACCCTACACTGTGAATGTTTACACAGTGTGTTCAATAAAGACATGAAAACATGTAAATGTTTGTGTGTTATTAGTTTAAGCAGACTGTGTTTGTCTATTGTTGTGATTTAGATGAAGATCAGATCAAATTCCATAACCAATTTATGCAGAAATGCTGTTAATTCCAAAGGGTTCACATACTTTTGCTTGCCACTGTCATATCCTGGCCCTGATGGACAAGCCTGACACTTCAAAAGGGACTTCTGGCCAGTGGGGTCAACTGGGGTTCCTGGTCTGAAGTGAGTTGATAGGCCCCTGTCCAGTAAAAGGGGTTTGTGCTGATGTGCTGAGGGTCAACTCCTAAAGCCTATTAGCTGTACAATTAGCCACTACACATTAACTCACATAAACTCAGCACCAGGATTAAAAACGACAATTTAATACGTGCAGAGGGATCTGTTAGCAGAAAAAGTATTTGTTAACAAAGGTAAACATGTTTTTTTTTTTTTTTCCTTACATTCTGCCATGTTAATATGAAATCTGAGTGAGAGTGACTTTCAAAATCAATGGGTTCCCACTGGAAGTCAGGGCCCCTGTGCACGTGCCCTGTGTGGCTGGTCAGTGATTCAGTCATAACTACTACAAGTTTAGATAGATGGCTAGACTAACTAGACTAATTTACCAATCTAAAACTTTTTGCTGACATGGGCAAATTGAGTGAGTCAGTGACTGACATTATGTAAGTCTCTCTGGATAAGAGTTGTTCTGCTAAGTGACTAACATGTCATATGTTAATGTTTTTTTTACCTTTATTTAACTAGGCAAGTCAGTTAAGAACAAATTCAATAACTGCCTGTTCAGGGGTAGAACGACAGATTTGTACCTTGTCAGATTGGGGATTTGAACTTGCAACCTTTCGGTTACTAGTCCAACGCTCTAACCACTAGGATACCCTGCCGCCCCGTAATATAACAAGAGGAAGACTGCACATGCACAACTAAGTTTAGAAGTTCCACCTTGTGTATTCTACTATTCTAACTCTCAAAAGTAAGTTAAGTTCTAAATGTTTATTTTTTGTTGTTGTTAAGGCCCCAATATTAATATATTTATTTTCAAGCATTAGTGCTATCTTTGCCTACTTTGTGTAACTGTTGCCTCAAACTGAAATATGTAATTGTGACCTTTGGGAAGGTTTAATGTGGTTGTTATTAACACAGGATTCATTTCAGTGAACCTGGTGCCAGGTAATGTGAAGATGCATTGCAGTTTCAACATGAATGCATACAGTACAGTACACCTAAGCACAGTATAGTACAGTACTAGGGTTGCAACAATCTGGTAACTTTCCCCAAAATCCCTGGAAGATTTCCGGATTAATGTGGGAATTAGCAGGAAATCCAAAGTCATTCAGACAGGATTTCTGGAAGACCTCGGAATTTCGGGAAAGTTACCAGACTTTGCAACTCAAGATTGCAGTATGTGATCTCTATGGTAACAGTGTGTTATGTCCTGCAGGTGTTTGACTATGACTTCGGCCTTCAGGATGACTTCATGGGTTCTGCCTACCTCTACCTGGAGTCTCTGGAACACCAGAGGTCTGGACAGACAGGGGAAACTCCTTATCTTTATACACTACATATACAAAAGTATGTGGACACCCCTTTAAATTAGTGGATTTGGCTATTTCAGCCACACCCGTTGCTGACAGCTGTAGAAAATTGAGCACCATGCAGTCTCCATAAGAGAACAATGGCAGTAGAATGGCCTTATTGAAGAGCTAAGTGACTTTCAGCGTGCCACCGTCATAGGATGCCACCTTTCCAACAAGTCAGTTCATCATATTTCTGCCCAGCTAGAGCTGCCCTGGTCAACTGTAAGTGATGTTATTGTGAAGCGTAAAACATAAAGGAGCAACAACGGCTCAGCCGCAAAGTGGTAGGCCACACAAGCTCACAGAACGGGACCGCCGGTTGCTGAAGTGCAATACTCACTACCGAGTTCAAACTGCCTCTGGAAGCACAAGAGCTGTTCGTTAGGAGCTTCATGAAATTGGTTTCTATGGCTGAGCAGACGCCCACAAGCCTAAGATCACCATGCGCAATGCCAAGCGTTGGCTGGAGTGGTGTAAAACTCTCCGCCATTGGACTCTGGAGCAGTGGAAACTCGTTCTCTGGATTGATGAATAATGCTTCACCATCTGGCAGTCTAACAGAAGAATCAAGGTTTAGCGGATGCCAGGAGAACGCTACCTGCCCCAATGCATAGTGCCAACTGTAAAATTTAGTGGAGGAGGAATAATGGTCTGGGGCTGTTTTTCATGGTTTAGGCCCCTTACTTCCAGTGAAGGGAAATCTTAACGCTACATCATACAATGACATTCTAGACAATTCTGTGCTTCCAACTTTGTGGCAACAGTTTGGGGAAGAACCTTTCCTATTTCAGCATGACAATGCCCCCCCCCGTGTACAAAGCGAGGTCCATACAGAAATGGTTTGTTGAGATTGGTGTGGAAGAACTTGACTGTCCTGCGCAGACCCCTGAACTCAACCCCATCGAACACCTTTGGGATGAATTGGAACGCTGACTGCGAGCCAGGCATAATCGCCCAATATCAGTGCCCAACCTCACTAATGCTTTTGTGGGTGAGTGGAAGCAAGTCCCCGCAGCAATGTTCCAACATTCTATTGGAAAGCCTTCCCAGAAGTGTGGAGGCTGTTATAGCAGCAAAGGAGGGACCAACTCCATATTAATGCCCATGATTTTGGAATGAGATGTTTGATGAGCAGGTGTCCACATACTCTTGGTCATGTAGTGTACCTCTCATTTATCTATCTATCTATCTATCTATCTATCTATCTATCTATCTATCTATCTATCTATCTATCTATCTATCTACCTATCTACCTACCTATCTACCTACCTTCTTTCTTTCTCTCCTTCTCCCATCCTTCTTGTTTTTCTTCCTGCCCTACCCCTCATCCCTCCATCTCTTCCTCCTCTTTCTCTGTCCATTTTATTATTTTACCTTCTTTCCTTCCTCCCCTCCACCTTCTTCCCCCTCTCTCCTTTTCCTACTTCTCTTCTTCCCCCTCTCTCCGTCTCCTTTTCCTACTTCTCTTCTTCCCCCTCTCTCCGTCTCCTTTTCCTACTTCTCTTCTTCCCCCTCTCTCCGTCTCCTTTTCCTACTTCTCTTCTTCCCCCTCTCTCCCTCTCCTTTTCCTACTTCTCTTCTTCCCCCTCTCTCCGTCTCCTTTTCCTACTTCTCTTCTTCCCCTGCAACATAATGGACTGTATCACAAAGAAGCATATTTTTACTCTCTCTCTCTATTTTATCGTTCTCCAACACATTATCTCTTTCTCTGTTTCTCTCGCTTTTGCTATCAGTATTTTTTTGTTCAATGTCACAATTGTTGTCCTTATTGGTTGATCTCTCTCTCTCCGTATCCCACAAATCTATCCCTGTGCCCTATTTGTGTCCCCATTTTACTTGACACTTGTTTCAATGGAACTTACAAAATGCACCACTGCCCTCTAGTGTACTTCATTGGAAATGCATATTACATGCATATTACATGTATGTACATGTATGTACATGACAGACAACGTAAACGTAAACATAAATGGTACCATAGATCTGTCATGATACAACAGGATACAACAGGATGTGTGAGACAACCAACAACATTAGTTCCGGTGCTTTGGACTGATCACGATTTTGTAGGAGTTAGCTTCTTTCGAATGTCAGAAGGGGAGGGGACATTTGGAACATAGACTTGCCCGTAACATGCAGAGAGAGAAGGTGGAGAACTTCATTCTCTTAACACATATGGATCTATAACTAAAATCGAGCATCTGACCAATTACACAAGACTTTAGTTTTGAGTTAACTGACATGAGTACATGACACACACAAGTTTGCAACTGTGTGTGCTTATGTGTGTACGTGTCTCTACATGTGTGTGTTTGTGCGGGTCACCGTGTCCTCCCTCTGCCACCTCAGGACCCTGGACGTGACCCTTGACCTCGAGGATCCCCAGTACCCCGAACATAACCTGGGAACTCTAGAGCTGGCAGTCACACTGTCACCCAAAGAGGGAGACTTCAGGGAAGCAGTAAGTCCACGCTGTCGGTCTCTCTCTTTCTCTCTTTTCAGTAGCTTAGACCATCCTAAGGGAACAGGGACGACTTCTGATTGGATGTAGTGTAACTGTATTAAATTGTACGATTTAATTTTAACAGTACTGTTTTAATCCAGACAGGATGTTGTTTGTGTGGCCTCATTATTCTGTCACTTTTGATGTCTTATGAGTAAAAAAAAAAGAAAAATGGATCACCTTTGTCAATGTTAATGAACATTATGAAATGGCTCTGACATTTAACTGTCATTTCGTTTGGCTCAGAGCAAATGTCTCCCCAGCCAATGACAGGACTCCATAATACATTGCCGATCCAATGCTAGGTAGTCTTTTTGCGATGCTGTCAGCCAAAATCTGACCTGGATACAATCCATCATTCAGCTATTGGAAATAGAGACGGGAGAGGAAGCAGTTTCTTTCTGGTTCATGTGCAGTCAATGAATTAAGCAGACCAGACCCAGCTCCTATTGCATTGGTGCCTATGGGAGAGCCATCCCCGGAACTGTGACAATTTGGTAAATGGTAAACGGCCTGAGTAAGACATCAAATCAAAATCAAATCAAATGTATTTATATAGCCCTTCGTACATCAGCTGATATCTCAAAGTGCTGTACAGAAACCCAAAAACTCCCTAGAAAGGCCAAAACCTAGGAAGAAACCTAGAGAGGAATCAGGCTATGTGGGGTGGCCAGTCCTCTTCTGGCTGTGCCGGGTGGAGATTATAACAGAACATGGCCAAGATGTTCTAATGTTCATAAATGACCAGCATGGTCAAATAATAATAAGGCAGAACAGTTGAAACTGGAGCAGCAGCACGGCCAGGTGGACTGGGGACAGCAAGGAGTCATCATGTCAGGTAGTCCTGGGGCATGGTCCTAGGGCTCAGGTCCTCCGAGAGAGAGAAAGAAAGAGAGAAGGAGAGAATTAGAGAACGCACACTTAGATTCACACAGGACACCGAATAGGACAGGAGAAGTACTCCAGATATAACAAACTGACCCTAGCCCCCCGACACATAAACTACTGCAGCATAAATACTGGAGGCTGAGACAGGAGGGGTCAGGAGACACATCTTCATTTATTTACCATCGCTGGTGGAAAATCAATTGCAATATAGCAAAGACGGTGGGTAAATGAAGATCTCCTACTCAGGATGTTTACCACTGAAAAAAATTATCACAGTTCCAGTCCACTTAAGGGGTGGCTCTCCCATAGGCATCAATGCATTAGCAGCTGGATAGGCCTACTGGAAAAAAAGATTTGAGCACACTGGCATAACAAAAAGGAACATGCTTTTAGAAGGAAAAACAAAAACGTCCATGTTCAAAGAGCATTGTGTAACATTGCTCCTAATGATGTGCTTCCTTTCCTCTGTGGACGTGCTCAATGTTTTTATTTCATATTTATTTCTGTTCAATTATTTGTTTGGTTAATTGGACCCCTGGATGTATCATAAAGTACAAGAGGAGAGTCTTGGGGGAAATATTTTATTCTGTTTGATCTGATGTCTTATTTGGTTCTATAGTTCACAGAATCCACATTCGACAGAACAAATAAACTGTATTTAGGTTAAGCACCTTTTTGAATCCCTTAAACTGTAAAAAGGTCACAGAACACATGATGTTCTCTATCGCCACCTAATGGGCAAGATGAAAACCTCTTCAAATCAAGGCCATGACAAACTGGAATCCAGCAACTCGGACGATTCACTTCCAAACGTTCACATTTCAGAAATGACTCTACTACATAGTAATCAGAAACAGGAAAATAACCCTAATGCGCAAATATACAAATACAGATTCCATCGCCATCACAGGATAATCCTGGTGTGTCAGCCTGTACCAAATCACACCCCTAACCATCCATTTGGCTCTAACCCTTCAATGTTTGCCGATCTGTAAGGTGGAAGCTCCACTACACTGTTTCTACTTACCAAACCCTTAAGATTAAATAAAGTTATATAAAGGTCAAATAAAAATACAATTAAAAAAAGATCTGGAAATATTGAAGGGTTTATGACCTGTGTGTGTGTGCGCGCGTGTGTGTGTGTGTGTGTGTGTGTGTGTGTGTGTGTGTGTGTGTGTGTGTGTGTGTGTGTGTGTGTGTGTGTGTGTGTGTGTACAGCACAGTAGGCCTATTTATGGGTCGTTGTGGGTGGCAGCTCTTTTTACTGCTTATGCTTTGCTGCCTGTGACCCTCCACACCCTGCTTCCTCCTGGGCTGACCTCAGCCCTCTGACCCCATGCAGCTCTGAGCTCTCCAGCATCCTATAACGGCTTTGTCTCATTTACAGACCATGCTTTTGAAAAGAAGCTGCAAACGATCCAGTAAGGTAATACATGTCATGTAACCTCCAATACCAACTACCTACCTACCTACTTTACCCACCCAAATCCCTCCGCTACCCCCACAAACCCCTCCGCTGTCCTGGGTTCAGGTGGTGACCCAGCCCCTCTTCCTCCACCTCCTCTGTGTCCCTGTCACCGTTATCAGTTCTCACTCCACCATCTTGTATTTTCCACAAGCTGCAATATACAGACAGGTGGAACTGAGAGCAGTAATATGCTGCTGTTAGTCCAGATGGGGTCCGTGACAGTTTTCTGGCTCTTTATAGTGACCAGAAACCTAGAAAACTTATTTTGCTAATTACCTTCAGCCGGCCGGTGTGCGACCATGGCAAAGTTGGTTTGACTTTAGACAGCCTATCTTTGTGGGGCTAGTTAGGGACCGTTAATAAATGACACAATGTAAATGGGAATATATTTTCATGTTGTATTAAATGCTTTCAATATTTGTATATGAATTTCTACAGTTTATAGTTGGTTTGAGCTTCTTAAGAGGTTAAGTCATTGAAATTTGGAGCTATTGAAATGTTTAAATAATGTCCCATGTACCCTATATAATTTACTGATGGTTCTTAACTAGCCCCATAGGGATATCCAAAGTTAAACCAAATTTACCATGGTCAGTTGGCGATCGTCGCATGCAGCCGCACACCGAATTGATGATTAGTTGGGTGCTCCCTGCTGTGGGCATGCGGGCAGGGATGAAATAAACCCAACCCAAGGAAAGCTGTTAGAACCTAGTTCCTTACATCCCGCAAATCTCAGTTGTGTACAATACTGACTTTACTATCAAAATGTTCCTATTTAAACTTTGTAGTCAAGTTTGACACTAGAAAACATGTTTTTATTTCATATCAATGACACAAAGGCTATTTTCAACAAGACATGTCGTTTTTTGGGTTCAGTTGAACGTATAGACTGTGATTTCATACTGAAATATGGAACAAAGATGATTATCAATCATGGTTATCAGTTATGCTTACTGGTTACGGTTATCATTTAGGACTGTTCAGTTATGGTTGTTCAGTTAACATCTCAGAAACATCTGTCCCTCAATGGTCTTAGTTCGGGGATTGTGGATAGTCCTGGGCAAATTTTAGAGAGTGAGAGCCTTTGAGAATGGGGGGGGTGTGTATGTGTTGGAGGTTTACGAACTGTCAAGCCAGATCTCCCATGTCTGTCTGAGACCCCTTTATCTCATGAGGACATCAACCCTGTGCATATCCTTTTGATTTCCCATCATGCCTGGCAGGTTGACCCTTGATCTGTCATTTCTCTCCATGTTGCTCATTTTTGCTCTATTTTATCCCTTCACAACAGAAAGCATGCTGATCCAGGGTCTGCTTTTCCCTCTCATTGGCCCATGCATGTGGCACATGTCCATATCTGTAGCCTATGGATATTCATGTTCCAAACTGTATCCTGTTTGTCCTTAATGCCTCTCCGTGCCATAGCAGCCCTTAGGTGGTCCACAGCAGCAGGCTTATATCTCTGTCTCATTTTAAACCAAACCCATGGACTCTCGAGGACAAACAACAACTTCTGACATTTTCTCAGTGTTTCTGAGAGCAGCACTCTTTATCTGGAGGCATGTACAGTACTTGAGTACAGTTGAGTAAAAGCTTGAGTTTGTAAAGATATAGAGATACAGAAAAGTTTGTTTTGGGTGTGTCTCTGGTTGGAGTAGTGTGGACGTTCTGCGGTAGAGCTTCCCCCAAACCATCCCTTTGAAGCTCCGAACTGGGCCATCCCGCCTGTGACTCGGGAATTATCTCCAACGCTAACAAACTAGTGCACTTCCCCACCAAGCGCCACTCCTCCTGGGTGTCTGCCTGGCTCCCTCCCTTTCTCCATGGTTATTTATATACCCTCTTCTCTTTAATCAAGCCAGTAATGCTGGTCTCAATACATGCAAACAATGCAAGAACCACTGTGGGATAATTATAACACTAAAATAGTTGAAATCCACTTCCTTTCAAGTCCAGTAAAGCCGAATCACCCCTCTTATTATCGCACTGTGTTCTTTGCCCCCAGAAGTTAAATCACACATGGCTTTTGTATTAGCCTGTGTACTGAGTATATGATGTACAATTATAATTCATATGCTTTGTTTAACTGATTGAACCAACTATTTTTTTGGTACTTATATTTGTGTGGTTTTCTTATCAGCCCTTTTGGGCTTCCAACCTCACCTGCACACACTTTGTATTTCACTTATTTTCTTTGGTGTGAATAAATAAAAACGAAACACCTTAAAACCTATATGAGCTCCTACATTTTTTGTTTTCATTAGGGAATTTCAACCCAACACATCTCCTCGTGTCTTTCCCTGCTCTACTTTGGCATGTTGATGAGGATGATTCCTAATCCAAATCGACCATGGGTTTTTACATATTTAAAAAGAAACAAATGATTTCACCTTTATTTAGCCAGGAAGGCCAGTTGAGAACAAGTTCTCATTCACAACTGTGACCTGGCCAAGATAGAGCAAAGCAATGCGACACAAACAACACAGAGTTACACATGGAATAAATAAACCTACAGTCAATAACACAATATGATGGATATATAGCAATGATGGTATGAGGGATATGAGATAATGAGGCATATGTAGCAACAAAACGTTGTTTTTTTTAGGAGGAGCTAGCACAGTGTAGCGTCCTTCACCATTAGCATAACAGCACAGTGTAGCGTCCTTCACCATTAGCATAACAGCACAGTGTAGCGTCCTTCACCATTAGCATAACAGCATAGTGTAGCGTCCTTCACCATTAGCATAACAGCACAGTGTAGCGTCCTTCACCATTAGCATAACAGCATAGTGTAGACTATCTGGACTCACTGTACAGTAGTGGGAGTAGGCCAGAGGAGGCTGGTGGGAGGATTTTTGGAGGATGGGCTCATTGTAATGGCTGGAATGGAATAGTATTAAACACATCAAACATATGGAAACCACATGTTTGACTCCGTTCCATCAATACCATTCCAGCCATTACAATGAGCCTGTATTCCTATAGCTCCTCCCACCAGCCTCCTCTAGTGCAGGCTACAGTATAGGTGGTAGTATCACACAGAGCCCAGCTCTCATTGTTTCATGTCTGGAGAATGGAAATGAAGAGGCTTCATCTCCACATCAAAGCGCCGGTGCTTGTGCGCCAGGGTTTGTTCAAAGTTTAATGAAATTCACTCCAAATCCAACTATATGTTAATGAGGCTCCTCCAAACAAGGCATGGAGACAGTGAGATATCTCGTAGTGATGTGTTTGTTTGACAAATATGTACCGACTGCTTTGTTTTTTGTTCCCCCTTCCCTCTGCACAAGCGAGCAATAGCATTGTGACTCCTGTCGAGGTTAAATTAGCCTGTAAGACATTAGTAAACGGTTAAAAATGGGTTTTAATCTGAGAGGGGAGGAGCAGCAATCTGAATTAATGCTGTCAGTGGTACAGCTCAATGGGGTTTACTACAGTGAGGTAATGCTGTCAGTGGTACAGCTCAACGGGGTTTACTACAGTGAGGTAATGCTGTCAGTGGTACAGCTCAATGGGGTTTACTACAGTGAGATACTGCTGTCAGTGGTACAGCTCAATGGGGTTTACTACAGTGAGGTAATGCTGTCAGTGGTACAGCTCAATGGGGTTTACTATTGTGAGGTAATGCTGTCAGTGGTACAGCTCAATGGGGTTTACTACAGTGGGGTAATGCTGTCAGTGGTACAGCTCAATGGGGTTTACTATTGTGAGGTAATGCTGTCAGTGGTACAGCTCAATGGGGTTTACTACAGTGGGGTAATGCTGTCAGTGGTACAGCTCAATGGGGTTTACTACAGTGAGGTAATGCTGTCAGTGGTACAGCTCAATGGGGTTTACTACAGTGAGGTAATGTTGTCAGTGGTACAGCTCAATGGCGTTTACTACAGTGAGGTAATGCTGTCAGTGGTACAGCTCAATGGCGTTTACTACAGTGAGGTAATGCTGTCAGTGGTACAGCTCAATGGGGTTTACTACAGTGAGGTAATGCTGTCAGTGGTACAGCTCAATGGCGTTTACTACAGTGAGGTAATGCTGTCAGTGGTACAGCTCAATGGGGTTCACTACAGTGAGGTAATGCTGTCAGTGGTACAGCTCAATGGGGTTTACTACAGTGAGGTAATGCTGTCAGTGGTACAGCTCAATGGGGTTTACTACAGTGAGGTAATGCTGTCAGTGGTACAGCTCAATGGCGTTTAATACAGCTCAATGGGGTTTACTACAGTGAGTTAATGCTGTCAGTGGTACAGCTCAATGGGGTTTACTACAGTGAGTTAATGCTGTCAGTGGTACAGCTCAATGGGGTTTACTACAGTGAGTTAATGCTGTCAGTGGTACAGCTCAATGGGGTTTACTATTGTGAGTTAATGCTGTGTCAGTAGTAATGCTGTCAGTAGTACAGCTCAACGGGGTTTACTATAGTGAGGTAATGCTGTATGTGGGGGTTTACTATGGTGAGTTAATGCTGTCAGTGGTACAGCTCAAGGGGGTTTACTATTGTGAGGTAATGCTGTCAGTGGTACAGCTCAATTGGGTTTACTACAGTGAGTTAATGCTGTCAGTGGTACAGCTCAATGGGGTTTACTATTGTGAGGTAATGCTGTCCGTGGTACAGCTCAATGGGGTTTACTATTGTGAGGTAATGCTGTCAGTGGTACAGCTCAATGGGGTTTACTATTGAGAGATAATGCTGTCAGTGGTACAGCTCAATGGGGTTTACTATTGTGAGGTAATGTTGTCAGTGGTACAGCTCAATGGAGTTTACTACAGCGAGTTAATGCTGTCAGTGGTACAGCTCAATGGGGTTTACTATTGTGAGGTAATGCTGTCAGTGGTACAGCTCAATGGGGTTTACTACAGTAATGCAGCAGCTCAATGGGGTTTACTACAGTGAGGTAATGCTGTCAGTGGTACAGCTCAATGGGGTTTACTACAGTGAGGTAATGCTGTCAGTGGTACAGCTCAATGGGGTTTAATACAGTGAGTTAATGCTGTCAGTGGTACAGCTCAATGGGGTTTACTACAGTGAGTTAATGCTGTCAGTGGTACAGCTCAATGGGGTTTACTACAGTGAGTTAATGCTGTATGTGGGGGTTTACTATTGTGAGGTAATGCTGTCAGTAGTACAGCTCAACGGGGTTTACTATAGTGAGGTAATGCTGTATGTGGGGGTTTACTATGGTGAGTTAATGCTGTCAGTGGTACAGCTCAAGGGGGTTTACTATTGTGAGGTAATGCTGTCAGTGGTACAGCTCAATTGGGTTTACTACAGTGAGTTAATGCTGTCAGTGGTACAGCTCAATGGGGTTTACTATTGTGAGGTAATGCTGTCAGTGGTACAGCTCAAGGGGGTTTACTATTGTGAGGTAATGCTGTCAGTGGTACAGCTCAATTGGGTTTACTACAGTGAGTTAATGCTGTCAGTGGTACAGCTCAATGGGGTTTACTATTGTGAGGTAATGCTGTCCGTGGTACAGCTCAATGGGGTTTACTATTGTGAGGTAATGCTGTCAGTGGTACAGCTCAATGGGGTTTACTATTGTGAGATAATGCTGTCAGTGGTACAGCTCAATGGGGTTTACTATTGTGAGGTAATGCTGTCAGTGGTACAGCTCAATGGAGTTTACTACAGCGAGTTAATGCTGTCAGTGGTACAGCTCAATGGAGTTTACTACAGTGAGGTAATGCTGTCAGTGGTACAGCTCAATGGAGTTTACTACAGTGAGGTAATGCTGTCAGTGGTACAGCTCAATGGAGTTTACTACAGCGAGTTAATGCTGTCAGTGGTACAGCTCAATGGAGTTTACTATAGTGCCTTCAGGAAGTATTCACACAGTTTCACTTTTTCCACATTTTGTTATGTTACAAGGTGGGATAACAATTTGTTTAATTGTTATTTTTTTGTCAACTACTTACACAAAATACTCTGTAATGTCAAAATGGAAGAAAAATTCTAACATTTGTAAAAAAAAATATATATATATATTTAAAAAATGTAAAACTAACATACATAAGTATTCAACCTCTTGAATAAATACATGTTAGAATCACCTTTGGCAGTGATTACAGCTGTGAGTCTTTCTGGGTAAGTCTCTAAGAGCTTTGCACAACTTGATTGCACATTATTCTTTAAAAAATTCTTCAAGCTCTGTCAAGTTGGTTGTTGATCATTGCTAGACAGCCATTTTTAAGTCTTGCCATAGCTTTTAAAGCAAATTTAAGTCAAAACTGTAACTAGGCCACCAGGTTTTCCTCTAGGATTTTGCCTGTGCTTAGCTCTATTCCATTTCTGTTTTTTCAAAAAAACTCCCTAGTCCTTACCCATAACATGATGCAACCATCACCATGCTTGTAAATATGTTTACTTTAGTGCCTTATTGCAAACAGGATGCGTTTATTTTTTTGACATTTATTATTCTGTACAAACTTCCTTCTTTTCACTCTGTTGTTTAGTTTAGTTTTGTAGAGTAACTACAATGTTGTTGATCCATCCTCAGTTTACTTGTACCACTGCCATTCAACTCTGTATCTGTTTTAAAGTCACCATTGTCCTCATGGTGAAATCCCTGAGCAGTTTCCTTCCTCTCCGGCAACTGAGTTAGGAAGGACACCTGTATCTTTGTAGTGACTGGGTTTATTGATACACCCATCCAAAGTGTAATTAATAATTTCACCATGCTTCACCAATCGGTGCCCTTCTTTGCGGGGCATTCGAAAACCTCCCTGGTCTTTGTTTTTCAATATGTGTTTGAAATTCACTGCTCGACACAGAGATGAGCTAGTCGTTCAAAAATCATGTCCATGCAACTTATGTGACTTTTGTTTAAGCAAATGTTTTCTCTTGAACTTATTTAGGCTTTCCATAACAAACGGGTTGAATACTTATTGAATCAAGACATTTCAGCTTTTCATTTTCAATTCATGTATAAACATTTCAAAAAACATAATTCCACTTTGACACAAAATCTACATTTGATCCATTTAAAATGAAAAAAGAACACAACAATGTGGAAAAAGTCAAGGGATGTGAACACTTTCTGAAGGCACTGTATATTCTACTGCTGTGACTCACAGACTTATAGACCAGGGCCTCTATTCACAAAGCGTCTCAGAGTAGGAGTGCTGATCTAGGATCTGTTCCCCCTGTCCATAATGCATCTTAAACTGATCCTAGATCAGCACTCCTACTCTGAGACACTACATAGAACCTCACAGGCACAGGTGAAAAGCCAGAGATTGTTAGTATGTGAGTGACTGTGTAGCCTTAGCCTGGGACATAAGCCTGTAGAATTGACAGTACAAGGTCCATGGGTGGGATCTGAACCCAGATCAGGTATCTGCACTGAGTATACAAAATGTTAAGGACATCTGCATTTTCCCTGACATCCAGGTGAAAGCTATGATCCCTTATTCATGTCACTTGTTAAATCCACTTCAATCAGTGTAGATGAAGGGGAGGAGACAGGTTAAAGAAGGATTTTTAAGCCTTGAGACAATTCAAACGTAGATTCTGTGGGATTTAGAGGGTGAATGGGCAAGACAAAAGATGCAGGTGCCTTTGAACAGGGTATGGTAGTAGGTGCCAGGTGCACTGATTTGAAGAACTGCAACGCTGGCTGCTGGGTTTTTCACGCTCAACAGTTTCCCGTGTGTTTCAAGAATGGCTCACCACCCAAAGGACATCCAGCCAACTTGACACAACTGTGGGAAGCATTGGAGTCAACATGGGCCAGCATCCCTGTGGAATACTTTGACACCTTGTAGAGTCCATGCCCTGACGTATTGAGGCTGTTCTTATGGCATAAGGGGGGTGCAACTCAATATTAGGAAGTTATTCCTAATATTTGGTTTACTCTGTGTATATCACTATGGTACAGGGCTGATCCACAGCATGTTGGACAAACTTTGAACCAGGAGTTGACTCTACTCACATATTCTGTGTTTGACTGTGTGTTTGTTCCTTTGCCTGCATCTCTTTGTATGGTCTCCATGTCTGTCCTGTGTTTATATTGCTGTGTGTCTGCAGGTAGAGTACTATGATTGATTGTCACGATTCAGAAGTTGGAATCATATTGAGCATTTCTCTGTTTCTGTTCATGTGTGTGTGTGTGTGTGTGTGTGTGTGTGTGTGTGTGTGTGTGTGTGTGTGTGTGTGTTTTATTAGCAGCAGCATTCGAGTATGCGGTTGTCAGATGTCCACAGGAAAGCTCAGCTGTGGAGAGGTATAGTGAGCATCAGTCTGATCGAGGCTCATGACCTCCAGCCTATGGACGCCAACGGCTTCAGTGACCCCTACGTCAAGTTCAGACTGGGCCATCAGAAATACAAGAGCAAGGTACCTCCACCAGCCTTATCACACTGTACCAACCAACCCACTTCCTAGACAATTCTTAGCTATCAAAGGCAGCAGACTTAAGCATTAGATGATAGATCAAATCAAGCTTTATTAATACAGCACATTTCAGACATGCAACGCAATGTGCTTTACAAGATAAAACTATTAAATGTAAAGCTAAAATATTTACTACCCAACAAACATAAGATAAAAAACTAAAGATTGACACAAACTGAACAACTAAAAAGCACCCTAAGGAAAAGCAAAGCTAAGAAGATGCGTTGTCAGTTGTCAACATTAGTGGTATTTGTTTTTGATACACACAAATACAAAGAAATAGGACATGTTACGCATTTCACTGTACTTGTGACAAATACAACTTGAACTTGAACAATGATAAGGGGAAACACTGACACATACACGCACACACACACACACACACACACACACACAACCATATGTGTGCTTCTTCCACAGACGATACCTAAGACTCTGAACCCCCAGTGGAGAGAGCAGTTTGACTTCCATCTTTATGAGGAGCAGGGGGGCTTCATCGACATCACCGTCTGGGACAAAGACGCAGGCAAGAAGGACGACTTCATGGGCAGGTGGGCTTTTCACACACACACACACACACACACACACACACACACACACACACACACACGCTTATACTCACACACCGCACCAATAGTTTCCTTCTTGTCTCTGTTAGTATGCTCTAAGGGTCTGCAGTGTGTGTGCTTAGCTGATGTGAGATTCCATCTTGGGCTGAAGGTGACACTGATTTTGAGGTCGCAGTCATCACAGGACCGTTAGCCTGACTTTCATCTGCTACTTGTATGTTTGTGTCCATTAGTGTGCGTGTGTGTGTTTGTCTGACAAGTCCCCACTAAGTCTGAAAGACAGGAGGCTAATAGCTCAGAGAGGAGATTGGAGTAGCTGGTAGTGTCCTCTTCCTGGGGAGCTAGTGTCTATTGTAATTGGCTGTTCCCCTCCTTAAATACTCATCTGTTCCATGCCCGCTGAGGTCCTACAGACAGGGTCATTAACACACACACACACACACACACACACACACACACACACACACACACACACACACACACACATACACACACATACACACACACACACACACACACACACACACACACACACACACACCCCCACAACCAGTGGGCCTACCTGCTACCTATTGCACAACTTTGTCACAGTTTTTATAAAGTTTCAGTAACCATGGTCAAATAGTTAGCCACAGTGTAGTCGATTTAGGCCCAGATAGCACTGCATTTTGCTTTGCAATGTAGTTTTGTTTTGACTGTGTTGTAATTTGGTTTATTCTGATTGATTGTATGTTCTGGTCCTGAGGCTTCAGTGTGTTAGTAGAACAGGTTTGTGAACTCAGGACCAGCTGGACGAGGGGACACTTTTCTTTGCTCAGCTCTTGGCATTGCAGGGCTTGGTAATGATATTAGTGGGGGTCACTGTATTGAGATGTTTCCAAAACTTAATTGCTCTTTTTTGAGTTTTTATTATTAGTGGATATTGGCCTAATTCTGCCCTGCATGCATTGTTTTTAGTTTTCCTCTGGACATGTTGGAGAATCTTACATAACTCTGCATGCTGGGATTCAATAGGGTGTTTGTCAAATTTGGTGAAATCTTGTTTTGCAAGTGGACCTCACACATCTCTGCCATAAAGTGCAATTGCTTCAATGACACATTCAATTCGTTTTAGCCAAATTTTAATAGGTACATTTGTTTTTTAATGGCGTGGAATGCCCTGCGTGCTTTCTCTCTCAGTTCATTCACTGCATCATTAAGGTGTCCAGTTGAGCATATTTTTAAACCTAAATAATTGTAGTGTGTGCAGTATATGTTTTGTACCAATTGAGAACTTTGGTCTAATTTCCTGAGATCTGGATTTTCTCTGGAAAAACATTATTTTAGTATTTTTGGGGTTTACTGCCAAGTCCCAGGTCTGGCAGTACTGCTCTAGCAGGTCCAGGCTCTGCCGTAGGCCATGTGCTGTGGGTGACAGCAGGCGTAGGTCAATTGTGAAGAGTAGGCATTTAACCTCTGAATTGTGGAGACTAACACCAGGGGCTGACGATTTTTCTAGAATAGTGGCCAATTCGTTGATGTAAATATTGAAGAGTGCAGGGCTCAGATTGCAACCCTGGCGAAGGCCCCGCCCCTGGTTAAAGAATAGTTTTTTTCTTGCCAATTTTGATGCTGCACATATTGCCAGTATACATTGATTTAGTTATATCATATGTTTTACCCCCTACACCACTTTCAATTACTTTGTAGAACAGTCCTGAATGCCAAATAGAATCAAATGCTTTTTGGAAGTCAATAAAGCAAGTGTATATTTTGGTATTATTTTGGTGGACATGTTTATGTATCAGGGTGTGTAGGGTGTAAATATGATCAGTTGTGCAATGTTTTGGTATAAATCTAATTTGGCTTTTACTCAAGACATTGTGCTTATTAAAGAAGTTTCGAATTCTTATATTTATAATACTACAGAAAACCTTCCCCAGGTTACTGTTCACACAATTGCCTCTGTAATTGTTTGCGTCAAATTTGTCTCTGTTCTTAAATATTGGGGTTATGAGTCCTTGATTCCAGATGTCAGGAAAATAACCTACACTCAGGATCAAATTAAACCGTTTTAATATAGCCAATTTACATTTTGCACTCGTGATTTTTAGCATCTCATTTAGGATGCCATCAGATCCGCATGCTTTTTTAAATTTGAGAGCCTGAAGTTTCTTATAGAGCTCCTGGTCAGTAATAGTTTAGTTTCTTATAGAGCTCCTGGTCAGTAATAGTTTAGTTTCTTATAGAGCTCCTGGTCAGTAATAGTTTAGTTTCTTATAGAGCTCCTGGTCAGTAATTGGGGAGTCCAATGGATTTTGATTGTCCTTTATAGCTTTTTCTAATCCATTCAACTTCTCATGAATTTGTTCTGCATTTGTGTCAATTTGAACGGTGTTATAGAGTGTTTTAAAATGGGTTGTCCATATGTCACCATTTCGTAATGCTAATTCCTCTTGTTTTGATTTTCTTAGTTTTTTCCAATTTTGCCAGAAGTTATTTGTGTTTATGGACTCCTCAACTAGTGTCAGCTGCTTGCTGTCGTACTGTGCTTTTTTGGTTCTGAGTGTATGTTTGTAGAGTTTTAAAGTCTCACAGTAATGAAGGTGTAATTCACCGTTATTTGGGTCTCTGTGCTTTTGGTTTGATATTGTTCTAAGATTTTTCCATATAATTTTACAATCTGCATCAAACCAGAAATACCAGAAAGCAAACAGTCTTTTTTGTTTTGTTTTTTATCAATTTTAGTTGTGCTTCTTTTGCCATTTTCCTGAATATATAGTTGTTTTTTATTTCTAGTTTGTTGCCTTCTTTACTGTGAGTGAATGTGCTATCCAGAAAGTTATCTAAGAGGGTTTAGATATGTTGGTTACCGTTTGCTTTCTGGTATTCTTCTGTGCGGTTTTGGGCCCATCTGTATGAATTTCTGATGTTCTACAGCTTACTGGGCTGTGAATGTGTGGTTGTTTCCATGTCTGTTTTTTTGAGGAACAACGTCATTTGGCTGTGATCCGACAGAGGTGTTAGTGGCTTGGCGGTGAATGAACTGAGAGAGAAAGGGTTCATGTCTGTATTCATATAGTCTCCTGTACTGTGGCCAAGAGGTGAATAACTGGCCAAGAGGTGAATGAACTGAGAGAGAAAGGGTCCATGTCTGTATTCATATAGTCTCCTGTACTGTGGCCAAGAGGTGAATAACTGGCCAAGAGGTGAATAACTGGCCAAGAGGTGAATAACTGGCCAAGAGGTGAATGAACTGAGAGAGAAAGGGGCCATGTCTGTATTCATATAGTCTCCTGTACTGTGGCCAAGAGGTGAATAACTGGCCAAGAGGTGAATAACTGGCCAAGAGGTGAATGAATTGAGAGAGAAAGGGTCCATGTCTGTATTCATGTAGTCTCCTGTACTGTGGCCAAGAGGTGAATAACTGGCCAAGAGGTGAATGAACTGAGAGAGAAAGGGTCCATGTCTGTATTCATATAGTCTCCTGTACTGTGGCCAAGAGGTGAATAACTGGCCAAGAGGTGAATGAACTGAGAGAGAAAGGGTCCATGTCTGTATTCATATAGTCTACTGTACTGTGGCCAAGAGGTGAATAACTGGCCAAGAGGTGAATGAACTGAGAGAGAAAGGGTCCATGTCTGTATTCATATAGTCTCCTGTACTGTGGCCAAGAGGTGAATAACTGGCCAAGAGGTGAATGAACTGAGAGAGAAAGGGTCCATGTCTGTATTCATATAGTCTACTGTACTGTGGCCAAGAGGTGAATAACTGGCCAAGAGGTGAATAACTGGCCAAGAGGTGAATAACTGGCCAAGAGGTGAATAACTGGCCAAGAGGTGAATAACTGTACTTTGTCAATAACCTACCATTGACAAAGTACAGACCCAGGCTTCATCAGAGCTGCAACAGATCCCTTCCATTTTTGTTGATGGTTCTGTCACTGTTGTTTCTATGGGGGAGATTAAGACAGTGAGAATCAAATCAAATCAAATTTAATTGGAAACAGTATGGCCTGTGATAAAGCTGTCCCCTCTTGTGGTCGTTAGATCAGGTAGTGTTCCTGTGCGCACATTTGTGTCCCCACAGATTTCCTTGGGCTTGGAAATGGCACGTCTCCTCAAGGGTGGGGAAGATCTCCTCTGAGTAATTTGGGGGTTCGGGGTACAAGTTATTTTTGTTTGTTTTAACCAAATGTGATATATACTAATTTTGAGGGGATCAATTAGATTTTGTAATCTTTGCCTCTATTGACAGAGCTGTGTTTATGTGATGGCACAATTACCTCTCTGTAGCCCGTGGGACAGTGAGTGACAATGTCAGCCTTACACCATGTCTCATGCAGAATGATGACATCAACATCTTTAAGATTTTTGTTGAACTCCAGTGCTGAACTCTTCAGTCCAAAGGTTGATGAGTTTAGGCCCTGAATGTTCCACATGCTAACTCATACTGATTTCATGTTCATGTTGCAAAAAGAAAGAATAGCACAGTCAGAAATACAGTAACTACTAATTATTAAGTGGTTTTTAAGTGTTTTATATATATATATATATATATATATATATATATATATATATATATATATATATATATATATATAATATATATACTGTTCAAAAATTTGGGGTCACTTAGCAATGTCCTTGTTTTTGAAAGAAATGCACATTTTTTCATCCATTAAAATAACATCAAATCTATCATAAATCCAGTGTAGACATTGTTAATGTTGTAAATGACTATTGTAGCTGATTTTTAATGGAATATCTACAGTACATAGGCGTACAGAGGCCCATTATCAGCAACCATCACCCCTGTGTTCCATTGGCATATTGTGTTAGCTATTCCAAGCTTATGATTTTAAAAGGCTAATTGATCATTAGAAAAACCCTTTGCAGCTATGTTAGCACAGCTGAAAACTGTAGCGCTGATAAAGAAGAAATTAAACTGGCCTTCTTTAGACTAGTTGAGTGTCTGGAGCATCAGTATTTGTGGGTTCGATTACAGGCTCAAAATGTCCAGAAACAAATCACTTTATTTTGAAACTCATCAGTCTATTCTTGTTCTGAGAAATGAAGGCTATTCCATGCGAGAAATTGCCAAGAAATGGAAGATCTGGTACAACTCTGTGTTCTACCCCCTTCACAGAACAGAGCAAACTGGCTCTAACCAGAATAGAAAGAGGAGTGGGAGGCCCCGGTGCACAACTGAGCAAGAGGACAAGTACATTAGAGTGTCTAGTTTGAGAAACAGACACCTTACAAGTCTTCAACTGGTAGCTTCATTAAATAGTACCTGCAAAACACCAGTCTCAACATCAACAGTGAAGAGGCAGCTCCGGGATGCTGGCCTTCTAGGCAGAGTTACAAAGAAAAAGCCATATCTCAGACTGGCCAATAGTCAGGCTGAGAAGTAGTGGTGTGCGGGGTGTATCAGGGGGGGGCAGAGAGCTTCTCTCTGTAGTAGGTTTCCCCATGTGAGCTTCCTTGTTGACTGGGGGTATGGGTAAAGGGCAGTCGGGTGGGTGGGGGGGGTAAAGGTGGGTCAGTGGGGGTGTTAGGGGTGGTGAGGGGCTGCAGCTTCTCTTTAGGAGTCTCTACAGTCTGCTCTCTGAGCTGCAGCACCCTCTTGATGACAGACAACTCCTTTGCCATCTCCTCCTTTACCTGCACCAGCTCTCTCCTCATGGTGGCCTTTACCTCCTCCAGTGCTGTGGTAAGGCTCTCTCCTCATGGTGGCCTTTACCTCCTCCAGGGCTGTGGTAAGGCTCTCCCCTCATGGTGGCCTTTACCTCCTCAAGCGCTGTGGTAAGGCTCTCTCTCAGCTCCTGGACAGAGTTCTTCAGCTGGCTCCTGCACTGGTTGATCTGGTCCTGTAGATGCTCTGTGTCTGGGCTGGTGGTGGTGTAGCTGGGGGGTATTGGCCCAGTTCTGCTCTACATGCGTTATTTGGAGTTTTTCTTTGCACTTTGCAATACAGTCTTGCAAAACTCTGCATGCAGTATTTCGATTGGATGTTTGTCCCATTTGGTAAATTCATTATTAGAGATTGGACTCCATACTTCACTGCCATATAGAGCAATTGGTTATATAACTGATTGAAACATTTTGAATTTTGATTTTGATGTTCCTTTTAATGGCATATAATGCTCTTCTTGCTTTGTCTCTCAGCTCATTCACAGCCATGTGAAAGCTACCTGTGTTGCTGATATTTAGTCCTAGATATGTGTAGTTTTTGGTGTGTTCTAATAGAACTGTGAATTTATATTTGTCATCCTTATTTCCGGACCTTTTTTGGAATATCATTATATTTGTTTTTTTAGGTTAACGGTCAGAGCCCAGTTCTGACAGAACCTGTAAAGATGATCTAGGTGCTGCTGTAACCCCTCTTTAGTGGGAGACAGCAGCACCAGGTCATCTGCGTACAGCAGACACTTGATTTCAGTGTTGTGTAGGGTGATACCAGGTGCTGCCGATTCTTCTAATGTTTTTGACAATTCATTAATGTAGATGTTAAATAGTGTTGGACTTATTGGGCAGCCCTGTTTCACTCCCCATCCCTGAGAGAAGAAGTCTGTTTGCTTGTTGCCAATTTTAACCGCACATTTGTTTTTAGTGCACATTGATTTAATAAAATCATATGTTTTCCCTCCAGTACCACTTTCTATTAGTTTATAAAAAAGACCTTTGTGCCAAATTTAATCAAATGCTTTCTTGAAATCTACAAAACACGAGTAGATTTTGCCTTTGTTTTGCTTTACTTGTTTATCAATTAGAGTGTGGAGGGTGTAAATGTGGTCTGTTGGACCATCATTTTTTAGAAATCCAATCTGGCTTCTGCTCAGGACATTGTGTTTGTCAATGAAATTATGTAGTCTGCTATTTGTAATTACTGCAGAGAGTTTTCCCCAAGTTGCTGTTAACGCAAATTCCTCTGTAATTATTTGGGTCAAATTTGTCTCCATTTTTGTAGATTGGTGTGATCAATCCCTGGTTCCAAATATCGGGGAAAATACCTGCAGTGAGGATAATGTTGAAGAGTTTGAGTATAGCCAATCTGTATATTTGATCATTTCATTTAAAATACCATCAGCACCACAGGCCTTTTTGGGTTGGAGAGTACATAGTTTTTCCAATAATTATTCTTCTGTAATTGGGGTATCTACAGGATTCTGATAGTCTTTGACTGCTGATTCAAGGATTTGTAATTTTTCTTGTATTTCTTTTTGTTCTTGGCTCTTTGTTATATTGCTGCAGAGGTTTGCAAAGTGATTTCTCCACATATCCCCATTTTGGATAGCCAATTCCTCATGATGAGGTTTGCAAAGTGATTTCTCCACATATCCCCATTTTGGATAGCCAATTCCTCATGATGAGGTTTGTTTAATTTATTCCAATTCTCCCAGAAGTGGTTTGATTCTATGGATTCCTCAATTCCATCCAGCTGATTTCTAATGTTCTGTTCCTTTTTTGTTCTTAGGGTGTGTTTGTATTGCAATATTTTTTTTGATAATGATTTTTGCAATCATTATCAAACCATTTTTCATTATCTGTTATTTCTGGTTTGCTCTTATCCTTCTTTAAATTAGCCAAGGAGGCTAATTTGTCAAATATAAAGTTTATGTTCCAAACCCTCTTGTACACCTTCATTGCTGTAGGAGAATGTTAAGGCTAAAAAGTTGTCCATGAGAGATTGTATTTTTTGGCTACTAATTGCTTTTTGGTATATGTCTGATGTCTGATGTCTCTCTCTCTCTCTCTCTCTCTCTCTCTCCCCCCCCCATCTCTACCTCTCTCTCTCCCACATCTCTGCCTCTTTCTCTCTCTCTCTCTCTCTCTCTCTCTCTCTCTCTCTCTCTCTCTCTCTCTCTCTCTCTCTCTCTCCCACAGCTCTGCCTCTCTCTCTCTCCCACATCCCTCTCTCTGTGTCTCTGTCTCTGTCTCTCTCTCCCCCCATCTCTTCCTCTCTATCTCTCTACCCATCTCTGCCTCTACCTCTCTTTGTATATTCTACCTCACTCTTTCTCGTCCCCTCTTTCTCCTGCTTTTACCAACATCTCACTCTTTCTCACTCTCGTGGTTTTGTTTTTTCCTCTCAATGTTAGTCTACATAGACCTGTACGTCTGAAATTCCAAACATGTGTGTGTTTTTCAGGTGTTCGATAGACCTGTCACCGCTCAGTAAAGAGCACACTCATAAGTTTGACCTGCCGCTGGAGGAGGGCGAGGGCATGCTGGTGCTGCTGGTCACACTCACGGGGGCAGCTGCAGTGTCCATCTCGGACCTGTCTGTCAACATCCTGGACGACACACACGAGAGACACCAGATACGACAGAGATATGTGAGTTAGTTTGTGTGTGTGTGTCTATGCATGCGTGTCTGCATCACTAGGGCTGGGTTTACACAGGCAGCCAATTCTGATATTTTTTCCCTAATTGGTCTTTTGACCAATCACATCAGATTTTTTCAAATCAGATTTTTTTTTTTAGATCTGATTAGTCAAAAGACCAGTCAGAATTGGTCTGCCTGTCTGAACACAGCCTATGTGACCTTAACAGCAGCTACCAGGCTCTAGGTCTCTCCTGCTCCCTCTTGTGGAGACATGAAGCTGCAGCATAATGTCACGGACTTGTCAGTACAGCAATGTGAACTTGTTTTTCATTAGATCACATTTCCAACCAGTAGATTCATAAGCCAATCAATACTGATAAATGGATCGTTCAGAGAAACAACACCCTCCAGGACCTGTTTTTTCTCACCTGTCTGTTTTCTAAATGGCTCCAGGGTGAAGTTTCCAGTAAATACAGATCTAGGATCAGCTTCCCCTCCTCCAATACTAACCTTATTAACCATTAGTGGGGGAAATGCCAAACTGACCCAAGATCAACTTCACTCTACACTGTATACATGTCTGTCCTGCTTTATCACGTGCCGAATTCAACAGGTGTAGACCTTAACGTGAAATGCTTACTTACAAGCCCTTAATCTATATACAGGGGGTACTGGTACAGTCAATGTGTGGGGGTACAGGTTAGTCAAGGTGATTTGTACATGTAGGTAGGGGTAAATTGACTACGCATAGATAATAAACAGTGAGTAGCAGCAGTGTAAAAACAAAGGGGGTGTCAATGTAAATAGTCTGGGTGGCCATTTGAATAATTTTTCTGCAGTCTTATGGCTTGGGGATAGAAGCTGTTAAGAAGCTTTTTGGTCCTAGACTTGGCGCTCCGGTACCACTTGCCGTGCGGTAGCAGAGAGAACAATCTATGACTTGGGTGACTGGAGTCTTTGACCATTTTTTGGGCCTTCCTAACAAGCCTTATACTGCCCCAACGTTTCCATCAAATGGCTTTGACCTGCTAACTACTGCTGAAAGAGGGGAGGGGACAGAAGAAAACAGGCTGAGGTAGAGAGAAGTGGAGAAAAATAGGGGGCTGATAGGCTAAGAGAGAAGACAGCCTGACAGATTCTATTGAAACTGAAGCTGCTGTGAATCGCTCTTCTCTCTTCTCTCTCCACTGAGAGACCTTGGTTTCTAGCGTATCAGAGTTTTATACCATAGTGTGAGTGGGTGTGAATATTTATATTTGTGAATATGTAAAAGTCTCTGTGGAGTGTGCTAGTGTGTTACTGTGTGTGTGTATGTTAATGAACCCGTCAGTAGGACCTCAGTGTGTTTGCTGTAAAAGGCATGGTGTCTCTCTGAGGAGTCTTAGGCTCCCTGTCCTCCTGAGGCCCTCCCGCCACAACACAATACATTCCGCCTGTTCTTTTGTCTTAATGCTGTTAACCCTTCACTGGCTGTCACTCAGCCATCAGCTCAGCACAAAGACACACACACACAAACACTCACACGGGGCTCTGGAGCTCCCTCTTTGACAGGCCTGATGGGGGACACTCGTCATATATCAACAGTATGTCATCTGGTGGAAGATGCTTTACTGTCTGATAATGCATATGGAGTCCTGGAGGACTGTTGTTCCAACGCTGTGCACCTTCATTAAGACAGGGATTGAATACTCCTACAGCACTGTGTGTGTCATTTATATCTTCACCATATTCTAGCAACCTACTTCATTTGATTGTATGTAGGAGTTTGTGTGTGTGTTTGTGTGTGTGTGTGTGTGTGTGTGTGTGTGTGTGTGTGTGTGTGTGTGTGTGTGTGTGTGTGTGTGTGTGTGTGTGTGTGTGTAAACTGTGCTCTAATTTAAGTGTAGAGTCCTGCTGGGTTGTGTGGTTGATCTGGGTGAGCTCCAGTGGAGAGCGCTCCACAGGCCAACCACGGACGCGTGACCTACATACAACGCTAGCAGCTCATTGGCTGGCCACGAGAGCACTTCCCGCGCTGCAGTGGCATCCTACGCTCAACGGGGGGAGCTCTAGGACCTAGACAGATGGCGGGCTTGCCTCTCTTCCTTCACTCACTTTGAGCTAGGGCCGGGAGGTGTGTGTGTGTGTGTGTGTGTGTGTGTGTGTGTGTGTGTGTGTGTGTGTGTGTGTGTGTGTGTGTGTGTGTGTGTGTGTGTGTGTGTGTGTGTGTGTGTGTGTAATAGTAATAGTGAGAAGTAAGGGGTGAGGGTTGTGCTGGCAGGGTAGGCATGCAAAATGAAAAGAAAAAGCTATTTCACCTTTTACAACTCCAGAGCCCCTGATTTTCTGTGCGTTAAACAAGAGACATTTTCCCCCATCTTTTCTTTCCCTCGTTTTCATGCTTGCTCTCTGTCTCTCTGTGTAGGTTCTGCTCTTCGTCTCTCTGTGTAGGTTCTGCTTTCTGTCTCTCTGTGTAGGTTCTGCTCTCTGTCTCTCTGTGTTGGTTCTGATCTCTGTCTCTCTGTGTAGGTTCTGCTATTTGTCTCTCTGTGTAGGTTCTGCTCTTCGTCTCTCTGTGTAGATTCTGCTTTCTGTCTCTCTGTGTAGGTTCTGCTCTCTGTCTCTCTGTGTAGGTTCTGCTCTCTGTCTCTCTGTGTTGGTTCTGATCTCTGTCTCTCTGTGTAGGTTCTGCTATTTGTCTCTCTGTGTAGGTTCTGCTCTTCGTCTATCTGTGTAGATTCTGCTCTTTCTTCTCTCTGTGTAGGTTCTGCTCTTCGTCTTTCTGTGTAGGTTCTGCTCTTCGTCTCTCTGTGTAGGTTCTGCTCTTCGTCTCTCTGTGTAGGTTCTGCTCTCTGTGTAGGTTCTTCAGCTGGAGGGGGACAGTGTGGTTGGGTTTGAAGAGGACTGCCCCCATTAGCATATTCCTTTTCTCCTGACTGATGCCCTTTTAATGAGAGAATTTAATACAGATGTACCTTATCAAGACACACAGATAACAGCAAGTGCTGGTACTAATGCTGTACAATACCCAAAGCAAATTAGTCCGAGTGTGTGTGTGTGTGCACGCCCCTGTGCGTGCACGTCTGTATGTGTGTCTCAGTGTGTCTGTGCATGTGTTCATGAATATGTGTGTGTGTATGTGTGTGAAGCATTGCTCGGGCGAATGTATTCCCTGATATCATCAGTTTGGAATCAGCTGTCTAGCAGACAGCAGTACAAAACACCTACTAGTACTAATCACTGCAACCTCCCTAACACACCACCTAGCCTTCACCCCCACCTCCCACCCCCTATCAACCAACCAACCAACCAACCAGTAAGCTATTTAGGGAAGGGGGTTGGTGAGGGTTTCAAGTGCCATGCATTATCATCGTCATAGCGCCTGGGCTTTGAAGCAAAGAAGATTGCTCCTTAAAAACGTATGGTCGAGGAACGACCTGTCCCTGACTTCTCACTACTGGCCCGGCCCAACATCATTAACACAGCCCAGTCATATCAGATGACTTTCAGCTTTCAGCTGGCTGCCTGACAAGACCCTCCTCCCTCCACGGTAAGTCCCTGTGTAAATGGTGAGGCAGCAGAAGGAAGAAGACATTAGCCCGTTTAAAGTGCTTTCCGAGGTCAGCCTACAATGCAGGCGTTTCCCTCCCATTAATCTGCCCCCATTGAAGAGAACTGATAATACACACCTGAGAGTGGACTCTGGAGACGCTGGGTTTCTCCAAGTCCCTTTTCTCATCCTATATGGCTTATTGTAATGTGTGTGTCTCCATTATAGTCTGGCCCTAGGCTTTGGTCTGTTTGATGAAGAGCCACGCGGGTGGGCTTATAGCTGTTATTCCCCCCTGGAATAGGTTTGGATGCTATTCTGTCTATTGTGGTTGTTAATTACGAACAGACTGGAGGACCGGTGTCTCTCTAGCTGTGAGGTGCTGGAGGACTGGTGTCTCTAGCTGTGAGGTGCTGGAGGACTGGTGTCTCTAGCTGTGAGGTGCTGGAGGACTGGTGTCTCTAGCTGTGAGGTGCTGGAGGACTGGTGTCTCTAGCTGTGAGGTGCTGGAGGACTGGTGTCTCTAGCTGTGAGGTGCTGGAGGACTGGTGTCTCTAGCTGTGAGGTGCTGGAGGACTGGTGTCTCTAGCTGTGAGGTGCTGGAGGACTGGTGTCTCCAGCTGTGAGGTGTTGGAGGACTGGTGTCCCTAGCGGTGAGATGCTAGAGGACTGGTGTCTCTAGCTGTGAGGTGCTGGAGGACTGGTGTCTCTAGCTGTGAGGTGCTGGAGGACTGGTGCCTCTAGCTGTGAGGTGCTGGAGGACTGGTGTCTCTCTAGCTGTGAGATACTGGAGGACTGGTGTCTCTAGCTGTGAGGTGCTGGAGGACTGGTGTCTCTCTAGCTGTGAGGTGCTGGATGACTGGTGTCTCTCTAGCTGCGAGATGCTGGAGGACTGGTGTCTCTCTAGCTGTGAGATGCTGGAGGACTGGTGTCTCTCTAGCTGTGAGATGCTGGAGGACTGGTGTCTCTCTAGCTGTGAGATACTGGAGGACTGGTGTCTCTCTAGCTGCGAGATGCTGGAGGACTGGTGTCTCTCTAGCTGCGAGATGCTGGAGGACTGGTGTCTCTCTAGCTGTGAGATGCTGGAGGACTGGTGTCTCTCTAGCTTTGAGATGCTGGAGGACTGGTGTCTCTAGCTGTGAGATGCTGGAGGACTGGTGTCTCTCTAGCTGTGAGATGCTGGAGGACTGGTGTCTCTCTAGCTGTGAGATGCTGGAGGACTGGTGTCTCTCTAGCTGTGAGGTGCTGGAGGACTGGTGTCTCTCTAGCTGCGAGATGCTGGAGGACTGGTGTCTGTCTAGCTGTGAGATGCTGGAGGACTGGTGTCTCTAGCTGTGAGATGTGTCTCTCTTACAGGAGAGTTTACTGTGGGAAGTTGTATGTGCAGTGCTTGTGTTGGTTTCTTTCAGTTTAAAAGTCTCATAGTTTTTCCCAACCCTGTACAGATTCTCTCTCGTTCACTGAGTTACATTCAGTTTTTTATGATAAGGATTCCACATTTCTGTCCCCGTCTGTATGAACGTGACATTCTATGTATGTGTGTCTTGTTAAGCACCTAACAGAGAAGTGTTGATTTACTAGTGTTCCGCCCAGTAATGGCGCTGCTTTGCAGTGTATTGTTTATATTAGCTGTATGGAGGCGAGGGGAGGGGAGCAGAGCAGGTGGGATGTATACATACTAATTGCCAAGAAGGACCTGGACTGATGTGTCTTAATGGACCTGTGGAGGGGGACACACTGACCTCTCCTCAAGTGCTGCCACTCCACTCCACCAGCTCCTATACCTTATAACACCCCCATAACAACTCCATACACCCCCATAACAACCCCATACTCCCCCATAACAACCCCATACACCCCCATAACTCAGAGCCTCAACCCACACAGAGAAGAAGAGGTAGAGAAAGGGAAGAGAGAGGAGGAGGAGGAAGCTCTTAGCATTCCATTTTTATTATGACATTTCACAGTCATCCGATTGAATGTCCCCTGATCGGATTGTCCAGCCGGCAGTCGGTGGGGATGAAATGTTATTTGGAGTGTTGATAAAAGGTGAGGCACCTCCAAGATGACAGCGAGTCATAAGGCCCGGCGCGCTGACATTCATTTTCTCCACAACAGAGATGGAATAAGACGTCACGGTGACAAGGTGTCAATCAAGCTGGGGCCCCGCCATATAACCAACCCCCCTTTCTCGCCACATGCACCCCCCCACCTCCCGATCCCTAGTCCCTGCTGGCGGGTAGGGGGTGGTGGATGGGGGGGTGGATCCTCTTCAACAGTAATGGGGCTAGGCTGAACCCAGAGTGAGCGAGCCTCCTCAGCTTGGTAGCTGGGAGGATGGGAGGTGGGGAAGAATGGGAGGATGGGAGGTGGGGAGGATGGGACGTGGGGAGGTTGGTAGCTGGGAGGATGGGAGGTGGGGGAGGATGGGAGGATGGGAGAAGGGATGTGGGGGAGGATGGGAGGAAGGATGTGGGGTAGGATGGGAGGGGGTTGAGGATGGGAGGTGGGGAAGGATGGGCGGTGGGGGAGCATGGGAGGTGAGGGAGGATGGGAGTTGGGGGAGGATGGGAGGTGGGGGAGGATGGGAGGTGGGGAGGATGGGAGCTGTGGGAGGATGAGAGGTGGGGGAGGTTGGGAGGTGGGGGAGGATGGGAGGTGGGGGAGGATGGGAGGTGGGGGAGGATGAGAGGTGGGGGAGGATAGGAGGTGGGGGAGGATGGGAGGTGGGGGAGGATAGGAGGTGGGGGGTGAGAGGTGGGGAGGATGTATTGGAGGGTGGGAAAATATATTCTACAGCCTTTCATTAAAAAAATAAAGAGGCCTCATCTCCTGAGCTTTTCAATCTATCTGCCTGTCTATTGAGAGGGCCTGAAAAGGCAGCCCTGCAAATCAGAAATTCCTCTGCTATGGAAATGTTCCGGCTTCACAAATCAGCCATGTTTTTTCTCTCTCTCTCTCTCTCTCTCTCTCTCTCTCTCTCTCTCTCTCTCTCTTTTTTTTTTTTTAGGCCGTCCTCAATAATCACAAATAATAAGCTGTCATATCTTCAGAGAAATCATGTATTAAACTTATGTGGAAAGGTTTTTCTCCCCTTCTCCTTCCTCTCCTCTCATCTTCATTCTAAGGCATTTCAACAATAATATCGCTGGAAACAGGCAGAGGCTGACAGAGTTTATAATAAATGAAGTCTGTAGCCTGGCCCTGACTCTGAAATGTAAATTATAATTACTCCTCTGGGTATGTAAGGGGGTTATTGCCAGAGAGAGAAATAAATTGAAGTGAAGTGTGTTTTCTCTGCTTTTAAGACACGCCAGCATGGCTCTCAGTGCAGGGCTGTGTGTGTGTGTGTGTGTGTGTGTGTGTGTGTGTGTGTGTGTGTGTGTGTGTGTGTGTGTGTGTGTGTGTGTGTGTGTGTGTGTGTGTGTGTGTGTGTGTGTGTGTGATTGCACCTCCTCAGCTCTTTCCTTTATCTGCTAGACTTGTCCATACATTTACACTGCCAGGCTTGTCCTGTGTCCTATCTGACCTCTGTGAAGGGACAATGAGGCTGCCGCTAACATGGAGATGTGTGTTTTCATTGAGTGATAGAAAAAGTCACAGCAGACTGGGCTGGTTTCATCATCATACAGTCGAGAGACGATCACTGTACCCTGTAGAGAGTGGTGTGTGTGTGTGTGTGTGTGTGTGTGTGTGTGTGTGTACACCAGTATGACCAGTAAATATGTGATGGTGCCCAGTAACTATCACATCACTGCCTGAATCCCAGTCATGCCTCAGTGGAAGTGGGAAGTGTCTGAGCTCTGCAATTTCTCTATATGACATCTATCAGTAAATGGCGTGTGTTTTACTCTCTCGCTCCCTGTCTTTCTCTAGCTCTTTCTCTCTCTCTCTCTCTCTCTCTCTCTCTCTCTCTCTCTCTCTCTCTCTCTCCCTCTCTCTCTCTCTCTCTCTCTCTCTCTCTCTCTCTCTCTCCCACTCTCTCCCCCCCTCCCCACTCGTTCACACAAAACAGAAAAGGTAATGGCATTCTTCTGAACATAGTGCCTGTGTGTTAAACTAAAGAAAAGAGAGAGAAGGGAAGATCGTTGACTGGCAGGCAATGAAAATACATTTTGCCCATTCGACTTCACTTAATGTGACCGTTTGGATGTCAGTGGTAAATTGAACTGTCCTGAACTGTTTCCCACAGCTTAATGTACTCAATGTACCCATCACCCCTGACCTCTGACCTCTAACCTGCAGAGTGTGCTGAGGTCGTTCCACAACCTGAAGGATGTGGGAGTGGTCCAGGTTAAGGTCATCAGATCAGAGGGGCTGATGGCAGCAGACGTCACAGGTAAGTCAACTAAAACCTCTTCAAATGACATTAAAATCTTCTTCTCTGCTATGAAGAGCGGATAACTTCTGTTATCTGTTGCTAAACGGCACTCCCGCTTGTCTGTATGTTTCCACAAAATGTATTCTTCCCATGCCTAATGTATAATAAAACATCAATCTATCAATTTGGTGTCATTGACAATGGCCAATAAGAACCTTTAGAGATCGTATCTAGATTACAGAACATCTCATTTAGAACCACATTTATTTTGGGGAGATTGAAATGAATCTAGGGGAGAAACGTTTCTCTTGCATCCTTGTTTCTCCATTACTTCTTACTTTTAATGAGGTTTACAGTAGAGAGAACTACTTTACTTTTTCACAGTGTGTGTTATCTAATGGAAAAGAAGTGGGACTGAGTTAGTTTGGCCTCACTCAGGGGAGAGGACTCACACACATGAGCAGATAGAGCTGCCGTAGTCTTTCATTTCCTGGTTGGAGCAAGGCCTAATGGCTCTGCCTTTGTTTATTACCGGAGAAACAAATGGAAATCCCTGCTGACCTCAATACAGTACTCATAGCTCAGTCTGGGGTTTGCTGTAGCTACTCTACAGTAAAGTATTCAGGTCACTTTCAGACCAGAACTTAAGCAACAACATCTTTGCCTCGCTGTCTTGTCATTCCTCCATCTGGGTTGCAACAAGAGTTACAAGTGTTGTGATGGAAAAATATGGACTGCGAAAGTGAAGTGCATAGGCTAGCCATCGAACCAATTAGTTCAACAGAAGTGCATAGCCTGAAATGTCATTTGAGTGAAGTTGTGGGTCCTCTTTTTCCATGCAGGGGCCTCTGGTAGCATTGTTGGTGTGAGAGCTAGACACTGTCAAGTATCACCATTTTGAGTCTTTCTCTCTCTCTCTCTCTCTCTCTCTCTCTCTCTCTCTCTCTCTCTCTCTCTCTCTCTCTTTCTCTCTCTCGCTCTCACTGTTCGGTTGCCCTCTCCACCCTCAACTTCGCAATAGCACCCCTAACTTTTAAAGTGGTCCCTTCCCTCCACTAATCCCACCTTCACAGACTGTTCAGCCCATCAATCACCCCATCTGTCCGATGGTTTGGTCCATCCTTTATTTCCAACCCACTCAGATGGCCCGGTCCACCACACTGACCCATTAGCCTTGCCAGGCTGTGTGTGTGTGTGTGTGTGTGTGTGTGTGTGTGTGTGTGTGTGTGTGTGTGTGTGTGTGTGTGTGTGTGTGTGTGTGTGTGTGTGTGTGTGTGTGTGTGTGTGAGTGGGCGTGTGCGTGTGCGTGTGTGTGTGTGTTGTTCCCAATGGAATGGAAGGGCTCATGAGCTTTGATTTCACACTTTGGGTCTGCCTGGTGGCCCCACACACACACTCTCAGAGACAAAGCCCCTTTAAGAGCTCCTTTAAGGGTCCTCACCCACACTGCATGCAGACCCCTCCACAGCTGGCCAGCATGAGAGAGGTGTCAGGAGCAAGGTAGCAGGTCACAGAGGAACACACACAGGCTTTAATGGAGATAGAGGGGGGGTACTGTGAGAAAGCCTTTTCCAATCCACTCCCATTCATTTCCCCCTCTCTCCTCGCCCCTCCCGTCTTTCCATCCCCCTATCTCCCTGTGTGGCAGTCTGTCCCATACCTCTAATTGTGGCGTTTACATGGAGTACCTCTACTCTAGCCCAGGAAAATAACTGAATATCGTCTCTAAAACCAACAATCCCATTTGATGAGGTGCTCTTACCCGTGTGAGTACCTCTCTTAATGTTCCGGCCTTTCAGCAACACACAGCACCTTCTCAATGGAGGGGCCAAACACATTCATGTACTGCGTCAATAGTAGAAGTAGTTTGCAGATTCCCTCAGGATCGATCTTTGTACTGGTATTTTGTGATACAGTAAAAAGTGCATTGAGGTGAGCTGCTGAGGCATCAACATTACTGTGTAACAGATAGTGAATAACATGTATGAACACTATGCGAGGGTGCAATCATGCACTTGACTGACAGTGTAATACTGAGGAGAGTAGTGATGATGTAGTTATATGTCATTTAGCCTCTTTGATCCAAAGTGACTTACAGTTAGGCGTGCATATATTTTTCCCGTAGTAACGACAGTAAGTGTAGCATTTAGACTCTCAGACACTGCCGTATGCCTTCCTTTTTAACAGCTCCAAAAGGAACTGGGAGACAACGACATCATCTCAGTTCTACCGTGTTGGTTTAACTCAGTTTAACACTCTCATCTTATTGCTGCCTGAAATGAGGTTAAAGGTCTCGCCGTGAACCCACCCAGAATATGGGAAATGAAGCCAGGGAGGGGCTATGGTGTATCTGGACCGTCAAAGTAGCCCTCAAACCCTAGTGGGTAATTGGCTGGGACAACCTCCTCTGGTGCTCTCCAATAAGGTGAAAGTTCATCACCAGAGACATCCACTCACCATTGCCTGCATATTATTAAAGGAGCACGCCTTTCTCTTCAAACCATTTGAATACATTTTAGTGATTGAATTTCAGTCAATTCTAGCTAATTCGAAAGTATTATGTTGAATATTCTAGTGACTACGGAAATATTGTGAACAATTGTATGTGGTTGCAGTTATTAAGGAAGACAGTATATTGTTCAACATTTAGAAAATGAATCCTAAAAAAAAAAAAATATTAGTTATTTATCATCATTGTACTCAAAGCCCTAATGAAAGTGTTCATGATTTTTATTTTCAAAAAACACTCAAACAAAATAACAAAAGTGAAAACGAAAGTGCACAGTTCTGTCAGGCTCAGAAACTAAACACAAAACAAGATCCCACAAAACCCAAAAGGAAAATGACAACTTCTATATGATCCCCAATCAGAGACAACAATAGACAGCTGCCTCTGGTTGGGAACCACACTAGGCAAAAACAACAAAGAAATAGAAAACATAGACTTTCCCACCCGAGTCACACCCTGACCTAAACAAACATAGAGAATAATGAAGATCTCTAAGGACAGTCATGTTGTAAAGGTAAACAGTCTGATGACTGATACTGTATTATTCTGTGTATACTGATGTAGGAGTGAGTGTCACAATTAGATGATCACAGTGACTTCTGTTTCACTCTCCCTCTGTGCTGTCCTGATCACAGTGACTTCTGTTTCACTCTCCCTCTGTGCTGTCCTGATCACAGTGACTTCTGTTTCACTCTCCCTCTGTGCTGTCCTTATCACAGTGACTTCTGTTTCACTCTCCCTCTGTGCTGTCCTTATCACAGTGACTTCTGTTTCACTCTCCCTCTGTGCTGTCCTTATCACAGTGACTTCTGTTTCACTCTCCCTCTGTGCTGTCCTTATCACAGTGACTTCTGTTTCACTCTCCCTCTGTGCTGTCCTTATCACAGTGACTTCTGTTTCACTCTCGATCTATGCTGTCCTTATCACAGTGACTTCTGTTTCACTCTCCCTCTGTGCTGTCCTTATCACAATGACTTCTGTTTCACTCTCCCTCTGTGCTGTCCTTATCACAGTGACTTCTGTTTCACTCTCCCTCTGTGCTGTCCTTATCACAGTGACTTCTGTTTCACTCTCGATCTGTGCTGTCCTTATCACAGTCACTAGAGTCGTACTCTCTGCTCCGCCTCAACAGGGAGTTTATGAATGAACCTAAATTCAACCTCGCATTGAACCCCATTTCTTCTGTTCTGAACTTCATTATTAAAAGCAATGTACTCTGAAGTA
The DNA here is from genome assembly GCF_034236695.1 of Oncorhynchus nerka. Classification (NCBI taxonomy): domain Eukaryota; kingdom Metazoa; phylum Chordata; class Actinopteri; order Salmoniformes; family Salmonidae; genus Oncorhynchus; species Oncorhynchus nerka. The sequence continues at coordinate 17,418,240 of NC_088422.1, read as the reverse complement.
ATTTTATTTTAAATCACGCTCTTGGGGACTTTGAATGGGATATTCCTCTCTCTTCCTGACCTAGCTTTTAAGAGTGATATGATTGAATAAACAGAAAAAGTGTTCCCAACAGTTAAGATCAAAGCTGTAGTTAAGTGTTTGTTGTTATGAATGGTAAATGAAATGTGTGCATGCGTGGGGAGGGAGGGGCAGTCCTTTCAATTTACAACGAAACAGTAACATGTATTTCCATACACAAACACAGAACGTATCATGTCGGAGAGTAAAGAAAATTAAGGAACTTTTGACTGGTACTGTATATATATATATATACAAATATAGGAATATATAAATATATACAGTACCAGTCAAAAGTTTGGACACACCTACTCATTCAAGGGTTTCTCTTTATTTTTTTACTATTTTCTACATTGTAGAATAATAGTGAAGACATCAAAACTATGAAACACACCCAAAACACACACTAACCAAAAAAGTGTAAACAAATGAAAATATACTTGAGTAATTTGAGATTCTTTGAGATTCTTCTGCCTTTACGACAGCTTTACACACTCTTGGCATTCTCTCAACCGGATTCTTTTCCAGCAGTCTTAAAGGAGTTCCCACATACTGTATGCTGAGCACATGTTGGCTGCTTTTCCTTCGCTCTGCAGTCCAACTCATCCCAAACCATCTCAATTGGGTTGAAGTCGGGTAATTGTGGAGGCCAGGTCATCTGATGCAGCACTCCATCACTCTCCTTCTTGGTCAAATAGTCCTTACACAGCCTGGAGGTGTGTTGGGTCATTGTCCTGTTGAAAAACAAATGATAGACCCACTAAGTGCGAACCAGATAGGATGGCGTATCGTTGCAGAATGCTGTGGTAGCCATGCTAGTTAAGTGTGCTTTGAATTCTAAATAAATCACTGAGAGTGTCACCAGAAAAGTACTCCCACACCATCACACCTCCTCCTCCATGCTTCACGGTGGGAACTGCAAATGCGGAGATCATCAATTCATATATTCTGCCTCTCACAAAGAGACGGTGGTTGGAACCAAAAATCTCAAATTTGGACTCATCAGACCAAAGGACAGATTTCCACCAGTCTAATGTCCATTGCTCGTGTTTCTTGGCATAAGCAAATCTCCATTTAAGGTGCAGTTAATTCTAATGAACTTATTCTCTGAAGCAGTGGTAACTCTGGGTCTTCCTTCCCTGTGGCGGTCCTCATGAGAGACAGTTTCATCGTAGCGCTTGATTGTTTTTGCGGCCGTACTTGAAGAAACGTTCAAAGTTCTTGAACTTTCCCGCGTTGACTGACCTTCATGTCTTAAGTATTAATTGACTGTCATTTCTCTTTGTTTATTTAAGCTGTTCTTTCCAAAGTATGGATTTGGTCTTTTACCAAATAGGGCTATCTTCTATATACCAACCCTACCTTGTCACAACACCACTGATTGGCCCAAACACATTAAGAAGGAAAGACATTCCACAAATACACTTCTAACAAGGAACACCTGTTAATTGAAATGCATTCCAGATGACTACCTCCTGAAGCTGGTTGAGAGAATACCAAGCGTGTGCAAAGCTGTCATTTAGGAAAAGGGTGAATACTTTGAAGAATATCAAATATCAAATATATAACACTTTTTTGGCTATGACATGATTAAATATGTGTTTTTTTTATTTTATATTTTTGATGTCTTCACTATTATTCTGCAAGGAGTAGGTGTGTCCAAACCTTTGACTAGTACTGTATATAGGGCATTTGTTGTAATTAGTACAGTATGCTAGTCTCTGGAGAAGGTTACAAACATAATGATTACGTCTCTGTTCAGCCTCCACACCTCCATGTTCCTCTGTTTTCCTCCACACCTCCATGTTCCTCTGTTCAGCCTCCACAACTCCACACATCCATGTTCCTCTGTTTTGCCTTCACAACTCCATGTTCCTCTGTTCAGCCTCCACACCTCCATGTTCCTCTGTTCAGCCTCCACACCTCCATGTTCCTCTGTTCAACCTCCACACCTCCATGTTCCTCTGTTCAGCCTCCACACCTCCATGTTCCTCTGTTCAGACTCCACACCTCTATTTTCCTCTGTTTTGCCTCCACACCTCCATGTTTCTCTGGTCAGCCTCCACTTGTTTGAAATAACTTACAACGGCAACCGGAGTTCACCCACTACACCGCCAGTCACTAAGTCTGTCTTACTGACCTTTCATGGCCTTCCCTCACTCCTCTCTCCCCCCTCCCTCTTCTCAGCCCCATCCCTGTCAGACAAGATGTCTCCTCTCTCCCCCTCCCTCTCTTCTCAGCCCCATCCCTGTCAGACAAGATGTCTTCTCTCTCCCCCTCCCTCTTCTCAGCCCCATCCCTGTCAGACAAGATGTCTTCTCTCTCCCCCTCCCTCTTCTCAGCCCCATCCCTGTCAGACAAGATGTCTTCTCTCTCCCCCTCCCTCTTCTCAGCCCCATCCCTGTCAGACAAGATGTCTTCTCTCTCCCCCTCCCTCTTCTCAGCCCTATCCCTGTCAGACAAGATGTCTTCTCTCTCCCCCTCTCTCTTCTCAGCCCCATCCCTGTCAGACAAGATGTCTCCTCTCTCCCCCTCCCTCTTCTCAGCCCCATCCCTGTCAGACAAGATGTCTTCTCTCTCCCCCTCCCTCTTCCCAGCCCCATCCCTGTCAGACAATATATCTTCTCTCTCCCCCTCCCTCTTCTCAGCCCCATCCCTGTCAGACAAGATGTCTTCTCTCTCCCCCTCCCTCTTCTCAGCCCCATCCCTGTCAGACAAGATGTCTCCTCTCTCCCCCTCCCTCTTCTCAGCCCCATCCCTGTCAGACAACATGTCTTCTCTCTCCCCCTCCCTCTTCTCAGCCCCATCCCTGTCAGACAAGATGTCTTCTCTCTCCCCCTCCCTCTTCTCAGCCCCATCCCTGTCAGACAAGATGTCTTCTCTCTCCCTCTCCCTCTTCTCAGCCCCATCCCAGTCAGACAAGATGTCTTCTCTCTCCCCCCTCCCTCTTCTCAGCCCCATCCCTGTCAGACAAGATGTCTTCTCTCTCCCCCTCCCTCTTCTCAGCCCCATCCCTGTCAGACAAGATGTCTTCTCTCTCCCCTCAGCCCCATCCCTGTCAGACAAGATCTTCTCAGCCCCATCCCTGTCAGACAAGATGTCTTCTCTCTCCCCCTCCCTCTTCTCAGCCCCATCCCTGTCAGACAAGATGTCTTCTCTCCCCCCTCCCTCTTCTCAGCCCCATCCCTGTCAGACAAGATGTCTTCTCTCTCCCCTCCCTCTTCTCAGCCCCATCCCTGTCAGACAACATGTCTTCTCTCTCCCCCTCCCTCATCTCAGCCCCATCCCTGTCAGACAAGATGTCTCCTCCCCCCTCCCTATCTATTCCATCCCTGTCAGACAAGATGTCTTCCCCCCCCCCTATCTATTCCATCCTCGCCGGTGCCCCGGGAAGAGTTTCCTTAGTGCTTATCTGGTGGAGTCCGAGCACTAGGATCCCTGTAGCAGGGCCAGTGGTATGGTGTAGCGTGGGGTGAAATGACTTCATCACATCATTACTGCCGGTGATAAATGGTGGCTCGAGCTGTCATGAGAAGGGAGAGGAGGGTGAGGACTGGATGGTAATTCTCTGTTCAGCTCCTGGCTCTTCTTCTGCTCCTCTTTATCAGGTAGAATACTTCCCCTACTGCTGCTGCTAAGCACCAGCACCTCATCTGTAGGCCACAGACACTGGATTAGACCGGAGTAAACAAGACAGATATTAGGGCTACTCTTTTTATCACCATGTCTCTCAATTTCAATTACATTTCAGTTCAAGGGGCTTTATTGGCATGAGAAACATATGTTAACATTGCCAAAACAAGTGAAGTTGATAATATACAAAAGTGAAATGAACAATAAACTTTACACTCACAGACGTTCCAAAATAATATCTCTCTCTGTGTCTGTCTGTCTACCCTTCACAGGGAAGAGTGACCCCTTCTGTGTGGTGGAACTGAGTAACGATCGGCTACAGACACACACGGTCTACAAGAACCTCAACCCCGAGTGGAACAAGGTCTTCACCTTGTGAGTGCACTTCTGTATCATGTGTTGCCACATACCTATCCTGATCTCATGCTGGGTGGGCTCTCTCTTTCTGTCTGTCTTTCTCACTCTCTGACATATGCCAATACTTCATATATGTGAAAACACGCACATTTATTGAATTGTGTTGCTAATATTTCATTTTGTATTTTTTTAACTAGGCAAGTCAGTTAATAACACATTCTTATTTACAATGATGGCCTACCATGGAACAGTGGGTTAACTGCCTTGTTCAGGCGCAGAATGACAGATTTTTTTCCTTGTCAACTCGGGGATTCGATGCAGCAACCTTTCGGTTACTGGCCCAATGCTCTAACCACTAGGCTACCTGCCACCCAAAATAATAAGATATGAAGTATACATTTTGAAGTAGTATTACAGTACAGGTATTACAGTACAGGTATTACAGTACCTATAACTATAGCACATTATCATAACGAGGCATGGTTATAAAAAACAATCATAGCTATTACTAATCATTTAAGATGTTTTAAAAACATGAGTTATAATTCATACTTAATTTCCAGTTATTAGCCGTTTCCAGTTATGCCACTACTTGTCACATTTGCCAAAGGACATTGTAAAATGTAAGGATTACTATGTGAATACTATTTTGGGATGCACATGACGATCTCTCTGTTTGTCAACTATGTTCTTTCTAGTTCTCTCTATTTCTGCAAAATCTACATGATCATTGTTTGGATAAAGCACGTTTTCTTCAACATCTGAATAATATGATCAAACCATGTCATTACTACGCGTTTCATTCAACTGGCAAAGCATTGCACAGCGTTTGCACTTAGCCTACTGTAAATAGTCCAAATCTATTTATTTGACAGTGAGAACATATCATATATTCACGAATCTATATCTCATAGAAAATATAGCTAATGCTAGTACATCGTTGAGATTTAAATTCAGAGGTCTAGGTTTTATCCCCTTATAAATCATTCCTCCTATACATTTTTATTTTGATTGACATGCCATAATTGGATTCTGTACATGACTATGTACATATATATATATATATATATATATATATATATATATATATATATATTATTATTATTTCAGCCTTCCTTACAGGGAAATACACAAGTGAATTCCCAGGGAAAGCTGGGTAATTTGGTCGTCCTTTAAGTGGCGCCGTGTCTCTCTTTCTTTAAGAGAAACCTCTTTTCTTTCCATCAGTCTTCTCCTCCCTAGCCTACTTTTCAAAGATGACATTTCCTAGCCACAATTCCTTTCCTCATACAACTCTCACACTCTTTATTAGTTGAGTACAAAGCTCATAGAGGCTTGGAGTTTCATCATGCTACGATGCGGGTGTGATATGTGTGATTGTAATGGTGTAACGGTTGTTCTGTGGCGAGTAGTAACGTGAAGGACATCCACTCGGTGTTGGAGGTGACGGTGTACGACGAGGACCGAGACAGGAGCGCAGACTTCCTGGGTAAAGTGGCCATCCCTTTACTAAACGTGAGTCCTCCTGATGAAATGTCTCTGCTGTCTATCACCTCCCCTAGGGGTAATACTGTAAAAAAAATCACTGGGGAGGATATAACACACACAAGATGCAACTGTGGATGAGACTGTTATCATTGCACAAAGCAATAGAGAGAGTGAGAGAGAGAGCGAGAGAGAGGGCGAGAGAAAGAGAGATATGTAAGAGCGAGAGAGAAGGAGAGAGAGCGATGTAAAGAAAAGAGTGAGAGAGAGAGACAGCGAGAGTAAATGAATAAAACACCATTGGTAATGTACGGTCCTGGGGGGCTAATTCCCCAGGATAGTTCATATCTCCCTGACAATGCTGTGGTGGTAATGAACAGGTACTTGTCAGAGTTGCCACAGTTGTTTTGGGCTCTCTGTCAGATGCAGCAGCTGGGGTTCAAAGGTGGCCCAGAGAGTGTATTCAGCAGGGCATTGCCAGACAGACGGCTGTCATGTCCCTCTCCCACAGATTCAAAATGGTGAACGGAAAGCCTACGCTTTGAAAAGCAAGGAGCTGACAGGGCCAACAAAAGGGGTCATCTTTCTGGAAATAGAGGTGGTTTTTAACGCTGTAAGTCTCTTTCTTTTCCTCCTCCCCTGTTTTCCTAGTTTGTCCCCCCCCACCCCCCACACTCCAGCACCATCGTCTTTCTGTTTGTCCCCCCACCCCCACACTCCAGCACCATCGTCTTTCTGTTTGTCCCCCCACCCCCACACTCCAGCACCATCGTCTTTCTGTTTGTCTCCCCACCCCCCACACTCCAGCACCATCGTCTTTCTGTTTGTCCCCCCCACCCCCACACTCCAGCACCATCGTCTTTCTGTTTGTCTCCCCCCACCCCCACACTCCAGCACCATCGTCTTTCTGTTTGTCTCCCCCCCCCCACACTCCAGCACCATCGTCTTTCTGTTTGTCCCCCACCCCCCACACTCCAGCACCATCGTCTTTCTGTTTGTCTCCCCCACCCCCACACTCCAGCACCATCGTCTTTCTGTTTGTCTCCCCCAACCCCCACCAGCACCACCATCGTCTTTCTGTTTGTCTCCCCCACCCCCACACTCCAGCACCATCGTCTTTCTGTTTGTCCCCCCACCCCCACACTCCAGCACCATCGTCTTTCTGTTTGTCCCCCCACCCCCCCACACTCCAGCACCATCGTCTTTCTGTTTGTCCCCCCACCCCCACACTCCAGCACCATCGTCTTTCTGTTTGTCTCCACCCTCCACACTCCAGCACCATCGTCTTTCTGTTTGTCTCCACCCTCCACACTCCAGCACCATCGTCTTTCTGTTTGTCTCCCCCCACCCCCACATTCCAGCACCATCGTCTTTCTGTTTGTCTCCCCCCCACCCCACATTCCAGCACCATCGTCTTTCTGTTTGTCCCCCCCCACCCCCCACACTCCAGCACCATCGTCTTTCTGTTTGTCTCCCCCACCCCCCACACTCCAGCACCATCGTCTTTCTGTTTGTCCCCCCACCCCCACACTCCAGCACCATCGTCTTTCTGTTTGTCCCCCCACCCCCACACTCCAGCACCATCGTCTTTCTTTTGTCCCCCCACCCCCCCACTCCAGCACCATCGTCTTTCTGTTTGTCCCCCCCACCCCCACACTCCAGCACCATCGTCTTTCTGTTTGTCCCCCCCCCCCCACACTCCAGCACCATCGTCTTTCTGTTTGTCCCCCCACCCCCCACACTCCAGCACCATCATCTTTCTGTTTGTCCCCCCACCCCCACACTCCAGCACCATCGTCTTTCTGTTTGTCTCCCCCACCCTCCACACTCCAGCACCATCGTCTTTCTGTTTGTCCCCCCACCCCCACACTCCAGCACCATCGTCTTTCTGTTTGTCCCCCCACCCCCCACATTCCAGCACCATCGTCTTTCTGTTTGTCCCCCCACCCCCACACTCCAGCACCATCGTCTTTCTGTTTGTCCCCCCACCCCCCACACTCCAGCACCATCGTCTTTCTGTTTGTCCCCCCACCCCCCACTCCAGCACCATCGTCTTTCTGTTTGTCTCCCCCACCCCCCACACTCCAGCACCATCGTCTTTCTGTTTGTCCCCCCACCCCCACACTCCAGCACCATCGTCTTTCTGTTTGTCCCCCCACCCCCACACTCCAGCACCATCGTCTTTCTGTTTGTCTCCACCCCCCCAGCACCATCGTCTTTCTGTTTGTCTCCCCCACCCCCACAATCCAGCACCATCGTCTTTCTGTTTGTCCCCACCCTCCACACTCCAGCACCATCGTCTTTCTGTTTGTCCCCCCACCCTCCACACTCCAGCACCATCGTCTTTCTGTTTGTCCCCACCCTCCACACTCCAGCACCATCGTCTTTCTGTTTGTGCCCCCACCCTCCACACTCCAGCACCATCGTCTTTCTGTTTGTCTCCCCCCACCCTCCACACTCCAGCACCATCGTATTTCTGTTTGTCTCCACCCCCACACTCCAGCACCATCGTCTTTCTGTTTGTCCCCACCCTCCACACTCCAGCACCATCGTCTTTCTGTTTGTCTCCCCCCCCCCCACACTCCAGCACCATCGTCTTTCTGTTTGTCTCCCCCCACCCCCACACTCCAGCACCATCGTCTTTCTGTTTGTCTCCCCCACCCCCCACACTCCAGCACCATCGTCTTTCTGTTTGTCCCCTCCCACCCCCACACTCCAGCACCATCGTCTTTCTGTTTGTCCCCCACCCCCACACTCCAGCACCATCGTCTTTCTGTTTGTCCCCCCACCCCCCACACTCCAGCACCATCGTCTTTCTGTTTGTCTCCCCCCCCCCACACTCCAGCACCATCGTCTTTCTGTTTGTCTCCCCCCACCCCCACACTCCAGCACCATCGTCTTTCTGTTTGTCTCCCCCACCCCCACACTCCAGCACCATCGTCTTTCTGTTTGTCTCCCCCCACCCCCCACACTCCAGCACCATCGTCTTTCTGTTTGTCTCCCCCCACCCCCACACTCCAGCACCATCGTCTTTCTGTTTGTCTCCCCCACCCCCACACTCCAGCACCATCGTCTTTCTGTTTGTCCCCCCCCCCCCACACTCCAGCACCATCGTCTTTCTGTTTGTCTCCCCCCCCCCACACTCCAGCACCATCGTCTTTCTGTTTGTCCCCCCACCCCCCACACTCCAGCACCATCGTCTTTCTGTTTGTCCCCCCCCCCCCCCCACACTCCAGCACCATCGTCTTTCTGTTTGTCTCCACCCCCACACTCCAGCACCATCGTCTTTCTGTTTGTCTCCCCCACCCCCCACAATCCAGCACCATCGTCTTTCTGTTTGTCCCCACCCTCCACACTCCAGCACCATCGTCTTTCTGTTTGTCCCCCCACCCTCCACACTCCAGCACCATCGTCTTTCTGTTTGTCCCCACCCTCCACACTCCAGCACCATCGTCTTTCTGTTTGTCCCCCACCCTCCACACTCCAGCACCATCGTCTTTCTGTTTGTCTCCCCCCACCCTCCACACTCCAGCACCATCGTATTTCTGTTTGTCTCCACCCCCACACTCCAGCACCATCGTCTTTCTGTTTGTCCCCACCCTCCACACTCCAGCACCATCGTCTTTCTGTTTGTCTCCCCCACCCCCATCCAGCACCATCGTCTTTCTGTTTGTCTCCCCCCCCCCACACTCCAGCACCATCGTCTTTCTGTTTGTCTCCCCACCCCCACACTCCAGCACCATCGTCTTTCTGTTTGTCCCCTCCCACCCCCCACACTCCAGCACCATCGTCTTTCTGTTTGTCCCCCCACCCCCCACACTCCAGCACCATCGTCTTTCTGTTTGTCCCCCCACCCCCACACTCCAGCACCATCGTCTTTCTGTTTGTCTCCCCCCACCCCCACACTCCAGCACCATCCTGTTTGTCTCCCCCCACCCCCCACACTCCAGCACCATCGTCTTTCTGTTTGTCTCCCCCCACCCTCCACACTCCAGCACCATCGTCTTTCTGTTTGTCCCCACCCTCCACACTCCAGCACCATCGTCTTTCTGTTTGTCTCCACCCTCCACACTCCAGCACCATCGTCTTTCTGTTTGTCTCCACCCTCCACCTCCAGCACCACTCTTTCCAGCACCATCGTCTTTCTGTTTGTCCCCACCCTCCACACTCCAGCACCATCGTCTTTCTGTTTATCTCCACCCTCCACACTCCAGCACCATCGTCTTTCTGTTTGTCTCCACCCTCCACACTCCAGCACCATCGTCTTTCTGTTTGTCCCCACCCTCCACACTCCAGCACCATCGTCTTTCTGTTTGTCCCCACCCTCCACCCTCCACACTCCAGCACCATCGTCTTTCTGTTTGTCTCCACCCTCCACACTCCAGCACCATCGTCTTTCTGTTTGTCTCCACCCTCCACACTCCAGCACCATCCTGTTTGTCCCCACCCTCCACTCCAGCACCATCGTCTTTCTGTTTGTCCCCACCCTCCACACTCCAGCACCATCGTCTTTCTGTTTGTCTCCACCCTCCACACTCCAGCACCATCGTCTTTCTGTTTGTCCCCACCCTCCACACTCCAGCACCATCGTCTTTCTGTTTGTCCCCACCCTCCACACTCCAGCACCATCGTATTTCTGTTTGTCTCCACCCCCACACTCCAGCACCATCGTCTTTCTGTTTGTCCCCACCCTCCACACTCCAGCACCATCGTCTTTCTGTTTGTCTCCCCCCCCCCACACTCCAGCACCATCGTCTTTCTGTTTGTCTCCCCCCACCCCCACACTCCAGCACCATCGTCTTTCTGTTTGTCTCCCCCACCCCCACACTCCAGTTTTTCTGTTTGTCCCCTCCCCCCCACACTCCAGCACCATCGTCTTTCTGTTTGTCCCCCCACCCCCACACTCCAGCACCATCGTCTTTCTGTTTGTCCCCCCCCACCCCCCACACTCCAGCACCATCGTCTTTCTGTTTGTCTCCCCCACCCCCACACTCCAGCACCATCGTCTTTCTGTTTGTCTCCCCCACCCCCACACTCCAGCACCATCGTCTTTCTGTTTGTCCCCCCCCACCCCCCACACTCCAGCACCATCGTCTTTCTGTTTGTCCCCCCCACCCCCCACACTCCAGCACCATCGTCTTTCTGTTTGTCTCCCCCCACCCCCACACTCCAGCACCATCGTCTTTCTGTTTGTCCCCCCCCACCCCCACACTCCAGCACCATCGTCTTTCTGTTTGTCTCCCCCCACCCCCACACTCCAGCACCATCGTCTTTCTGTTTGTCTCCCCCCCCCCCCACACTCCAGCACCATCGTCTTTCTGTTTGTCCCCCCACCCCCCCACACTCCACACCATCCAGTTTGTCTCCCCATCCCACACTCCAGCACCATCGTCTTTCTGTTTGTCTCCCCCACCCCCACCTCCACACCATCCAGTTTGTCCCCCCCCCCCCACACTCCAGCACCATCTCTTCTGTTTGTCCCCCCCACCCCCACACTCCAGCACCATCGTCTTTCTGTTTGTCCCCCCACCCCCCACACTCCAGCACCATCGTCTTTCTGTTTGTCCCCCCACCCCCCACACTCCCCCTCCACCTCCACACTCCAGCACCATCGTCTTTCTGTTTGTCTCCACCCTCCACACTCCAGCACCATCGTCTTTCTGTTTGTCTCCCCCACCCCCACACTCCAGCACCATCGTCTTTCTGTTTGTCTCCCCACCCCCATTCCAGCACCATCGTCTTTCTGTTTGTCCCCCCACCCCCACACTCCAGCACCATCGTCTTTCTGTTTGTCTCCCCCCACCCCCACACTCCAGCACCATCGTCTTTCTGTTTGTCCCCCCCACCCCCACACTCCAGCACCATCGTCTTTCTGTTTGTCCCCCCACCCCCACACTCCAGCACCATCGTCTTTCTTTTTGTCCCCCCCCCCCCCACTCCACACTCCAGCACCATCGTCTTTTTCTGTTTGTCCCCCCACCCCCACACTCCAGCACCATCGTCTTTCTGTTTGTCCCCCCACCCCCCCCACACTCCAGCACCATCGTCTTTCTGTTTGTCCCCCCCCCCCCCCCACACTCCAGCACCATCGTCTTTCTGTTTGTCCCCCCCACCCCCACACTCCAGCACCATCGTCTTTCTGTTTGTCTCCCCCACCCCCCACACTCCAGCACCATCGTCTTTCTGTTTGTCCCCCCACCCCCACACTCCCAGCACCATCGTCTTTCTGTTTGTCCCCCCCCACCCCCACACTCCAGCACCATCGTCTTTCTGTTTGTCCCCCCCCACCCCCACACTCCAGCACCATCGTCTTTCTGTTTGTCCCCCCCACCCCCACACTCCAGCACCATCCAGCACCATCGTCTTTCTGTTTGTCCCCCCACCCCCCACACCTTTCTGTTTGTCCCCCCCCCCCCCACACTCCAGCACCATCGTCTTTCTGTTTGTCCCCCCCACCCCCACACTCCAGCACCATCGTCTTTCTGTTTGTCTTGTCTTTCTGTTTGTCCCCACCCCCCACACTCCAGCACCATCGTCTTTCTGTTTGTCTCCCCACCCTCCACACTCCAGCACCATCGTCTTTCTGTTTGTCCCCACCCTCCACACTCCAGCACCATCGTCTTTCTGTTTGTCCCCCCCACCCCACCCTCCACACTCCAGCACCATCGTCTTTCTGTTTGTCTCCACCCTCCACACTCCAGCACCATCGTCTTTCTGTTTGTCCCCCACTCCAGCACCATCCTTTCTGTTTGTCCCCACCCTCCACACTCCAGCACCATCGTCTTTCTGTTTGTCTCCCCCACCCCCACACTCCAGCACCATCGTCTTTCTGTTTGTCTCCCCACCCCCACACTCCAGCACCATCGTCTTTCTGTTTTTGTCCCCCCACCCCCACACTCCAGCACCATCGTCTTTCTGTTTGTCCCCCCCACCCCCACACTCCAGCACCATCGTCTTTCTGTTTGTCCCCCCACCCCCACACTCCAGCACCATCGTCTTTCTGTTTGTCCCCCCACCCCCCACCCAGCACCATCGTCTTTCTGTTTGTCTCCCCCCACCCCCCCACACTCCAGCACCATCGTCTTTCTGTTTGTCCCCCCACCCCCCACACTCCAGCACCATCCTTTCTGTTTGTCTCCCCCCACCCCCCACACTCCAGCACCATCGTCTTTCTGTTTGTCTCCCCCACCCCCACACTCCAGCACCATCGTCTTTCTGTTTGTCTCCCCCACCCCCACACTCCAGCACCATCGTCTTTCTGTTTGTCTCCCCCCACCCCCACCACCCAGCACCATCGTCTTTCTGTTTGTCCCCCCCCCCCCCCACACTCCAGCACCATCGTCTTTCTGTTTGTCCCCCCACCCCCACACTCCAGCACCATCGTCTTTCTGTTTGTCCCCCCACCCCCCACACTCCAGCACCATCGTCTTTCTGTTTGTCTCCCCACCCCCACACTCCAGCACCATCGTCTTTCTGTTTGTCTCCCCCCCCCCCAGCACCAGCACCATCGTCTTTCTGTTTGTCCCCACCCTCCACCTCCAGCACCCGTCTTTCTGTTTGTCCCCCCACCCTCCACTCCAGCACCATCGTCTTTCTGTTTGTCCCCACCCTCCACACTCCAGCACCATCGTCTTTCTGTTTGTCCCCCCACCCTCCACACTCCAGCACCATCGTCTTTCTGTTTGTCTCCCCACCCTCCACACTCCAGCACCATCGTATTTCTGTTTGTCTCCACCCCCACACTCCAGCACCATCGTCTTTCTGTTTGTCCCCACCCTCCACACTCCAGCACCATCGTCTTTCTGTTTGTCTCCCCCACCCCCCACACTCCAGCACCATCGTCTTTCTGTTTGTCTCCCCCACCCCCACACTCCAGCACCATCGTCTTTCTGTTTGTCTCCCCCACCCCCACACTCCAGCACCATCGTCTTTCTGTTTGTCCCCTCCCACCCCCACACTCCAGCACCATCGTCTTTCTGTTTGTCCCCCACCCCCACACTCCAGCACCATCGTCTTTCTGTTTGTCCCCCCACCCCCACACTCCAGCACCATCGTCTTTCTGTTTGTCTCCCCACCCCCCACACTCCAGCACCATCGTCTTTCTGTTTGTCTCCCCACCCCCACACTCCAGCACCATCGTCTTTCTGTTTGTCTCCCCCACCCTCCACACTCCAGCACCATCGTCTTTCTGTTTGTCCCCACCCTCCACACTCCAGCACCATCGTCTTTCTGTTTGTCTCCACCCTCCACACTCCAGCACCATCGTCTTTCTGTTTGTCTCCACCCTCCACACTCCAGCACCATCGTCTTTCTGTTTCTCTCCACCCTCCACCCTCCAGCACCATCGTCTTTCTGTTTGTCCCCACCCTCCACACTCCAGCACCATCGTCTTTCTGTTTATCTCCACCCTCCACACTCCAGCACCATCGTCTTTCTGTTTGTCTCCACCCTCCACACTCCAGCACCATCGTCTTTCTGTTTGTCCCCACCCTCCACACTCCAGCACCATCGTCTTTCTGTTTGTCCCCACCCTCCACCCTCCACACTCCAGCACCATCGTCTTTCTGTTTGTCTCCACCCTCCACACTCCAGCACCATCGTCTTTCTGTTTGTCTCCACCCTCCACACTCCAGCACCATCGTCTTTCTGTTTGTCCCCACCCTCCACACTCCAGCACCATCGTCTTTCTGTTTGTCCCCACCCTCCACACTCCAGCACCATCGTCTTTCTGTTTGTCTCCACCCTCCACACTCCAGCACCATCGTCTTTCTGTTTGTCCCCACCCTCCACACTCCAGCACCATCGTCTTTCTGTTTGTCCCCACCCTCCACACTCCAGCACCATCGTATTTCTGTTTGTCTCCACCCCCACACTCCAGCACCATCGTCTTTCTGTTTGTCCCCACCCTCCACACTCCAGCACCATCGTCTTTCTGTTTGTCTCCCCCACCCCCCACACTCCAGCACCATCGTCTTTCTGTTTGTCTCCCCCCACCCCCACACTCCAGCACCATCGTCTTTCTGTTTGTCTCCCCCCACCCCCCACACTCCAGCACCATCGTCTTTCTGTTTGTCCCCTCCCACCCCCCACACTCCAGCACCATCGTCTTTCTGTTTGTCCCCCCACCCCCACACTCCAGCACCATCGTCTTTCTGTTTGTCCCCCCACCCCCACACTCCAGCACCATCGTCTTTCTGTTTGTCTCCCCCCCCCCCACACTCCAGCACCATCGTCTTTCTGTTTGTCTCCCCCCACCCCCCACACTCCAGCACCATCGTCTTTCTGTTTGTCTCCCCCCACCCTCCACACTCCAGCACCATCGTCTTTCTGTTTGTCCCCACCCTCCACACTCCAGCACCATCGTCTTTCTGTTTGTCTCCACCCTCCACACTCCAGCACCATCGTCTTTCTGTTTGTCTCCACCCTCCACACTCCAGCACCATCGTCTTTCTGTTTCTCTCCACCCTCCACCCTCCAGCACCATCGTCTTTCTGTTTGTCCCCACCCTCCACACTCCAGCACCATCGTCTTTCTGTTTATCTCCACCCTCCACACTCCAGCACCATCGTCTTTCTGTTTGTCTCCACCCTCCACACTCCAGCACCATCGTCTTTCTGTTTGTCCCCACCCTCCACACTCCAGCACCATCGTCTTTCTGTTTGTCCCCACCCTCCACCCTCCACACTCCAGCACCATCGTCTTTCTGTTTGTCTCCACCCTCCACACTCCAGCACCATCGTCTTTCTGTTTGTCTCCACCCTCCACACTCCAGCACCATCGTCTTTCTGTTTGTCCCCACCCTCCACACTCCAGCACCATCGTCTTTCTGTTTGTCCCCACCCTCCACACTCCAGCACCATCACCATCTTTCTGTTTGTCTCCACCCTCCACACTCCAGCACCATCGTCTTTCTGTTTCCCCACCCTCCACCCACCATCCACACTCCAGCAGCACCATCGTCTTTCTGTTTGTCTCCACCCTCCACACTCCAGCACCATCGTCTTTCTGTTTGTCCCCACCCTCCACACTCCAGCACCATCGTCTTTCTGTTTGTCCCCACCCTCCACACTCCAGCACCATCGTCTTTCTGTTTGTCTCCACCCTCCACACTCCAGCACCATCGTCTTTCTGTTTGTCTCCACCCTCCACACTCCAGCACCATCATCTTTCTGTTTGTCTCCACCCTCCACACTCCAGCACCATCGTCTTTCTGTTTGTCCCCACCCTCCACACTCCAGCACCATCGTCTTTCTGTTTGTCCTCCCTCCCCTGGCGTCTCTTATCGCCCGTCCTCGTCTTCACTTAAATGATCGAAAACTCCCACTCAGCCGCCTTTGTTCGCCCATTCGTTGTCACTGTGTGTGTCCTGCTGGCGGCCATCTTAGTGCTGTGTGTGAGGGAGAGGGCTCTCACTGTAGTCTGTGACGTGTGGCGCTACTCTCAACATCATATCTGCATGTAGTCAAGACAGTCCATTCAGTTAAAGATCTATGCCATATTGTGTTATTGTGATAATATCCCACCACAGGCTGTGTGTTTAAATGTGTTTATTATTCCCACACCAGGTAAAGGCAGGTCTCATGACGTTGATACCCAAAGAGCAGAAATACATAGAGGATGAGCCCAGAGTGTCCAAACAGGTAGGTTAACACCGCCACCCTCCACTCTGTCGCCCCGTTTAGCTCAGCATCTACTACAGTCCCCCATTAAATGAGATATTTTAACAAAACTCAACCAGTCTTGAGTGGCATCTTGTGAGGCCACAACAGTGTGGGCAAGAGTGAGAGAAAACATCCCTCTCCCCCCCCCCCTCCTCCTCCACCCTCCTCGCTGCTTTACTGTGAGCGGAGAATAGAAATGTCAAGCTGTCAACTCTGGGGGTGTATAAGTAGATTGGCCATCCTTAGTTGGCCCTCTGTGCCACTGCTGCTTTGCACTTCATTGTCACACCGCTCAATGTGGCGGACTCACAAAGGGCTGAATCGCGGGGGCTGGCCCACATCAGACGTGTCACATAAACGTTGTTTGGGCTGAGCAGTCACCCGCTCCCACACCCTTTTGTCTCTCTCCTCTTCTTTCTCTCTCTCACTCTATCTCTCTCTCTCTGTGTGCTAAAAGATGCACACTCTGCACTTTCCCCTGTGTGGAGTGTGAACCTCCCTGTCCACCCTCCCTGTTCGCTCCTCTCTGTTTTCATCTGTACTTCACCTCTGACTCATAGAGATGCCCCATGTCAGCATCTCTGAATGATGATGTCATTGATGGCTTTAGAGAGATTGCCCCGTGAGGGCTCTTTTGTGTGGGGCTAGTCCCTGCTGTGGCCGCTGTCTGTCCTTACAAACACAAGACCCCCAAAACCCAAAGTAGCCAGTCAAATACAGACATTATATTACATTACAATTCCACTATTCAGCAGTTGATATCTGCATTCATTAAACTACCAAAGCAGGAACAACTCCAGGCTGTAGTTATAACAGGAACCAGAGTTTGTCCTGGTGTGGTCATATCATCCCAGGTAAACTCCTGGGCCTAGATATAACTACTAATGTTGGTATAGGAAGTACATTTGAGAGAGAGAGAGATAGTTTACAGTAGTCCCTCTGCTGCTAGTTACAGTAGTGTGATCAAAGCGTGGCCGTGTGCAGGGATGTGGGTGACTCAGAGTGCTGTTGTCTTCAGGGGGTGGATGTCCCCACCAGGACACCGTAGACTCACAGTCATTCTCAGTTCACCACTACTCTACCTTGAATAATGAATTAGGCAGTGGTCTAAAAATACAACTACCTCTAAATGTCCCAGAATCCTCTTAAAGACACATCAGAATAACACTTTCCCTCTTCGGGGACTACTTCCTGGATGCATTTTCTTCTGTCATGTTGTTTTGGTATTTCGTGATTGGAACACAGCAGAATGGGACTGTGGTGCTTTCATCATCTGTGGCCTGATGCCTGCCTGAACTCCTTAGGGATGTGAAATCATCACGGGCTGTTAACACTATTACTATGACTTGCCTTCGGCTAAAGAGACTTAAAGAGACACAGCTTCAGTGAACATGACTTGATTTAGTGATTAAGTTTCTTATAGTCTCAGCATTTCGTTAACAATATTGTGCCAATACTTGACCAACACTAGGCTGGCAAAATGATGGGGTTTGAGAGACCAGATGACATATTGTCCTTGTTGCCATTTGCCCATCACATTGCCAGTATTATGGCCTTAAGAAGCTTTGTACCACGGCTTGGCTAAATACTCAATTCTGATTAGTTGAGAGGGTGTTGATTACATACAATTACATAACGAACTCTAGAATGAGAGTTGACTAAATACAAGTTGATTCCTCGACTCCTTGCCCATCAACCGTCATTAACGGAATTAATAATATATATGTTTATATTCTTAATTCCATTCCTTTACTTGATTTGTGTGTATTGGGTATATGTTGTGTAATTTGTTAGATATTACTGCACTGTCAGAGCTAGAAGCACAAGCGTTTCGCTACACCCGCAATAATCTGCTAAAAATGTGTATGTGACCAATAACATTTGATTGTCATGTTTTTGACTGCTTATGTCACCTCTGTGCTCTGTCCAGTTGCTTCTGCAAAACTTCAACAGAGTGAGACGATGCATCCTGTTCCTCATCAACGCCGGCTGCTACATCAACAGCTGCTTCGAATGGGACTCAACTCAGAGGAGCATCTGTTCCTTCCTGGTACTAATGCATACATTTACATGTACACACAGACATACTTACCGGTTCCTTCCTGGTACTAATGCATACATTTACATGTACACACAGACATACTCACCGGTTCCTTCCTGGTACTAATGCAAACATTTACATGTACATACAGGCATACTCACCGGTTCCTTCCTGGTACTAATGCATACATTTACATGTACACACAGACATACTCACCGGTTCCTTCCTGGTACTAATGCATACATTTACATGTACACACAGACATACTCACCGGTTCCTTCCTGGTACTAATGCAAACATTTACATGTACATACAGACATACTCACCGGTTCCTTCCTGGTACTAATGCATACATTTACATGTACACACAGACATACTCACCGGTTCCTTCCTGGTACTAATGCATACATTTACATGTACACACAGACATAGTCACCGGTTCCTTCCTGGTACTAATGCATACATTTACATGTACACAAAGACATACTCACCGGTTCCTTCCTGGTACTAATGCATACATTTACATGTACACACAGACATACTCATCGGTTCCTTCCTGGTACTAATGCATACATTTACATGTACATACAGACATACTCACCGGTTCCTTCCTGGTACTAATGCATACATTTACATGTACACACAGACATACTCACCGGTTCCTTCCTGGTACTAATGCATACATTTACATGTACACACAGACATACTCACCGGTTCCTTCCTGGTACTAATGCATACATTTACATGTACACACAGACATAGTCACCGGTTCCTTCCTGGTACTAATGCATACATTTACATGTACACAAAGACATACTCACCGGTTCCTTCCTGGTACTAATGCATACATTTACATGTACACACAGACATACTCATCGGTTCCTTCCTGGTACTAATGCATACATTTACATGTACACACAGACATACTCACCGGTTCCTTCCTGGTACTAATGCATACATTTACATGTACACAAAGACATACTCACCGGTTCCTTCCTGGTACTAATGCATACATTTACATGTACACACAGACATACTCACCGGTTCCTTCCTGGTACTAATGCATACATTTACATGTACACAAAGACATACTCACCGGTTCCTTCCTGGTACTAATGCATACATTTACATGTACACAAAGACATACTCACCTGCCACTTGCTGGTATTTACCCTTCAGAAATACAGTATGCAAATACATATACATAGACCCATGTCTGTTATAAACACACACATACCTGCAACTGCTCACACGTAGCTGCTTCAAACAATAGATGGTACTTACAGTATATACTCTTAACCAATAGATGGTACTTACAGTATATACTCTTAACCAATAGATGGTACTTATATACTCTTAACCAGTAGATGGTACTTACAGTATATACTCTTAACCATTAGATGGTGCTTACAGTATATACTCTTAACCAATAGATGGTACTTACAGTATATACTCTTAACCAATAGATGGTACTTACAGTATATACTCTTAACCAATAGATGGTACTTATATACTCTTAACCAGTAGATGGTACTTACAGTATATACTCTTAACCAATAGATGGTACTTACAGTATATATACTCTTAACCAATAGATGGTACTTACAGTATATATTCTTAACCAATATATGGTACTTAGATACTCAAAATCAATATATGGTACTTATATACTCATATATATGTCACAAAACCCACACTCTGAAATAGTAGAAGTATACCACTCAGTATACCTACCTGAACCAGGGTAAGGAAGGCCTCTCGACGAATAACCAACCAATCTAAGAACTAAGAGACAATATAATGTCTCTCTCTGTCTCTTGAGCTATCTCTCTCTGTTCCTCTCTGTCTCTCTGTATCTCTCTCTCTGTTCCTCTCTCTGTCTCTCTCTCTCTCTGTTCCTCTCTCTGTCTCTCCGTATCTCTCTCTCTCTGTTCCTCTCTCTCTCTCTCTGTTCTTCTCTCTCTGTCTCTTGAGCTATCTCTCTCTGTTCCTCTCTCTCTCTCTCTTTATCTCTCTCTCTTTTCCTCTCTCTGTCTCTCTCTCTCTCTCTCTCTGTTCCTCTCTCTGTCTCTCTGTATCTCTCTCTCTGTACCTCTCTCTGTCTCTCTTTATCTCTCTCTCTGTTCCTCTCTCTGTCTCTCTTTATCTCTCTTTATCTCTCTTTATCTCTCTCTCTCTCTCTCTCTCTCTCTCTCTCACTCTGTATCTCTGTACCTCTGTATCTCTCTCTCTCTCTGTATCTCTCTCTGTATCTCTCTCTCTCTCTTTCTCTCTCTCTCTCTCTCTCTCTCTCTCTCTCTCTCTCTCTCTCTCTCTCAATCCAATTCATTTTCAATTGAAGGGCTTTTTTGGTATGGGAAACATATGTTCAGTGAAATAGTGAAATAGAAATAGATAATTAACAAAAGTGAAATAAACAATAAAGTGAACATTACACTCACAAAAGTTCCAAAATAATAAAGACATTTGTGCAAATATGTTTATGTTTTTTGTTTATGTTTTTGGACTCACCGGAGCAGACTTTATAGTTGTCGTTTGAAGTCAAGTATATGCTAGTATGGGTAGGTAACAGTGTTTTGAGTGTGGGGATGTTGGCCATAAGCGACATGCTTGCCCAAAAAGGGAGACGGCGGAGAGTGGGACGCAGGTGGTCCTTATAAGCATGGGCCCACTGATATAGGGAGAGGTGGGCCGACAGTGGTAGAGCAGCCACAGGCACCTGTTGCTGAGGAACAAGTTGTTTGTGTTGAGGGTACAGATTGGACTAGTCTCCCAGGCAGGGGAGGAGATGCCCGGTACGAGTAATGGGGTAATTCAGGGGACTAGTCTCCCAGGCAGGAGGGGTTCAGGTTGGACTAGTCTCCCAGGCAGGGGAGGAGATGCCCGGTACGAGTAATGGGGTACAGGAGGGGGTTCAGGTTGGACTAGTCTCCCAGGCAGGGGAGGAGATGCCCGGTACGAGTAATGGGGTACAGGAGGGGGTTCAGGTTGGACTAGTCTCCCAGGCAGGGGAGGAGATGCCCGGTACGAGTAATGGGGTACAGGAGGGGGTTCAGGTTGGGCTAGTCTCCCAGGCAGGGGAGGAGATGCCCGGTACGAGTAATGGGGTACCCAGGAGGGGGGAGATTCAGGTAATGGGCTTCAGTCTCCCCCAGGCAGGGGAGGAGATGCCCGGTAATGGGGTACAGAGTTCAGGTTGGATGGGGTACAGGAGGGGGTTCAGGGTGGTTGGGCTAGGCTCCCAGTCTCCCAGGCAGGAGGAGATGCCCGGTACGAGTAATGGGGTACAGGAGGGGGTTCAGGTTGGGCTAGTCTCCCAGGCAGGGGAGGAGATGCCCGGTGAGTAGGATTCAGGGGGGCTAGTCTCCCAGGCAGGGGAGGGGTTCAGGGGGGTTCAGGTTAGTCTCCCAGGCAGGGGAGGAGATGCCCGGTACGAGTAAT
This sequence comes from Oncorhynchus nerka, assembly GCF_034236695.1. Classification (NCBI taxonomy): domain Eukaryota; kingdom Metazoa; phylum Chordata; class Actinopteri; order Salmoniformes; family Salmonidae; genus Oncorhynchus; species Oncorhynchus nerka. The sequence continues at coordinate 17,396,565 of NC_088422.1, read as the reverse complement.
GGGGTACAGGAGGGGGTTCAGGGTGGGCTAGTCTCCCAGGCAGGGGAGGAGATGCCCAGTACGAGTAATGGGGTGTAAGTGGGGAGTGTTGAGAGGAATGTGACAGAGGGGAGTCAGGGGTCCAGGGCCTCAGTTGAGGAGGATCAGGAGAGGGATCTGGACATGTCTGATATCCCTGTTGATGTGAGAGCAGCCGGTGAGGACTAAATTTACAATCTAGGTGAGGAAAATGGGTTCCTGGACTGGACTTCTGGGAAATCTGTTAAATATGTTTTTCATGTTGTTATGTTTGTGAGGTCAGCTGTGGTGTTACAGAAGATGGTGGGGTTGGACCAGTTGAGTGTGAAGAAGCGTTTCCGCTTGAGGAAATGTGTTACTGCTGTCATGGCAGCAAAAGGTGATGGGAAACGTGGTAAGGATAAGAAAATATTAAAACAGTGATGATTATCATTCCTCATAGGGTGCTTTTCTCTTTGTCTGGTTTCTCTGTGGTTTCTTCTGTTTTTCCTTTCTCTTCTCTGTATGGAGGTATTAAGGGTCGGTTCTCTCAATTTTAATGGGGGAAGGGACAGGAATAAGAGGGGAAGGGACAGGAATAAGAGGGGAAGGGACAGGAATAAGAGGGGAAGGGACAGGAATAAGAGGGGAAGGGACAGGAATAAGAGGGGAAGGGACAGGAATAAGAGGGGAAGGGACAGGAATAAGAGGGCTTGGGTATTAGAAGTAATACAACAGAAAAGGCTTAATGTAGTTTTTCTACAGGAGACACATAATGATGAGGCTAATGAGGTTGACGAGGGTATGTGGTGGGAGGGGCAGCATGTACTCAGTCATGGTACTAATTTCAGTGCTGGGATGGCAATTTTGTTTTCTTCAGGCTTTGGGCTGACTGTGGAATCTACAACAGAGATTGTCAAGGGTCGGGTTTTATTGGTCAAGGCGGATGTTATATATACAGTTGAAGTTGGAGGTTTACATACACTTAGGTTGGAGTCATTAAAACTTGTTTTTCAACCACTCCACAAATTACTTGTTAACAAACTATAGTTTTGGCAAGTCGGTTAGGACATCTACTTTGTACATGACAAGTAATTTTTCCAACAATTGTTTACAGAAAGATTATTTAACTTATAATTCACTGTATCACAATTCCAGTGGATCTGAAGTTTACATACACTAAGTTGACTGTGGTTTTAAACAGCTTGGAAAATTCCAGAAAATTGTCATGTCTCTAGAAGCTTCTGATAGGCTAATTGACATAATTTGAGTCAATTGGAGTTGTACCTGTGGATGTATTTCAAGGCCTACCTACTTAGTGCCTCTTTGCTTGACATCTTGGGAAAATCAAAAGAAATCAGCCAAGACCTCTGAAATAAATTGTAGACCTCCGCAAGTTTGGTTCATCCTTGGGAGCAATTTCCAAATGCCTGAAGATACCGCGTTCATCTGTACAAACAATAGTACGCAAGTATAAACACCATGGGACCACGCAGCCATCATACCGCTCAGGAAGGAGACGTGTTCTGTCTCCTAGGGATGAACGTACTTTGGTGTGAAAATTGCAAATCTATCCTAGAACAACAGCAAAGGACCATGTGAAGATGCTGGAGGAAACAGGTACAAAAGTATCTATATCCACAGTAAAACGAGTCCTATATCGACATAACCTGAAAGGCCGCTCAGCAAGGAAGAATCCACTGCTACAAAACCGCCATAAAAAAGCCAGACTACGGTTTGCAACTGTACCTGGGGACAAAGATCATACTTTTTGGAGAAATGTCCTCTGGTCTGATCAAACAAAAATATAACTGTTTGGCCATAATGACCATCGTTATGTTTGGAGGAAAAAGGGGGAGGCTTGCAAGCCGAAGACCACCATTCCAACCATAAAGCACGGGTGTGGCAGCATCATGTTGTGGGTGGCTTTGCTGCAGGAGGGACTGGTGCACTTCACAAAATAGATGGCATCATGAGGAGGAAAATTATGTGGATATATTGAAGAAACATCTCAAGACATCAGTCTTTCATAAAACCATAAGTGTAGTGCATCAAAATAAAGGTTAACTTTTTGTTAATCCAGCTGCTGTGTCAGATTTCAAAAAGGCTTTATGGCAAAAGCACACCATGCGATTAACTGAGGACAGCGCCCGCGTACAAAAGCATGAAAAACATATTTCAACCAGGCAGGTGCACCACGAAAGTCAGAAATAACGATATAATAAATGCCTTACCTTTGATGATCTTCTTCTGTTGGCACTCCAAAAGGTCCCAGTTACATCACATATGGTCATTTTGTTCAATAATGTCCTTCTTTATATCCATAAAAACTCAGTTTAGCTGGCACGTTTTTATCAATAATCCACCCAGTTTCCCTCCATCAAAATGCATACAAAATTAATCCCAAACGTTTCTAATAAACTTTTCCAAACAAGTCAAACAACGTTTATAATTAAACCTTAGGTACCCTATTAAACGATCAAATTTAAGACGGAGAATCGTTATTGTCTTTACTGGAGAAAAATACCAAAGAACGTGTTCTCTTCTACACGCTTGGAAGCACTACAGCCAAAATGGGAGCCACGTAGAAAAACTACACTTTCTGGCTCATTTTTCTCTTTCTAAAGACTGTTAACATCTAGTGGAAGCCCTAGGAACTGCAATCTGGGAGGATTTGACCTTATAATAAAAGTGACAGCCATTGAAAACAGTGGTAGGCTGAATTCTTTTTTTGGGGTGGGGGTGGTTTCGCCTGCCATATCAGTTCTGTTATACTCACAGACGTAATTTTAACAATTTTAGACACTTTAGAGTGTTTTCTATCCAAATCTATTATTTGCATATCCTAGTTTCTTTGCCTGAGTAACAGGCAGTTTACTTTGAGCACGCTTTTCATCCGAACGTGAAAATACTGCCCCCTACCCAAGAGAGGTTAAGGACAAGAAAGTCAAGCTATTGGAGTGGCCATCACAAAGCCCTGACCTCAATCCCATTGAAAATATGTGGGCAAAACTGAAAAAGCGTCTGCAAGCAAGGAGGCCTACAAACCTGACTCAGTTACACCAGCTTTGTCAGGAGGAATGGGCCAAAATTCACCCAACTTATTGTGGGAAGCTTGTGGAAGGCTACCCGAAACGTTTGACCCAAGTTTTAAAAAATTTAAGTCAATGCTACCAAATACTAATTGAGTGTATGTAAACTTCTGACTCACTGGGAATGTGTTGAAAGAAAGAAATAAATAATTCCCTCTGCTATTATTCTGACATTTCACATTCTTAAAATAAAGTGGTGATCCTAACTGACCTAAGAGAGGGCATTTTTACTTGGATTAAATATCATGAATTGTGAAAAACTGAGTTTAAATGTATTTGGCTAAGGTGTATGTAAACTTCCGACTTCAGCTGTATATAAAAAAAAAAATTCTCCTAATGAGCGTACAGCGCATATTGCTGTATTTGATCAAATAAAGGAAACCTTAAGACAGTGTGACCAAGAGGGGTGTATGGTTTTAGGGGGGGACTGGAACTGTACAGTGGATTTTACTGTTGATTGCACTGCTGAATAACTTTACCTGCGGTCAGCTACTCGTCTGTCTGGTCTATTAACTACGTTTGAGCTTTCTGATATGTGGAGAGTAAGAAAAATGGAGGGCTATTAAATGGAATTGTGAGTCATTGAGACAATGGTGGGAGGTTGGGAAGGCCCAAATAGGTGGGTTTTTTCAACCGTATACTGCTCTGTCTCGTATTGAAGTTAAAGAGAACAGGACAGTTGCTCACTCAGAATGACCTCGGACTAGTCATGAACTTACAGTACAGGAGACATGAACTGAGGGTGTTTTTACATGAAAGAGTGAAGGGTGACTTGATTAGGTCTCGCTTTGCTAGCCTCAAAGATATGGATGCTCCTAGCGTTTTTTTTTATACCTAGGGCAGTCGACATTGCAACGCAAACAGATGTCTGCCTTCTTCTCCCTGATGGAAAGGTGACCACGGATGACGGTGAGATGTGCCAACACGTGGATTTCTACTCTGTGTGCTGAACAGTTGTTACATGGATTTCCTCATTTTGAGCAGACAGCTGCTTTGAACTCTGACATTACTGACATCAGGCCCCTGGCATCAACGGTTTACAATCTGATTTCTAGAAGCACTTTTGGAGGTCTATTGTTGTGGATTTTTATGAAGTGGTGTGTGTGTCTTTTCATGAGGGTTCTCTTCCTGTATCCTGTCAACATGGTGTGCTGTCATTGTTGCCATACCACAATCTTATTTTGGGGCCGATATTAAATAAATGTTCTACTGTAGGTAGCGTTACCTACCACTAGTCGGCTGTACCTATGCCAAAACTTGTTTTCTTTTCTTAAAAAAAAATAGTGAACCAACATGTTTTCCCATGGCTGTCTTGTCTCTCTGCAGCAGACAAATATATGGTGAGCAATATGTTTGGAACAAAAAACAAAAAAACTCAATAAAATCACAGTAACAAATCGCAATACATATTGTATCGACACCTAAGTATCGTGATGATCCCTGGCAATTCCCAGCTCTAGTACAAACTGCATAGTCTTTACACCCTGTGGTATAGCATGGCATGCTGCGGTGTGTTCAATCTGAAGACGCATACGCTTGGCTAGCACCACACCTGACCCAAACACCACTTTGTCCGATTTTTACACAGGTTATTATGTGTGCGAAATATTGATGTGAGCATTCTGCCTGTCTGTGTTAGCATTTAGCACTGCAGTTTGAAGACGCTGTAGCTAGTGAGTTAAAGAAAGGTGTTCTTTACATTCTCAGATTCCTGGTGGAAGGTGTCTAACGTTATGACTGTGTCCCCAGAGGAACATGAGATATGGCTCCCTTCTTGTCTCTCTCCCTCCCTCTCTCTCTCGCGCGCGATGTGTAACAATGTGCAAATTGGAAGTGTTGCTCAGTTCCTACCTCATTTTGTGGGCCATGTTCACTTTCGCAATAGCAAGGCTATACTCACTGAGTCTGTACATAGTCAAAGATTTCCTTTATTTTAGGTCACAGTTGTCAGCTTTTCTGCCACTGTGTACTCTCTGTTTAGGGCCAAATAGCCTTCTAGTTTGCTCTGTTTTTTTGTTAATTATTTCCCATGTGTAATTCTTCCAGCCCTAACCCACACCATAACCCTAACCTTAACACTTACCATAAGCCTAACCTTAACCCTTACCATAACCCTAACCTTAACCCTTACCATAACCCTAACCTTAACCATAACCCTAACCCTTACCATAACCTGTAACTCTAACCTAAACCTAACCACTATAACCTCTTACCCTTACCGTCTCACACACACACACACACACACACACACACACACACACACACACACACACACACACACACACACACACACACACACACAGTAATGTAATCCCTCTCTGTGTTAGATTAGTGTGCAGACAGATCCAGTCTAGTGAGCTAACAGGTACAAACCCTCTCTTACTCCCTCCAGTTTGTTCTTCCGCTCTCCTTCTCCCCGTATCTGTGCGTCTCATCCATTAGCGCCAACTGCGATTAGAGACGTGTGTGTGAGGTAACTGAGCACCCATCACACACCACCACAGCACCCCCACCCAGCCCCGTAGAGAACCAGCCACCGTTGCAGCATTGGCACAGTGGGCTGGGCTGGAGTTACCTCCCGTCCCGTGCCACGGGTGGTGTGTGGTGGGGGGGGGGTAAGCTTCTGCTTCCTCTCTACCTGAACACCTGCAAGCTGAGACCCACCCACCCCTCATCCCCATCCCCTCCTTGTTTCTCCTCTCTCCATCGCTCTCATCCCCCCTTACCTCTCTGCCTGTGAGCTGGGGCCATTGTGGGGGTTGGTGGTGTTGAGTTCTGTTTAGTGGCTCATGCCAGATCTCCCCGCAGCCCCTGAAAGACAAGGCTGTTATTGCTCCAGGGACCGCAGGCCTCAGCAACTCTTCCTCCAAACAAATTTGCTGTAACTTTATATGCAATTGGGCCTTGAATTGGGAGCAAATAGAGCAGGCTTTGTGATGCCCAGAAGGGTGAGGAGGGTAGGAGACGGGGGTTGTTTGGAAGGCAGTGGAAATGATACCAGGCTCTTTTATTTGGGGCGAAGTAGGACTCTTATCAGTGGGAGAGCCCCAGACAAGGGAGTTACTTCTGCAGGAAACTGGAGCACCTATCACCTGCTTTGCATTTAGATCAAAATAAAAAAGAGAAGAACCTATGCACACACACTCCTCTCCAGGTCCATGTAAATTGCTCCTTTGACTCCACTTGAGAAAGCTAGCTAACTTTTACCATCAGAAGTGTGCATTTTATTTTACCTTTATTTAACTAGGCCAGTCAGTTAAGAACAAATTCTTATTTACAATGACGGCCTACCCCGGCCAAATCCGGACAACCTGGGCCAATTGTGTGCCGCCCAATAGGACTCCCAATCACAGCCGGATGTGATACAGCCTGGAATCAAACCAGATACTGTTGTGATGCCTCTTATACTGAGATGCAGTGCCTTAGACTGCTGCGCCACTCTGGAGACCTCTCCTGATGTTCTGCCCGAGAGCAATGGACAGCTTGAAATAGATCAACTATACATGTTTTACTACCTTTCTCACTGAAAACATGAGGGAAAGTGAAATAAAATTACACGTTGATTCAGAGGACACTGTGTAGTCTGGGGTATGGTTTTCATAGACAGAAGGACATCTGCAGATGGGGATGTGTTAATCAATTATCTCTGTTTTATTCTCATTCATGGACACGGTCGCTATTACAGGACATTTTGACCATTTGTGGGTGTCTTTGGTTAAGTGTCTATTACAGATTGCTTGTTGTTATGGACATATGTGTTTCTATGTTTTGGATGTGATATACAACTTCTTCTTACTAAACATAAAACAGCTCTTTGTCTCCCCGGCAGGGGGCAGTCTAGCACCACAGAACGGAACTGTCCTGTCCAGACAAATAGGACCCGTATAGGCTTCTTGTCAGAACATGACTTGTTCTTTATTTGCTATCTGGTAGCGGACGGCTGGTATCTGGATGGATATCCATGTAGTAAAGATAAAGCCAACTTCACTCTGAAATCCAAACGTCAGCTGACTTCTGGAGAGGGGAGTTAGACTAGTACACGCTCAATGTACGCCAAAGCACTTCATACGTTCCCCAAGAGCTCCATATCCGAGCCGTAAAGCCGAGCAGCGGAGCACTGTTTAGTAAACCACATAGTGCCAAAACTATAAAGCCCCAATCTTCCACCTTCATCAAAATGTAATAGATGAATGAAACTCACATCTGTTCCTGATGGGATTATATTCCTAAATCTGTGCCTTGCGTGCTTTTGATAAGGGAATGCCTTTTTATTTGTATTAATATTATGTATTGTGTTGAAATGTAGTGTATATGGATCGACTACATATACATGAAATAACCATAGAGAGTTTAAGGGGATTATCTGTTCACTGTGTTTCCACTGTCTAGTAGTTTGTAGAAATAACCAAATGTTTTTTTTGAATACTTCAAGTTTGCCTTATTGCTTTTTACAAATGCACATGGAATGTTTTATATCATGTTCAATGTGAACATATTCTTTTATAGAACAATAATCATGCAATGGAGGTAGGTACTTAAAAACTATTTTAGTTTTTCATTGAAGTACATTTTCTTACCTTATTTTGAATTCAGTGCTATTTTTTTGGGCCGGTTTGCTTTCATTTGGAAACAACCCAAATATCTATTAGTTAGACCATATGCTTTGAGATGCCATCATTGACTTGATGTTAAAGCTGATACAGCTTCCATTTTGACATTCTTTAACATGAAAAATAATTTGAAAATAATTTTAATCCATATAACATAATTTGTTAAAGTAAATCAAATAAATGACTTAATAGCATTTTACACTGATGCCGTGTTGAGGGTGAGTTTAGTAGATAAAGGAAACAATGGATTTCTCTCCTTTCAGTGTGCGCCAAATAGGAGATGATCCTTTGCATTGTATTCTATTTTCTTCTATTTTATACCTATACTACCAGGAATAAACTAGAGTGGGTTTATGTGATTCAACATATATATATATATATATATTTAACCTTTATTTAACTAGGCAAGTCAGTTAATAACACATTTTTATTTACAATGGCGGCCTACCCCGGCCAAACCCTCCCCTAACCCAGTGCCAATTGTGCGCCGCCCTACGCGACTCCCGATCACGGACAGTTGTGATACAGCCCGGGATCGAAACAGGGTCTGCAGTGACGCCTCTAGCACTGCGATGCAGTGCCTTAGACAGCTGCATGTTTGGAATGCAAACATGCATGTGCATGTCAAAACAGAAGTTAAGGAAGGGATGGAGCAATCTGTGTGTCTCTAAGTCTAGCACTGCCACCCAAAACACCAGCCTGTGAGCTGTGTGTGTGTAGTTCTGTAGTTCTACCACACACACACACACACACACACACACACACACACACACACACACACACACACACACACACACACATACACTGTATAGCCACATGTCTGAGATTCTGTAAATGTTTTTTTCCTTTCTTCGGTCACAGACCTCCATGGCTGATTCCCTCTCCTTCCTCCCCAGGCAGAGAGAGTCTCAGTAGGGAAGCGATGGGGGAGGTCTCCCGGTCCTGGGGAAAGGTCCCGGCGTTGCAGTCTTCTCTCCCCAGCCGAGGGGCTGTGAGACGGGGCAGGCTTGGCCTCTGATGGGCCGGGGTGTCGTGTTCCTCCAGCTGTCAGTCACAGCCTCGCCCAGAGCTAGAATAACTAAATGGGGAGGGATGAGGTGGACAACAGGTTAAATAACCCCAGGCAGAGGGAAACTAGACGGACACAGACACACACACACACACACCACACACCAGAGACGCACACACACACACCAGAGATGCACACACACACACCAGAGATGCACACACACACCACACACCGGAAACACACACACACCACACACCACAGACACACACACACGCACCACACACCAGAGACACACACACACACACACAACACACACACACGCACCAGAGACACACACACACCAGCCAGACCCTGCAAAAGAGGGAGCTGTAATCATGTCTTACTCTATATCGTGACTTTGTAGGAGAATGTTAATGTATAGCAGACATTCAACCAGGTTGGTTTAGATGCATATCTATACTGTATGTGTGAAGGTACAGTACCATTCAAAAGTTTGGACACACCTACTCATTCCAGGGTGTGTCTTTATTTTTACTGATTTCAACATTGCAGAATAGGAGTGAAGACATCAAAACTATGAAATAACACGGAATCATGTAGTAACCAAAAAAGTGTTAAACAAATCAAACGATATTTTATATTTGAGATTCTTTAAAGTTGCCACCCTTTGCCTTGATGACAGATTTGCACACTGTTGGCATTCTCTCAACCAGCCTCAGCAGGAAAGCGTGTCCATCAATCTTGAAATAATCTCTACATGTGCTGAGCACTTGTTAGCTGCTTTTCCTTCACTCTGCGGTCCAATTAATCTCAATTGGGTTGATATCGGGTGATTGTGGAGGCCAGGTCATCTGATGCAGCACTTGATCAAATAGCCCTTACACAGCCTGGAGGTGTGTTTTGGTTCATTGTCTTGTTGTTAAACAAATGATAGTCCTACTTAGCGCAAACCAGATGGGATAGCGCTTTTCTACAGAATGCTGTGGTAGCCTTGCTAGTTAAGTGTGCCTTGAATTCTAAATAAATCATGGACAGTGTCACCAGCAAAGCACCCCCACACCATCACACCTCCTCCTCCATGATCCACGGTGGGAACCACACATGTGGAGATCATCAGTTCACCTACTCTGCATCTCACAAAGACACAGGAACTGTCAGGATTTGGCCAGGGTTGTTCCGGTTTTTGGTCACTAGATGCCCCCATTGTGCTTTTTGATCTTTTGTTTTCCCTTGATCCCCATTATTATTTGCACCTGTGCCTCGTTTCCCCTGATTGTATTTAAACCCTTAGTTTTCCTCAGTTCTTTGCTCTGTGTTTGTATGTTAGCACCCAGCCCTAGTATTCTGTGAACTCTTGTTGATCCCGGTGGACTCTCTTGTGGAATTCTGTTTTTTTGTTTGTTTGTTTGTTTATTTATTTATTTTTGAGTATCTTTTGAGGCTTTTTATGCTATACCTACCACCTTGTGGATTTACCTTTTTGTCTTGGAGGATTACCTTTGTTCTTGTGGAATTCCTTTTGAGGTTGTGGAGTTACATGGTTTCCTGAAGGACTTCACTTTTTACTTCATTAAATACACCGTCTCAAGTACTGCTGTGTCTGCCTCATCTTCTGGGTTCTGCCGACTATTCGTGGCTCAGTTGGTTAAGTGACTGTTTCTCACTCCGGAGACCCAGGTTCGTAACCGGGTCCTGACAGGAACCATAAATCTCAATTTTGAACTTGTCAGACCAAAGGACAGATTTCCACCAGTCTGTCCATTGCTCGTGTTTCTTGGACCAAGCAAGTTTCTTCTTCTTATTGGTGTCTTTTAGTAGTGTTTTATTTCACCGCAATTCGACCATGAAGGCCTGATTCACGCAGTCTCCTCTGAACAGTTGATGTTGAGATGTGTCTGTTACTTGAACTCTGTGAAGCATTTATTTGGGCTGCAATTTCTGAGGCTGGTAACTCTAACGAACTTATCCTCTGCAGCAGAGGTAACTCTGGGTCTTCCTTTCCTGTGGCGGTCCTCATGAGAGACAGTTTCATCATAGTGTTTGATGGTTTTTGCGACTGCACTTTCAAAGTTGAAATTTTACGCATTGACTGACCTTCATGTCTTCAAGTAATGATTGACTGTCATTTCTCTTTGCTTATTTGAGCACCCCTACCTTGTCACAACACAACTGATTGGCTCAAATGCATTAAGAAGGGAAGAAATTCCACAAATGAACTTTTAACAAGGCACACCTGTTAATTGAAATGCATTCCAGGTGACTACCTCATGAAGAGTGTGCAAAGCTTTCATCAAGGCAAAGGGTAGCTACTTTGAAGAATGTCAAATATAAAATATATTTTGATTTCTTTAACACTTTTTTGGTTACTACATGATTCCATATGTGTTATTTCATAGTTTTGATGTCTTCACTATTATTCTACAATGTAGAAAATTGTTAAAATAAAGAAAAACCATGGACTGAGTAGGTGTGTCCAAACTTTTGACTGGTACTATATATTTTGGTACAGCTGATGAATAGACAAAATATAACTGAATTGTATTTGTTTGTAGAAGTACATTTTTCCTGTTTTGCTTAAATACACAGGGTTCAGTATGATATGGTCTGTTTGCTGAAATACACAGGGCTCAGTTTGATATGGTCTGCAGTGCTTCAGTGTAAAAAGACCAGAGGAATCATTTTTATCTGCGTGGTGGTACGGGACAGTAGATGAGTGAGTGAGTGCGGTTCCGTTTATGTTCTGGAGTTAGACTCTGTGTCTAGAGTGGGAGTGCTAGAGTAGCTTATTGGCGGCAGGGTAGCCTAGTGGTTAGAGCGTTGGACTAGTAACAGGAAGGTTGCAAGTTCAAATCCCCGAGCTGACAAGGTACAAATCTGCTGTTCTGCCCCTGAACAGGCAGTTAACCCACTGTTCCTAGGCTGTCATTGAAAATAAGAATTTGTGCTTAACTGACTTGCTTAGTTAAATAAAGGTAAAATAAAAAGAGAGAGAACGCCAGTATAGTTTCAGTGCTCACTCTGCCAGTATGGTGTCAGCTCTCACTCAGCCAGTATGGTGTCAGCTCTCACTCAGCCAGTATGGTGTCAGCTCTCACTCAGCCAGTATGGTGTCAGCTCTCACTCAGCCAGTATGGTGTCAGCTCACACTCAGCCAGTATGGTGTCAGCTCACACTCAGCCAGTATGGTGTCAGCTCACACTCAGCCAGTATGGTGTCAGCTCACACTCAGCCAGTATGGTGTCAGCTCACACTCAGCCAGTATGGTGTCAGCTCACACTCAGCCAGTATGGTGTCAGCTCTCACTCAGCCAGTATGGTGTCTGCTCACACTCAGCCAGTATGTTGTCAGCTCACACTCAGCCAGTATGGTGTCTGCTCACACTCAGCCAGTATGGTGTCAGCTCTCACTCAGCCAGTATGGTGTCTGCTCACACTCAGCCAGTATGGTGTCAGCTCACACTCAGCCAGTATGGTGTCAGCTCACACTCAGCCAGTATGGTGTCAGCTCACACTCAGCCAGTATGGTGTCAGCTCTCACTCAGCCAGTATGGTGTCAGCTCACACTCAGCCAGTATGGTGTCAGCTCTCACTCAGCCAGTATGGTGTCAGCTCACACTCAGCCAGTATGGTGTCAGCTCTCACTCAGCCAGTATGGTGTCAGCTCTCACTCAGCCAGTATGGTGTCAGCTCTCACTCAGCCAGTATGGTGTCTGCTCACACTCAGCCAGTATGTTGTCAGCTCACACTCAGCCAGTATGGTGTCTGCTCACACTCAGCCAGTATGGTGTCAGCTCTCACTCAGCCAGTATGGTGTCAGCTCTCACTCAGCCAGTATGGTGTCTGCTCACACTCAGCCAGTATGTTGTCAGCTCACACTCAGCCAGTATGGTGTCTGCTCACACTCAGCCAGTATGGTGTCAGCTCTCACTCAGCCAGTATGGTGTCAGCTCACACTCAGCCAGTATGGTGTCAGCTCTCACTCAGCCAGTATGGTGTCTGCTCACACTCAGCCAGTATGTTGTCAGCTCACACTCAGCCAGTATGGTGTCAGCTCACACTCAGCCAGTATGGTGTCAGCTCACACTCAGCCAGTATGGTGTCAGCTCACACTCAGCCAGTATGGTGTCAGCTCTCACTCAGCCAGTATGGTGTCAGCTCACACTCAGCCAGTATGGTGTCAGCTCTCACTCAGCCAGTATGGTGTCTGCTCACACTCAGCCAGTATGGTGTCTGCTCACGTAAGGATATTGAAATATTAAGACGGGTACTGGATTTTTCTAGTAAGCACTCCTGAATTATTGAAGATTATTTTTCCAATTCCCTTAACAGACCTTTATTAAAGACAGAGAAAGAGGTAGAAACATTTTTTTATATATTTTAGCTGTGGTGCTAAATTATGAATGAATTTCTATGTGTGTGCGCCTGGCATGCATGAGCGTGTGTGCATTGGGTTCTGGGGCTTTAAGGTGTAGGATGATGATCCACGGGGAGAGAAAGAGAGTCCAGTACACACCTGATCCAGTACACTAGTGTTAGGGCAGGGGTTGTAGAGGGAGGCAGCAGGAGGACAGAGAGTGGCTTTGTAGGTCAGTAGGGGGGAAGATGTTGAGGTCTTATAGTCCATTAAACGGGGGACAGAGAAGGTGAGGACTTACACGTTAAACGGGGGACAGAGAAGGTGAGGACTTACACGTTAAACGGGGGACAGAGAAGGTGAGGACTTACACGTTAAACGGGGGACAGAGAAGCTGAGGACTTACACGTTAAACGGGGGACAGAGAAGCTGAGGACTTACACGTTAAACGGGGAACAGAGAAGGTGAGGACTTACACGTTAAACGGGGGACAGAGAAGGTGAGGACTTACACGTTAAAGAGGGGACAGAGAAGGTGAGGACTTACACGTTAAACGGGGGACAGAGAAGCTGAGGACTTACACGTTAAACGGGGGACAGAGAAGGTGAGGACTTACACATTAAACGGGGGACAGAGAAGGTGAGGACTTACACGTTAAACGGGGGACAGAGAAGGTGAGGACTTACACGTTAAACGGGGAACAGAGAAGGTGAGGACTTACACGTTAAACAGGGGACAGAGAAGGTGAGGACTTACACGTTAAACGGGGGACAGAGAAGGTGAGGACTTACACGTTAAACGGGGGACAGAGAAGGTGAGGACTTACACGTTAAACGGGGGACAGAGAAGGTGAGGACTTACACATTAAACGGGGGACAGAGAAGGTGAGGACTTACACGTTAAACGGGAAACAGAGAAGGTGAGGACTTAAACGTTAAACCGGGAACAGAGAAGCTTAGGACTTACACGTTAAACGGGGAACAGAGAAGGTGAGGACTTACACGTTAAACGGGGGACAGAGAAGGTGAGGACTTACACGTTAAACGGGGGACAGAGAAGGTGAGGACTTACACGTTAAACGGGGGACAGAGAAGGTGAGGACTTACACGTTAAACGGGGGACAGAGAACCTGAGGACTTACACGTTAAACGGGGGACAGAGAAGGTGAGGACTTACACGTTAAACGGGGGACAGAGAAGGTGAGGACTTACACGTTAAACGGGGGACAGAGAAGGTGAGGACTTACACGTTAAACGGGGGGACAGAGAAGGTGAGGACTTACACGTTAAACGGGGGACAGAGAAGGTGAGGACTTACACGTTAAACGGGGGACAGAGAAGGTGAGGACTTACACGTTAAACGGGGGACAGAGAAGGTGAGGACTTACACGTTAAACGGGGGACAGAGAACCTGAGGACTTACGCGTTAAACGGGGGACAGAGAAGGTGAGGTCTTACACGTTAAACGGGGGACAGAGAAGGTGAGGTCTTACACGTTAAACGGGGGACAGAGAAGCTGAGGACTTACACGTTAAACGGGGAACAGAGAAGGTGAGGACTTACACGTTAAACGGGGGACAGAGAAGGTGAGGACTTACACGTTAAACGGGGGACAGAGAAGGTGAGGACTTACACGTTAAACGGGGGACAGAGAAGGTGAGGACTTACACGTTAAACGGGGGACAGAGAACCTGAGGACTTACACGTTAAACGGGGGACAGAGAAGGTGAGGACTTACACGTTAAACGTGGAACAGAGAAGCTGAGGACTTACACATCCACTATGTATCCACCAACTCCTCAGCTGTTCCATGAGAGGCTAGGGAACATCTCTCATCATTAGCACTTTCCTGGATTAAAATGTACTTTATTCAACCAAACGTATAGCTTTATCATGGATATATCATCATTGACTGTACAAGGTGTGACCACCCAATATATCAGCTCTTCAGTGTTTTAAAAACATATTTTCATTGCCAGTGAAAGTTTACCTTTAAAACTATAGCGACCTTTTATAAATGCATTTGAAATAATGAACGTTTGCATCCTTGACATTGATTAATATGTATTGTCGGAAAATATGTTAATAAGATATATAAGATGTTTTCACATGGATTGCATTTGTTTCACATTTCAGTTATGTGTTTTCTACATTGATCTTCTTCATCAAAAATATGGAGGTCGGAGGATGTTTTTAACATTTTGTGAAATTATGAGATATAAAGAGAAATAGGTCATCTTTTTTATCTGTACTTTATCTATACTTTCACAAAAGTGGACTATCAACCATTTAGTGTTTGTGAATTATGTCTCCTTAAGCATTTCATTTTCATAGGATCGTGATCATTTATGTTCGGGTTGCAAAAGACTGTACTGCGCAGGTTTGGGGGCGCTCACTTCTGGAATGATGCTTTTCTGTTAGGATGAGGGATAAGGTGTAGAGAGGGGATCAATGGAACAGCTGACTAGGGAGGTGGAATAGGGGTATTTGGAGTGGGGTGACAGGGTTAGCGGCTCATTGTGTGGATGGTCAGGTGCTGGGTTGAGGGTGAAGGTCATTTGAACTAATTGTGCTTGAAACGGAAAGTGACCTCGGGCCAGTGGATGATGGATGATAGGTGTTTGTGAGGGAACGTTGTGACAGCCGATACTCATCTTCCTCATCCTCAGATGAAGATAGACCCTGTCCCAGGGGTCCTGTTTTGTCACCATGGCCGTCCATTTAAGTGTTTCTTCTGTTGCATTAGCTGTCATAGTATCTTACGTATGGGTCTGTGTGTGGTATTGCTTTCCTGTTTATGTAATATGCGATATGCAAGTGTGTGTGCAAGTGCCATTGCAGGTCTCAGCTACATAAGTTTTTCTCTCTATCGATCTTCAATTTTCTCTCTCTCTCTCTCTCTCTCCCTATGCAGGTCTTTGTTCTGGTGGTGTGGAACTTTGAACTCTACATGATTCCTCTGGTTCTGTTGCTGCCGCTGGCCTGGAACTATATCCTCATCTCTTCGGGGAAGGACACCAGGCAAGATGTGGTGAGTGTCCCTGTCATGTATCACTACGCTGTTCTGCCCCCTTAATTGTCCCATACGGCAAGCGTTTACGTCTCACACGCATTTCTGTCAATCATTTATTTCATCTCATTTCAATAGATATGTATTTAATCATAAATATAATGACACATTTACTATGGAAAATAGATACAAAACCCCTACATAGAAAATATACAATGTGTTTGTTCTTAGACACCATTATTGTAAATGCATTTAAACAAAATAATTAGTAAAACAATTCAGTAAACTTGGAGGTAACAGGAAGGGACTAAGGAGTGGACTTATTTAATTGGCACCTACGCTCTGGATATAGTAAAGAAGAATTAAAGAATTTAAAAAATCCCAAAATAATACAACCAAGAAATAGACACTGAGGGAAATTCTGTCTGCGTTTCTGAATGAGCAATGCCAAGTGCTTTGAACTTTGAAGAATCGCTCCCAAATTCTACCTTTGCATATTTTGAGGCAAAGAGAGGACGTAATAGCTTGTCACCTTGAGCAACGTTATGCCACTTACCTGGTTGTATATTTATTTAATTCATGTATTTTTTATCTCTTATTCCAATTAAACAGTGTCAAAGCAATGTCATGGAGAAGTGGACATGTTTTAATCATTGCCGAGGTGCACCTGGAGAGTCGTGAGAGAGTGGTGCGAGCGTGAACAATGAAGTGATTCATTTTAATAAGTGTGTTTCCAGACTACCTTAGAATGCACAGGGAAGAGTCTGCAGTTCCCCGTCTCTCAAAATATATTACCTCATTTTTCACGAGTGCGCAGTTAAAAAGAATTTGCGGGATTTGGAACAGATAGCCGTTAAAACAATGAAAACAACAAGTAGAACGAACTTCTTATGGCCTTGAATTGGAAATATATAGAGCAGGATTTAATGAATGTTGCTGTGATTTGACTAGTTTTAGTATTACCAGAGAATTAGGAATTTATTGGACCTTATTTCATGTTTTCTACAGCAATACTCATGGCAGATGGAGGGGAAAGCAGGCATAGATGTGTTTTTCAGGCATACAGTAGATGTGTTTTTCAGGCATACAGTAGATGTGTTCTTCAGGCATACATTAGATGTGTTTTTCAGGCATACAGTAGATGTGTTCTTCAGGCATACAGTAGATGTGTTCTTCAGGCATACAGTAGATGTGTTTTTCAGGCATACAGTAGATGTGTTTTTCAGGCATACAGTAGATGTGTTTTTCAGGCATACAGTAGATGTGTTTTGCCAGTGCAGATGTTGTAGCTGGGTCACAATTAATAGCAACCAATAAATGTATTTTTCAACGGAAGGAAGTGGAAGGTATCTCTTAAAAATGGAAAGGACACATACATAACAGTATGCACATCATGGAGCATAGTCGCTAGTGTATTTCTGTGTTTCGCCTCTGTGTCAATGCTCTGTACATGTCCCCCTGTAGATGGCAGCATTGCTTGACCAAAAACATTCAACAAAAAAAAAGGATTTCATTATTTCTTTACCTCCATAGCGGTAATGGTGGGGCTGGGGGCTGGCAGGACAGGGGGGCTGGAGGGACTAGATGGTGGAGGGTTAATAGTGGAGCTGGGGGGGGGGGGGGGGTCGGCTCTCCGCCACAGTAAACAAACACACAGGTCTGCTTCCAATTAGTCCAAGCCCCTGATCTAGCCTCAAATTCCATGATGAGCCACAGCACTCCACTCCACTCACTCACAGTCCCTAAAAGAAGGGAAGTTTGTTTTTATCAACTCCGGCGATGGAGTGTGTGTGTGTGTGTGTGTGTGTGTGTGTGTGTGTGTGTGCACATGTCTTTGTGCTTGTGTCTGCATGAGTGTGTGTGCTTTGTGCATTTGTTAGTGTGTGTGCTTGTTTGTTATATAGGGAGTGTACTGTATATACAGGAACATTTGTTTAATTGTTTAACATTTATCCCCACCTTACTTCTGAGATCGTTGCACTGAGGGAACATGCACTATAGCTGGCACAAAATATGTCCTCTGTAGAAAATCAGCAGTCTCTTGTCTTGGCGTGTGATATTAGTTGCTGAGGATAGGTGAAACTGAATGTGATGAGGCTGCCCCTCCTCCTCTTTTCCTCTCTTTGTGATGGGTGAGGAGCTGTGACATGTTGTAAGGGTCATTCTAGGAGTTTATCACCCTGCATCTCCCACCTGGGCTCGGCTGCTGTCTTCACACTGTCAGTCAGACAGACAGACAGACAGGCGGGCAGGTGGGCAGGCAGGCAGGCAGGCAGGCAGGCAGGCAGGCAGGCAGGCATTTCACCTTCTAGTAATATGAGCCCTCTAGAGACACACACAGCAGTCACAACCAACCAGACAGTAGTACACATCTGTGAGAGGATGTGTGTAAAGGAATGAGAATGTTATCTGAAAACCATGCTAAACAAACAGGTGCCAAGCTCTTCATGCATACAACTGGTGTGTCTGTTTGTTTTGAGTCAGTGTTTCCCATTCTGTGTGTGTGTGCGGGGGGGACACACACACAAACAGTGACTGTATTTCTACATGCTGTAATTTTCACCTCAGGGTCACTGATGCTCTTAGGTCAGTTCTCCCTAGCCAGGCCTGATCCTTGACCAGTAGATGTGCTGAACAGAAAAGCTGGCCTTAGACCAGCTATTAAAGGCCTGGTGAAGTAACAATGTCACTGACCCCTGCTTTTAAACTGTCGTCCTCTGACCTCTAACCCTGTTATCATGTCTGTCAACTGTTGCACCATTAGGTGCCCTGTGTGTGACCCTCTCCAAGGCTGTGTGTGGCTTGTTATGGAGGAAAGTTATGATTAACATAGCAGGCACTGCTGGGCCATGTGAACTATGACAGGAGAAGTGGAGGGAGAGATTACAGTTGTGGAGACAGGGTCCTAAGACATCATTACAGCTACAGACAGTTAGTCTGACCAACGCCACAGCATCATTGTTTGCCATTCGCATTGCAGTTGAAAAATTAATGAACTCGAAGTTACTTAAAAATGGAAAGCTATTCAAGCTTACAAACTGGCCCTCTGCTTTTTATTAGAGACCCCTACTGTGGGGAGGTGATAGTGTAGACTAGTGTCTGTAGACAAAGATAGGATGACAGCACCTACAATACCACCAGCACAACTAATACCAGCACCACTACCATCAGCACCTACAATCACATCAGCACCACTACTACCAGCACCTACAATCCCACCAGCACCTACAATACCACCAGCACCTACAATACACCAGCACCACTAAAACCAGCACCACCACCACCAGCACCACTCTAGCCAGCACCAATACTACCAGCACCAATTTCACCAGCAGCACTACCACTTTCACCAGCACCAATACTACCAGCACCAATTTTACCAGCACCACTATCATCAGCACCACCAGTACCAGCACCACTACAAAAAGCACCACTATCACCATCACCAATACTTCCAGCACCACTATTACCAGCACCACTACCAACAGCACCAATCTCATCAGCATCAGTACCCATACCATCAGCACCACCATTACCAGCACCACTACCACCAGCACCACTATCATCAGCACCACTATCACAGCACCACTACCACCAGCACCAATACCACCAGAACCACCAGCACCACTATCACAGCACCACCAACACCAGTACCACTATCACCAGCACCACTATCAACAGCACCACTACCACCAGAACCACTACCACCACCATCACTAACATTACTATTACCCCTAAAGTGTGAAGTCACCCATTTCCCATCCTGGAAACGTGGAACCGTATGGTGGGTTCTGTCCCTGGGTTATTGCTGGGGCGGGTTGCCGGGTGGCTGGGCTCAGTCAAGCGGGGGACAGGTCAGCTGCAATGGAAAAGCTGTAGGCCTGGATGACCGTCCTTGGAAGACCGACCTGCACTGTCGAGCCACTATCCTGGAAAACTCTTTACCAGATGTTGTGGAGGTGTTCATTATAGCATGAGCTGTCATGGTGCAGAAAGATGCCGGTGATCTCTCTCTCTCTCTCTCTCTCTCTCTCTCTCTCTCTCTCTCTCTGTCTCTCGCTCTCTCTGCCTCTCTCTCTATCTGCCTCTCTCTCTATCTGCCTCTCTCTCTCTGCTTCTCTCTTTCTCTGCCTCTCTCTCTCTGCCTCTCTCTCTCTGCCTCTCTCCCTCTCTCTCTCTCTCTCTGCCTCTCTCCCTCTCTCTCTCTCTATCTCTGCCTCTCTGCCGCTCTCTCTCTCTGCCTCTCTGCCGCTCTCTCTCTCTCTGCCTCTCACCCACCGGCCAGCCCATATTTTGATGAAGAAGAAAAGGATGAGAGCAGGCTGGCTCCGCTTGTCTTCACTCAAACCAAAGGAAAACCTCCACAGTGGCCCTGCCCCAAATACAGAGAGCTAGACAAAAAGGAGAGAGGGAGAGAGGGCTACGGCGTTGCCTGGTAGGTTCTCCTCAGTTCAGAGGTAGACAAAAAGGAGAGAGGGAGAGAAGACAGGCTATGTGCTCACTGCCCACAAAATGAGGTGGAAACTGAGCTGCACTTCCTAACCTCCTGCCCAATGTATGACCATATTAGAGAGACATATTTCCCTCAGATTACACAGATCCACAAAGAATTCGAAAACAAATCCAATTTTGAAAAACTCCCATATCTACTGGGTGAAATTCCACAGTGTGCCATCATAGCAGCAAGATTTGTGACCTGTTGCCACGAGAAAAGGGCAACCAGTGAAGAACACACACCATTGTAAATACAACCCATATCTATGCTTATTTATTTTATCTTGTGTCCTTTACCATTTGTACATTGTTAAAACACTGTATATATATATATATATAATATGACATTTGTAATGTCTTTATTGTTTTGAAACTTCTGTATGTGTGATGTTTACTGTTAATTTGTATTGTTTATTTCACTTTATATATTCACTTTATATATTATCTACCTCACTTGCTTTGGCAATGTTAACACATGTTTCCCATGCCAATAAAGCCCTTGAATTGAATGGAATTGAATTTTAAGGGCTTCGGCGGTGCCTGGTAGGTTCTCCTCAGTTCAGAGGTAGACAAAAAGGAGAGAGGGAGAAAGGGCTTTGGCGGTGCCTGGTAGGTTCTCCTCAGTACAGAGGTAGACATGGCAGTCGGTGACAAAATCAAAAGGTCATGTCACTTTTGACTGGGAGCGTTTGTGCCCTGTTAATTTCCCCCGTGCCGCCCCGGCTCCTCTCCTCTTCGCTAGCAGGCAGACGGTGTTGATAGCGGGGTGAGAACGCCGCGCCAGTCTCCCAGCCTCCTCCTCTTTATCCTTGTGAACCTCTGTACCCGTCGTTGTTAACAGTGTCAGCACTCCCGCTCCGTGTTCTGCCGCAGTCTTTGATGTTGTTCTGTTGCTGCTCTCTCTGACTGTTTGGGTTGTGTGTGTGTGTCTGTGTGTGTGTAGGTGTGTGTAGGTGTGTGTGTAGGTGTGTGGTGTGATTTGTGTGTAGGTGTGTATGTGTGTGGGTAGATGTGTAGGTGTGTATGTGTGTGTGTGTGTGTGTGTGCGTAGGTGTGTGTGTGTGTAGGTGTGTGTAGGTGTGTGTGTGTCTGTGTGTGGTGTGGTGTGTGTGTAGGTGTGTGTAGGTGTGTATGTGTGTGTGTAGATGTGTAGGTGTGTATGTGTGTGTGTGTGTGTGGGGGGGTGCTTCAGCGCTTCCTCTACCCACTATGTGACACCTGCTTTCTTCAGTCAGGCGCCTGCCCCTCTCTACCACACATACCAGCCCTCTCTCTACCACACATACCAGCCCTCTCTCTCTACCACACATACCAGCCCTCTCTCTCTACCACCCATACCAGCCCGCTCACTACCACCCATACCAGCCTTCTCTCTACCACCCATACCAGCCCTCTCTCTCTACCACCCATACCAGCCCTCTCTCTACCACACAGACCAGCCTTTTCTCTACCACCCATACCAGCCCTCTCTACCACCCATACCAGCCCTCTCTCTACCACACAGACCAGCCCTCTCTACCACCCATACCAGCCTTCTCTATCTACCACACAGACCAGCCCTCTCTACCACCCATAACAGCCCTCTCTCACCCACACAGACCAGCCCTCTCTACCACACAGACCAGCCCTCTCTGCCACTCATACCAGCCCTCTCTCTACCACTCATACCAGCCCTCTCTCTACCACTCATACCAGCCCTCTCTACCACACAGACCAGCCCTCTCTACCACACATACCAGCCCTCTCTCTCTACCACACAGACCAGCCCTTTCTCTACCACACAGACCAGCCCTCTCTCTCTACCACACTGACCAGCCCTCTCTCTCTACCACACAGACCAGCCCTCTCCAAGACACAATGATACAAACAAAGTCTATCCCAGTCTTGTTTGAACAAAAATCAGAGGTTGGTTCTCTTTGCATTGTTCTGACTGACTCAATGCTGACATGTGTATGCCAAGACAGTGGAAATGAAAGTGAGTGCATATTCTGTGTATCACTTTTGAATGCTGCCATGATAATGATTGGCACTTGGACTGGTTTGTGTGATCAATAATAACAGCCAACCACACGCCTCCCTGCCCCCTGTTGGGTGAGCCAGGCCTGAGTCAGTCCAGACAGAAGGCCTCCCTGTGAGAGCAGGGCTCTGCAGCTTGTGAAGGGTAGGGTCAGACAGACTCTGCCTGCCTACTCTCCTTATCAGTTTTCCAGCCCTCCACTCTGATCGCCCCTCTCCTCCAGAGCCTAAACCTACACACACACACACACACACACACACACACACACACACACACACACACACACACACACACACACACACACACACAGTATACCAAGCAGGGCCTGGAGAGGGGAAGACCCCAGCAGCAGCAGTTAAAACCCTCTCACATATCAAGGAGGAAAACCAGGAGGAGGAGAGGGGAGGAGAGATGAGAGAAAAAAAAGGAGAGTTTACCTTTATGTTCATTGGGATGTCTGTCTCAGCGTCAATTCCCCTAGCGGCTGTCATTCCCCTAGCGGCTGTCAATCCCCTAGCGGCTATCATTCCCCTAAGGCTGTCATTCCCCTAGCGGCTGTCATTCCCCTTGCGGCTATCATTCCCCTAGCGGCTGTCATTCCCCTAGCGGCTATCATTCCCCTAGCGGCTGTCATTCCCCTAGCGGCTATCATTCCCCTAGCGGCTGTCATTCCCCTAGCGGCTATCATTCCCCTAGCGGCTATCATTCCACTAGCAGCTATCATTCCCCTAGCGGCTGTCCTTCCCCTAGCTGCTATCATTTCCCCTAGCGGCTGTCAATCCCCTAGCGGCTGTCATTCCCCTAGCGGCTGTCATTCCCCTAGCGGCTATCATTCCCCTAGCGGCTGTCATTCCCCTAGCAGCTATCATCCCCCTAGTGGCTGTCATTCCCCTAGCGGCTATCATTCCCTTAGCGGCTATCATTCCCCTAGCGGCTGTCCTTCCCCTAGCGGCTATCATTTCCCCTAGCGGCTGTCAATCCCCTAGCGGCTGTCATTCCCCTAGCGGCTATCATTCCCCTAGCGGCTGTCATTCCCCTAGCAGCTATCATCCCCCTAGCGGCTGTCATTCCCCTAGCGGCTATCATTCCCTTAGCGGCTGTCATTCCCCTAGCGGCTATCATTCCCCTAGCGGCTGTCATTCCCCTAGCGGCTGTCATTCCCCTAGCGGCTGTCATTCCCCTAGCGGCTATTATTCCCCTAGTGGCTATCATTCCACTAGCGACTGTCATTCCCCTAGTGGCTATCATTCCACTAGAGACTTTCATTCCCCTAGCGGCTGTCATTCCCCCAGCAGGTGTCATTCCCCTAGTGGCTATCATTCCACTAGCGGCTATCATTCCCCTAGCGGCTGTCATTCCCCTAGCGGCTATCATTCCACTAGGGGCTGTCATTCCCCTAGCGGCTATCATTCCACTAGCGGCTGTCATTCCCCTAGCGGCTATCATTCCCCTAGCGGCTATCATTCCACTAGTGGCTATCATTCGAAAGGTTAGGAGAAAGAGAGCAGAGATAGTGGATTTTCTTCAGCCAGCCTGGCGGTAGGGGAGAGAGGGAGACTTGGTGGGGGTCAGAGGGAGAGAGGGGGATGGCGTTTGCATGGCAAAGGGCTATTTCTATCTTGTCTAGTGTGTGTGTGTTTATCCCTGTGTATATGTGTGTGTGTGTTTATCCCTGTGCGTGTGTGTGTGTTTATCCTTGTGCGTGTGTGTTTGTTTAGGTTCATCGACCCATCCAAGCCCTGAGTGGTAGTCCGGCGTATCCACATCCACTGTCGTGTTACTATTCCCTCTCCTCCCCCCAGCCAGCAGGCCAAGTCAAACGTCTGCTGTAGTTTCCTACTGTACATCCATATCTCTGCCTGCTCCCTGCTCCTTTAGGGCACACAGGTGTCAGGATGTGAGGCCTACTGGGGCTTAATGACTGAACAGAGGAAATGGCTTGCCATGGCCCTGACCCTATAAACTGGTTTTAAACAAGCCAGACACACATAAACCCTGCAGGACTCATGCCCTCCAGAGCATGTGTTCACAAGCACCACTCCGCACTAAATGGTCTGTACTTTATTTAGACCTTTCACCAAGCTGTGTATTTGACATATTTCACCTGAATATTTGTATATATACATGTACCCTCTGTAATCTGTGAGTATAACCTGTACCGTTCAGAATATTTGAACGCAATGACTATGTTAATTTCCCCTTTGGTAAAGTGTTGGATTGAAGCGCGTTGCAGGCGGTGTGAGCGTTCCACAATCCTGTCATCAGTGAGTCTTTGAAGCGTTGGGTTGTAATGATGGTAATTCAGACGATGTGATAAGGGGATAAACAGCTGAATGATACGATAAACAAACAGTCTTCGTCATTACAGAATTGGGGGGGGTGGGGCGCATCGCTGGTAATTGATGTCTTCCGGAGACACAGCGTTTAGCTGTGGAAATCTTCAGGGCTGATGAGATGACATGTTCTTCCTTTTGTTTATACATTTTACACTCTCGTACCGGTGAACATGGCTGTTCTCTTTACCGCAGGCTAGACGGGAGGAGGAATAGAAAACAGTTGAATGACTATCATTCCCTCTGGCTCTGTGGGTCATGCCTATCTATAGTTGATAGCTCTGTTTTAGATAGCATGGGGTCTACAGTATGACAGTGTGCTGTGTACTGTAGTAAAGGCTGTGTTTGGAAAAATCCATGATCTCTTTTTTGTGCTTCCTTTATGGTTGTTGATTCTAACACATTGTGTAGTAATATTTATCATGTATGATATTATAAATACCTCACAAGCGACTCATGATTAGACGAAGCATCGCAGGTCAGGAACAAAATCAAATCAAACTTTATTTGTCACATGCGCCAAATACAACAAGTGTAGACCTTACCGTGAAATGCTTACTTAAAGCCCTTAACAAACAGTGTATAACGTTTCAGGTAAGACCAAAGTGCAGACTGTCTTGAAGTAACAATGTGTATTACAGCAACAGGGGCAGGCAAATGACAGGTCAAGGCTGGCAGGAGTCGATTATCTAGAGTGGTGGGGCCAAGGTACAGGATGACAGGCAGGCTCAGGGTCAGATCAGGCAGAGGTCGGTAATTCAGAGTAGGGGCAAGGGTACAGGACGGCAGGCAGGCTCAGGGTCAGGAGCAGGCAGAGTGGTCAGGCAGGCTCAGAGTCCGGACAGGCAAGGGTCAAAACCAGGAAGGCGAGAAAAAGAGAGACTGGGGAAAAGCAGGAGCTGAGAAAAACTTGACAAACAAGATGAACTGGCAACAGACAAACAGAGAACACAAGTATAAATACACAGGGGATAATGAGGAAGATGGGTGACAACTGGAGGGGGGTGGAGACAGCTGAAACAGATCAGGGCGTGACACAGTGCAGGTCAGGAAGAGTTAAGAAAATATTTACCAAATAGACTAAAGAAAAAATGTATAAAAAGTAACACAATAACATAACAATAATAATTGTAAGTAGGGGTAAAGTGACTATGTGTAGATAATAAACAGCAAGTAGCAGCGGTGTACAAAATAAATGGAGGGGAGGTTCAATGTATTAGTCCGGGTGGCCATTTGATTAATTGTTCATCAGTCTTATGGCTTGAGGGTAGAAGCTGTTAGTTAAGGAGCCTTTTGGTCCTAGACTTGGCGGGTATTGAATGGTGGCCTGCTGTAATGGCTGTTGTTTCATCGGTTTTGGACCAGTGAAGCACATGGTTACACTTCTTTGTTATTGGGCTTACTCTTCTGAAGCCCCTCTTCTACGTACCCCTCCTCTCTACTCCCCTATAGTAATGGGAGAGCTGGGGGACTGGGTGTAGGTTAGAGATGGGTTCAGATTGCTCTGGAAGACTAAGAGACTACAATCATCCCTGTATTGCCTTGTGTTGACATCAACCATATATACAGTACATGTACAGTATGCATCGTGCAATTTGTAGGGATGAGAATGAATAAGAATGCCTGTCTGCCCCAAGTAATGCATGTATTTGTGTCTCTCTCTTCTTCTCTTGTTCCTGTGGCAACCACCATGCAGCAAGCGATGGAGGACTTGCTGGAGAATGAGGATGAGGACTATGACAAAGATGACAAGGTAATTATATCTCTGTCTGTCTGTCTCTGTCTGTCTGTCTGTCGTGTCTGTCCTGTCTGTCTGTCTGTCTGTCTGTCTGTCTGTCTGTCTGTCTGTCTGTCTGTCTGTCTGTCTGTCTGTCTGTCTGTCTGTCTGTCTGTCTGTCTGTCTGTCTGTCTGTCTGTCTGTCGTGTCTGTCGGTCTGTCGTGTCTGTCTGTCTGTCTGTCTGTCTGTCAAGGGACAGGACATCTCAGGGGTGACCGTGTTCCACACACAGGAAATACCAACACGTACATGGCATGTGTACTTTAGATTTACACGTTCAAATCTGCACACATGCACGCACGGACACACACACACATGCTCACATGCACATATTCTCTCAAACACAAACACACACACACTTTGAACATTGATAGTTGTCTTCCTGAAATGGGTCCAGACATACACTGAGTGTACAAAACATTAAGAACTGCAATGCTGCTGGGTTTTTCACGTTCAACAGTTTCCTGTGTGTATCAAGAATGGTCCACCACCCAAAGGACATCCAGCCAACTTGACAAATGTGGGAAGCATTGGAGTCCACATGGGCCAGCATCCCTGTGGAACACTTTCGGGGTGGGTGGGTTCCTAATGTTTGGTATACTCACTGTACATTACATTCTCTACCCATTGTAACCTCGTCATGCATAGTATCATGGTTGTCAGTATTTGTGATTTTCAATCTCTCCCTGACCGACTCTGTAATACCTACATGTTTCAAGCAGACCAACATAGTCTCTGTGCTCAAGGAAGTGAAGGTAACCTACCTAAATGATTACTGCCCCGTGGCACTCACGTCGGTAGCCATAAAGTGCTTTGAAAGGCTGGTTATGACTCACATCAACACCATCATCCCAGAAACCCAAGACCCACTGCAATTTGCATACCGCCTCAACAGATCTACAGATGACGTAATCTCAATCGCACTCCACACTGCCCTTTCCCACCTGGACAAAATAAACTGCTGTTCATTGCCTACAGCTCAGCGTTCAACACCATAGTGCCCACAAAGCTCATCAATAAGCTAAGGACCCTGGGACTAAACAGCTCCCTCTGCAGCCGGATCCTGGACTTCCTGACGGGCTGCCCACTGATGGTAAGGGTAGGTAACAACACATGCCACCATGCTGATCTTCAACACTGGGGCCCCTCAAGAGTGTGTACTTAGTCCCTTCCTGTACTCCCTGTTCACCCATGACTGCGGGGCCTAGCACAACTCCAACACCCTCATTAAATTAGCTGATGACACAACAGTGGTAGTCCTGATCACCGACAACAATGAGACAACCTATAGGAAGGAGGTCAGAGACCTGGCAGGGTGGGGCCAGGACAATAACCTCTCCCTCAATGTGAGCAAGACAAAAGAGCTGATTGTGGACTACAGGAAAAGGAGGGCCGAACAGGCGCCCATTAACATAGACAGGGCTGTAGTGGGGCGGGTTGAGAGTTTCAAGTTCATTGGTGTCCAAATAACCAATGAACTATCATGGTCCAAACACACCTAGACAGTTGTGAAGAAGGCATGACACGACAACACCTCTTCCCCCTCAGGAGACTGAAAAGATGTGGCATGGATCCCCAGATCCTCAAAAGGTTCTACAGCTGCACCATCGAGAGCATCCTGAGCGGTTGCATCACCGTCTGGTATGGCAACTGCTCGGCATCTGACCGTAAGGTGCTACAGAGAGTAGTAGTACGTACGGCCCAGTACATCACTGGGGGACAAGCTTCCTGCCATCCAGGACCTATATACTAGGGGGTGTCAGAGGAAGGCCCAAAATACTGTCAAAGGCTCCAGTCAACGGAGTCATAGACTGTTCTTTCTGTTACCGCATGGCAAGCGGTACCGGAGCACCAAGTCTAGGACCAAAAGGATCCTTAACAACTTCTACCCCCAAGCCATAAGACTGCTGAACAATTAATCAAATAGCCACCCGGACTATTTACATGGACTTTTTACTTTGTTTTTACATTGCTGCTACTTGCTGTTTATTATCTAAGCATGGTCACTTCACCCCTACCTACATGTACAAATGACCTCGACTAACCTGTAACGCTACACATTGACTCGGTACCAGTACCCCCTGTACAGTATATAGACTCGCTAATGTTAATTTAATGTTACTTTTTATTTTATACTTTTCTAATATTTTCTTAACTCTATTTCTCTGCATTGTTCCTTGAGTGGTTCCTTGAGTGGCGCAGCAGTCTAAGGCACTGCATCGCAGTGATAGTGTCACGTATACTCCCTCTCTGGCCTCTTGGTCATCAGGCTGCTGATTATCCCGCACACCTGTCACCATCGTCAAGCGCACCTGCACCTCATGATACTCACCTGGACTTCATCAATTCCTTGATTATCTTCCAGCCGGCTCGCCAAGCTCTCATGCCTCAGCCGGCTCGTCAGGCTCTCATGCCTCAGCCCGGCTCATCAGGCTCTCATGCCTCAGCCGGCTCGCTAGGCTCTCATGCCTCAGCCCGGCTCATTAGGCTTTCATGCCTCAGCCCGCTCATCGGGCTCTCATGCCTCAGCCGGATCGACAGGCTCCCCTGCCTTAGCCGGATCTCCGTGTTCTCCTGCCTCAGCCGGCTCGTCGGGCTTTCATGCTTCGGCCGGATCGCCAGGCTCCCCTGCCTCAGCTGGCTTGTCTGGCTTTCATGCCTCTGCTGGATCGCCAGGCTCCCCTGCCTCAGCTGGCTTGTCTGGCTTTCATGCCTCTGCTGTATCGCCAGGCTCCCCTGCCTCAGCTGGCTTGTCTGGCTTTCATGCCTCTGCTGGATCGCCGGACTTCCCTGCTTCCACCGGCTTGCCAGGCTCTCATGCCTCAGCCGGTCTGTTAGGTTCCTGCGCCCCAGCCGGCTCGACAGGTTCCCGCGCCCCAGCCAGCATGACAGGTTCCCGCGTCCCAGCCGGCTCAACAGGTTCCCGCGCCCCAGCCAGCTCGACTGGTTCCCGCGTCCCAGCCGGCTCGACAGGTTCCCGCGCCCCAGTTGGCGTGACAGGTTCCCGCACCCCAGCTGGCTCGACTGGTTCCCGCGTCCCAGCCGGCTCGACAGGTTCCCGCGCCCCAGTTGGCGTGACAGGTTCCCGCGTTCTTTCCCCAGGGGTTATTGACTCTGTTTCATGTCGGTGCGTTGTTTGGGTTTCGTGTTTATTATTCTGTTTATTTATTAAAACACTCCCTGTATTTGCTTCTCGTCTCTCAGCGCACTCGTTAAAGATAGATGCATCACTCCAGACCCGGGTTCGATCTTCTCATTGTCCAAGTAATAAAACAGCAGATATCAGGTAAAAACAGGTGGCTGCTTTAGTGGTTAGCTGGCTCGTTTACACAGTGGCAGTGAGTAGCCATACCAGCTTGTAACTTCCTGGTCCCTTCTAGTCCTAATAGTCCATGGTTCAACTTCACCAGTACAGGATCTGACATTTGATATTATCAGCTGGCCACAGGGTTTCCATAGCACCTCAATACATTGATTGGATAAACAAAAGACAACATAGCAGAATCCTATTGACTCAACCAAATCTAAAGTAACCATTCCCCACCTTCTGTTTTATTTCAGAAGTAAAGTGTGCTGTACGGCTATTTACTCTTCCTCTGTCTTCCTATGAGGTGAACGGCCCTGCGTGGCACGGTGTGCTTTATCTACACACTTGGGACTAATGGCGTTTCTTGGTTGTTCTGTGTCCAACACCAAGACCAATTAGAATTTCATCTGCTTCGTTTAGTATCTCTTGGCACCACTTTTGGCAAAATCTGTTCAGTCTGTTATTTTTATGGTAATTCTATGGGGTGTTTGACTAAGCAATTTGAGATCTAAAATGATATAGCCTGAAGTCTCTTAATTTTGAGAGGAGTTATTTTAGGCTTTGAATTAAGTGCCAATGTGAGTTCACAGGGTTAAAAAAGACGATATTATGATTATGAGTAGTCAGTCCACATGCGTCTCTGCATTTCCATCCCCCATTGTCCTCCAGTGGTTCTGACGGAAAAGTTCCGTGGCAGCGAAGTTCCAAGGCTACAATGTACGGGGCGATAATTGAAGATGTGCGTTAGAAAACCTTGAAACTTTTCCCCTCTTTATATCTCTCTCCTCTTATTTTTCTGCATTTTCTCCCCTCAGAAAGAAAACAGGCGTTTGAAAAGGTGCACATTATAGAAAGAAATGCATTTCAACTTTCATATTGAAATGAGGGAGCTGCAGCTCGGGGCCAATGTCAGATTGAGTCCTTAGCTGATTATTTCACATAAGAGGGCCCTCCTCTTTCTGCACACAGGGCTGGGGAGCCGGATAGCAAGGCGACCACAAAGGCTTGTATTGACCAACTCTGGCTTCATACATTTTGATCTATTGCTCCCCTCAACTGTAAACATTCCATTTGAGCTGTAGGGAAGTTGAAAGGGGGTATTTTTCTTCTTTATTTCTCCAATATCTCTCTCCCCCAACCACCCTCCTGCCTCCATTCATTCCCCCCCTTCTCATTTATTCCCAAACCTTCTTTTTTCCCCCTCATCCCTGGTTAAGTGCACATCAAATGGAGTTTTGAGGGTGAACAAATGTCTTTACTACTCCCTCTGTTAGGAATTGAAGTGACCTGACACTCTCATTACCTCTTTTCTTTGCTCAAATTGTAAAATATTAAGGTCAGGTCAGAGGAGGCCTTTTTTTTACGACTCGGAGGTAGAAAAAAAGATTAATAAATGGGCCGAGGCCTCATTTTAATTGAACCTGAAGCATATGTTGCAAGTATGTGCAATCCGTCCCAGATGTTCAGTTCTGGCCGTGTGTTCTGCTCTTCCCTGTACGCCACTAGGCAGCTAGCTATTAGCTGGATAACCTTTGCTCCCAGGGCTAAATTGGGTATTACATGGCAAAAAAGTGGGGCACCTGTTTTTCATTGGGGAAAGGACCCCTTGAGGGCTTTGCATAGGCCGCCACATGCGTATTCACTTAACAGATTGTTGGGCAATCGTGAAAAGTGTCTTTCTTCTGAGCCAATGCTGATATTAGTCACTTACTCTCGTAAGTCCAAAGTCCAGGCTAATTGATGTGGACGGCTCAGTTGTTAAACCCAAGATGGTATCTGAAGGGGAAAAGAAAGAATGGAGATCAACTCTGTGTTTCCCTCCTCCTCCTCCTCATCTTCGTCCGCATCCTCCTCCTGCATGCCTGCCTCCCTCCCTCCCTTCCTGCTTCCCTCCCTGCGTCCATATCTCTCTGGGCCCCTGCCTGTCACCTACCAGACAGGCCCACACCACAGGGGATCCAGGGGGCGAACACGCCGCCACCGCACTCCCAGTCGACACACACACCGCCGTCTGCTCACTCATCGAGAGAAAGAGAGAATACACACATGTATGCTTAATAAACAGACATCATTCTTCAGACAGACACACACACACAAATGCACATACCGCTTGCAATATTTGATGAAAACGTATAGGTCGATCTGAAGCTGACATACTGTACAGGTGTAGGTATATGACAGAGTAAACAGTATTATCTGTAGGGGCTGAATGATGTTGTAGCCTTGTCTTACACGGCCTGCTGTCCAGAGCTGGAGTAAGGTAGTTACCTCCAGGGTCTGTGTGTTTCTGTGTCTTAGTTTGTGTGTGTGTGTGTGTGTGGTGTATGTATGCGCACACTGTGCTGTGATGTGTGTGATAGCCCTGTATCCCAGAGGGTGGAGGGGGAGGGGGAGCGAAAGCGAGCTGGAGGAGCTCTGAGATTACACTCACTACCATGGCTGGTCACTGGAGTAGCTCTCGCCTCGCCTTAGGACCACCGATAGCCAGATAGGACACACACTGCAATCATGTCCTGCTCACAAGCTTACCACACTCACACACCTCTACTACAGATGTCAGCGTTCTCCCTTCCTCTCTCTCTCTCTCACTCTCTCCCCTTACCTTTTTCTATCTTCATCCCATTCCATCTTCTCTCTCTTCCTCTCCCCTCCCTGTGTCTCTCTCTTCCTCCCGGTGTCTCTCTCTTCCTCTCCCTTCCCTGTCTCTCTCTCTTCCTCCCGGTGTCTCTCCCTTCTCTGTGTCTCTCTCTTCCTCCCTGTGTCTCTCTCTTCCTCCCTGTGTCTCTTTCTTCCTCCCTGTGTCTCTCTCTTCCTCCCTGTGTCTCTTTCTTCCTCCCGGTGTCTCTCTCTTCCTCCCCGTGTCTCTTTCTTCCTCCCTGTGTCTCTTTCTTCCTCCCGGTGTCTCTCTCTTCCTCCCGGTGTCTCTCTCTTCCTCCCGGTGTCTCTCTCTTCCTCCCTGTGTCTCTCTCTGTGTGATACTGGGTGTACTCTCTCTGTCCTTTAGAGTATTTGAATGTGTATGGTACATATACAGGCCTGTATGTACACTCCAGGCTTGGTTTGGAAACATACCAGGACAGAAGTTTGTCTGCTGTAGGTCACATGTTACAGTGAGGTACCTGATTGGTATCGTCTCTAGAAAGCATTGTTTGTTTCTTGCTATGTTGACTCATTAACATTTGAAACATTCTTCTTTAGGCTAAAACTAAATGTATTATTAGGTGTATGTACAGTATAGATTCTCTGATTGTTAAACACTTGTCTATCCCCTTTCCCCAATATGCTTCCTAGGCATTACTGTATAGACAGATGCACAGTGTGAATAACACAGACATTTCTCTACTATTCATTCTAACATCCATGGGGATTCAGTTGTGATGAATATGCTAAGTTAAAGTAAGGATCTCTTGAAAGATGAAAAACTGCCTCTCTCTAGTCATCTCTTTATATTTTAATCCTTCAACTCTGTAGTGCTGAGGCAGGCTTTTAATCATCCCTCTCCCAGAAGGAGAATCACACACACACACACACACACACACACACACACACACACCCTACTGGACGGGGAACACACACACAGGGAACCCACTGCAACATTGTTCAGTATAATTCACGTAAAAACACTATTTGTCTTGTTAATTTCTTGTGTTTTGTTAAAAACACAAGAAATCAATGGGGACTTTCAGTGGGTTCCGCCTGACAATCAATCAGAGAGAAAGAAGAAAATCAAGTGATATGACTGCTATGCTGTTTAGGCGAGAATAGGAAGATTCTATCTACTAATAAAAAGTTGCTAATCTCTTTGCCATTACCACGTGGAGGATCTAATGAGGGTGCAAAGGCAGCTGTGGCAGCCTGATAGCAGCTCTGTGTTTATCGATGGCCTGGCAGGTGCCTGGGTATTAACCACTGCTGTATTGCTACGTCAACACCCGGGGCACCATAGCAACACACTCCCATTCCTATGACCCCTGGGCTTAACAGCAGAACCTTAATACGCTGCACCTCATTTCACATCTATCGTTACCCCTCTCTCTCTCTCGCTCTTCTTCTTCTCCATCTATCTCTTGTTTTCTCTCTCCCTCTGTACTCTCGTTGTTTCTGTGCTGCTCTTTCTATCCTTCCCTTCCCTTTCCCTCTCTTTCTTCATCTGTTTTCTCCCTGTCTCCCTGACATTAGAGAGGAAAACGCAGGTAACCTCTCAGCACTGTGTAATTCTGCAAGATCTGATCCTGGTTCGGGTAGCATTGTGACAGTGTGGGTCTGGGCATGGAGGGAGCTGGTGCTTATCTGCAGATAGCAGGAGCCGCCAGAGTCACAGCAGCGCGCAGATCTGCCGATAGCTGCACGCTCTGATGTAATTGGTCTAAAGAGTACGGGGGGGTTATTTTTAATACTCTAAAAAGTGTGACTGAAAAGTTGCTCTGGGGCTATTGGACTTGTGATTCGCCATGCGTGTCCTCAGGTAACACGTTCAGGGTTTGTTTTAATGCAGAGGAGAATGGGGGAAAAGAAGTTAGAGCTGCTTGGAGTTCTTTTCTTCTCCCTGCCTCTGAAGGATGAAAAGCTTCACGCTGTAAAATACGCTTTTCACTTTTGGGCCTATTTTTTTCATGTATTTTTTTCACCCACCTTTTTTTCCCCAAAGATGCTCAGAGGAACTGCATTTTAATAATGTTTGGCTAATAGAGAGGGAAAGAAAAAAACCAAAAGGAGGGGGGGAAAGTGTATTGTCTTGTTCAGCAGTGTGCCACATTGTTTGCATTTTTTCTAACACATCAGGTGGATTATTTTCCCCTCTCCCTCCTATATCCCCTAGATGTCTGCTGCTCAGCCTTGTTTTAACCCCTCTCCCTCCTATATCCCCTAGATGTATCCCCAACATCACTACTCTGGACGGCTCTGACTTAGAATACGTGGACAACTACAAATACTTAGGTGTCTGGTTAGACTGTAAACTCTCCTTCCAGACGCATATCAAACATCTCCAATCCAAAGTTAAATCTAGAATTGGCTTCCTATTTCGCAACAAAGCATCCTTCACTCATGCTGCCAAACATACCCTTGTAAAATTGACCATCCTACCAATCCTCGACTTTGGCGATGTCATTTACAAAATAGCCTCCAATACCCTACTCAACAAATTGGATGCAGTCTATCACAGTGCTATCCGTTTTGTCACCAAAGCCCCATATACTACCCACCATTGCGACCTGTACGCTCTCGTTGGCTGGCCCTCGCTTCATACTCGTCACCAAACCCACTGGCTCCATGTCATCTACAAGACCCTGCTAGGTAAAGTCCCACATTATCTCAGCTCGCTGGTCACCATAGCATCTCCCACCTGTAGCACACGCTCCAGCAGGTATATCTCTCTAGTCACCCCCAAAACCAATTCTTTCTTTGGCCGCCTCTCCTTCCAGTTCTCTGCTGCCAATGACTGGAACGAACTACAAAAATCTCTTAAATTGGAAACACTTATCTCCCTCACTAGCTTTAAGCACCAACTGTCAGAGCATCTTACAGATTACTGCACCTGTACATAGCCCACCTATAATTTAGCCCAAACAACTACCTCTTTCCCAACTGTATTTAATTTATTTATTTATTTTGCTCCTTTGCACCCCATTATTTTTATTTCTACTTTGCACATTCTTCCATTGCAATACTACCATTCCAGTGTTTTACTTGCTATATTGTATTTACTTTGCCACCATGGCCTTTTTTGCCTTTACCTCCCTTCTCACCTAATTTGCTCACATTGTATATAGACTTGTTTTTTTTTTTTTGTTTTTTTTACTGTATTATTGACTGTATGTTTGTTTTACTCCATGTGTAACTCTGTGTCGTTGTATGTGTCGAACTGCTTTGCTTTATCTTGGCCAGGTCGCAATTGTAAATGAGAACTTGTTCTCAACTTGCTTACCTGGTTAAATAAAGGTGAAATAAATAAAATAAAATAAAAAATGTCTGCTGCTCAGCCTTGTTTTAACTCCTCTCCCTCCTATATCCCCTAGATGTCTGCTGCTCAGCCTTGTTTTAACCCCTCTCCCTCCTATATCCCCTAGATGTCTGCTGCTCAGCCTTGTTTTAACTCCTCTCCCTCCTATATCCCCTAGATGTCTGCTGCTCAGCCTTGTTTTAACTCCTCTCCCTCCTATATCCCCTAGATGTCTGCTGCTCAGCCTTGTTTTAACTCCTCTCCCTCCTATATCCCCTAGATGTCAGCTGCTCAGCCTTGTTTTAACCCCTCTCCCTCCTATATCCCCTAGATGTCTGCTGCTCAGCCTTGTTTTAACTCCTCTCCCTCCTATATCCCCTAGATGTCTGCTGCTCAGCCTTGTTTTAACCCCTCTCCCTCCTATATCCCCTAGATGTCTGCTGCTCAGCCTTGTTTTAACCCCTCTCCCTCCTATATCCCCTAGATGTCTGCTGCTCAGCCTTGTTTTAACCCCTCTCCCTCCTATTCCCCCCAGATGTCTGCTGCTCAGCCTTGTTTTAACTCCTCTCTCTCCTATATCCCCCAGATGACTTCTGCTCAGCCTTGTTTTAACCCCTCTCCCTCCTATTCCCCCTAGATGTCTGCTGCTCAGCCTTGTTTTAACCCCTCTCTCTCCTATATCCCCCAGATGTCTGCTGCTCAGCCTTGTTTTAACCCCTCTCCCTCCTATATCCCCTAGATGTCTGCTGCTCAGCCTTGTTTTAACCCCTCTCTCTCCTATATCCCCCAGATGTCTGCTGCTCAGCCTTGTTTTAACCCCTCTCACTCCTATATCCCCTAGATGTCAGCTGCTCAGCCTTGTTTTAACCCCTCTCCCTCCTATATCCCCTAGATGTCAGCTGCTCAGCCTTGTTTTAACCCCTCTCCCTCCTATATCCCCTAGATGTCAGCTGCTCATCCTTGTTTTAACCCCTCTCCCTCCTATATCCCCTAGATGTCAGCTGCTCAGCCTTGTTTTAACCCCTCCCTCTCCTATTCCCCCTAGATGTCTGCTGCTCAGCCTTGTTTTATCCTCTCTCACTCCTATTCCCCCCAGATGTCTGCTGCTCAGCCTTGTTTTAACCCCTCTCTCTCCTATATCCCCCAGATGTCTGCTGCTCAGCCTTGTTTTATTTAACCCCTCTCCCTCCTATATCCCCCAGATGACTGCTGCTCAGCCTTGTTTTAACCCCTCTCCCTCCTATATCCCCTAGATGTCAGCTGCTCAGCCTTGTTTTAACCCCTCTCACTCCTATTCCCCCCAGATGTCTGCTTCTCAGCCTTGTTTTAACCCTTCCATTGTGTCCCTGGTTAAAAAAAACTCTTGATCTATTCTGACCCACAAGGTGCCTAGACCCGGCCCTTCGGAGGACGGGCGACTGCCTGAAAGCCATATCCTCGAGGATATGTTGGCTTCCTGGCACTTTGAGTGGATACGGGTGATGTTGGTAAGTGTGGCCATGCCCCTGGCCTTGGAGGTGTCTCTGTCTGGCTTCTATGGCACATCGTTCGTCTGTCCAGCCGCTCCACCTGCAAGGATCTCTGTGTACTGTCTGTCCCTGTCCTCGTCTCACTTACACGCTCGCTCCGTTAAAAACACACACGCACGGTCGTTATCCCTCACTCCGCCCCAACCCTGTCCCCTTCGTGGGGTGGTGGGGAGGGGGGTGAGGTGGTCCAGCATGGAAAGGTGCCCCCTCTTATATTACTGCAGGAATGTAGGATCCCTCCCAGTAAGGAAAGAGAGACTGAAAGAGACAATGATA
This sequence comes from Oncorhynchus nerka, assembly GCF_034236695.1. Lineage (NCBI taxonomy): Eukaryota > Metazoa > Chordata > Actinopteri > Salmoniformes > Salmonidae > Oncorhynchus > Oncorhynchus nerka. The sequence continues at coordinate 17,358,820 of NC_088422.1, read as the reverse complement.
CTGGTACAACCATAGCATGCACTGCATCCTCTGTGACAGGGGAGTTAGCTCTTTGAACCACATAATGGGCCAGATCAACTGTAAAGTTCCCAAATTTAAGAGGACTCCCGTGGTGTTTATATATTTGCAGAAATCCATTCAGATGTATTTTGTGGCTTTTGGCGAATGTATTCTAATGATCTAAAGTCACGATGTTGCGACTGCCTGTAAACACACAGTCGAGTTCAAAGTGAATGATGGCAGGCCTTACTGCCTGTAAACACACAGTCCAGTTCAAAGTGAATGATGGCAGGCCTTACTGCCTGTAAACACACAGTCGAGTTCAAAGTGAATGATGGCAGGCCTTACTGCCTGTAAACACACAGTCCAGTTCACAGTGAATGATGGCAGGCCTTACTGCCTGTAAACACACAGTCCAGTTCAAAGTGAATGATGGCAGGCCTTACTGCCTGTAAACACACAGTCCAGTTCACAGTGAATGATGGCAGGCCTTACTGCCTGTAAACACACAGTCCAGTTCACAGTGAATGATGGCAGGCCTTACTGCCTGTAAACACACAGTCCAGTTCAAAGTGAATGATGGCAGGCCTTACTGCCTGTAAACACACAGTCCAGTTCACAGTGAATGATGGCAGGTCCACGTGGCTAATGACTTGTTTGCATAAAGGCTTACTGTAGCTCTGGTTGGCTGTAGCGCACCGGTCTGCATAGACTCCGGTTCTGGTTTTATTTACTGCAGTGTCTATTAATTGTTCAAACGCGTCGCCGTCTTTCCCACTCTTTATTGCTGTAGAATTTTCACAAATGCCTTAGTATGTGTCATTTCCAAACATTCTAAGAATTTATGAAAACGTGAAAATGACCATATCTAAGTGCTCGCTTGACAGAAAATGTTTTTAGAAAGTGCCATAGCATAAACTGGAAATTTGATGTTTTTGACTGAAATTATGATTGTCTGTTTGTTTCATATCTGCAAAGTAGTTATAACGCTGTCAGTTCCACTTTAAGTTAGATGACCATTGACAGATCACAGGAGCTAATAGCACCTCAAGTCCTCTATCTAATCGTTACATCATTGGGATGCTTTGCTAGCTGTATGGGTGAGCTCTTGCTGTGTGTTTGTGTGTGCGTGTGTGTTCACACTTGTGTATGCCTACTTGCTTAGAGCTGTAGAGGCCTAAGCCATATCAGGAGGCTGTGATTCTGCACCGTTGCTAACCCAAGAGGGCCCTGTCCTCTGTCCTCAGGAGCCACAGCTACCTACACGCCTTCTACCACAGCCTACTAGTTTACGTCAATACCCTTTAATCAACTACCATTCACACCAGATGATCCAGACTCTGGGAGGCAAGGAGTCCCCCAGCTCCGCTAAAAGCACTGGATACAGTTTTCAAGTGATTGTTAAATAAATGTTAACTATGTGGTTGTAATATCATCACCTCTTGAAAAGCATAGTCAGAACTACACATTTCTGATAATTCCATGCAAAACAATTGTGCACATTTATCTCTATCGTCAGAGTTATGCAGGACGTCACTTCATGCGTTTCATTACATTTACATTTACATTTAAGTCATTGAGCAGACGCTCTTATCCAGAGCGACTTACAAATTGGTGCTTTCACCTTATGACATCCAGTGGAACAGCCACTTTACAATAGTGCATCTAAGTCTTTTAAGGGGGGTGAGAAGGATTACTTTATCCTATCCTAGGTATTCCTTAAAGAGGTGGGGTTTCAGGTGTCTCCGGAAGGTGGTGATTGACTCCGCAGTCCTGGCGTCGTGAGGGAGTTTGTTCCACCATTGGGGGGCCAGAGCAAAGAACAGTTTTGACTGGGCTGAGCGGGAGCTGTACTTCCTCAGTGGTAGGGAGGCGAGCAGGCCAGAGGTGGATGAACGCAGTGCCCTTGTTTGGGTGTAGGGCCTGATCAGAGCCTGGAGGTACTGAGGTGCCGTTCCCCTCACAGCTCCGTAGGCAAGCACCATGGTCTTGTAGCGGATGCGAGCTTCAACTGGAAGCCAGTGGAGAGAGCGGAGGAGCGGGGTGACGTGAGAGAACTTGGGAAGGTTGAACACCAGACGGGCTGCGGCGTTCTGGATGAGTTGTAGGGGTTTAATGGCACAGGCAGGGAGCCCAGCCAACAGCGAGTTGCAGTAATCCAGACGGGAGATGACAAGTGCCTGGATTAGGACCTGCGCCGCTTCCTGTGTGAGGCAGGGTCGTACTCTGCGGATGTTGTAGAGCATGAACCTACAGGAACGGGCCACCGCCTTGATGTTAGTTGAGAACGACAGGGTGTTGTCCAGGATCACGCCAAGGTTCTTAGCGCTCTGGGAGGAGGACACGATGGAGTTGTCAACCGTGATGGCGAGATCATGGAACGGGCAGTCCTTCCCCGGGAGGAAGAGCAGCTCCGTCTTGCCGAGGTTCAGCTTGAGGTGGTGATCCGTCATCCACACTGATATGTCTGCCAGACATGCAGAGATGCGATTCGCCACCTGGTCATCAGAGGGGGGAAAGGAGAAGATTAATTGTGTGTCGTCTGCATAGCAATGATAGGAGAGACCATGTGAGGTTATGACAGAGCCAAGTGACTTGGTGTATAGCGAGAATAGGAGAGGGCCTAGAACAGAGCCCTGGGGGACACCAGTGGTGAGAGCGCGTGGTGAGGAAACAGATTCTCGCCACGCCACCTGGTAGGAGCGACCTGTCAGGTAGGACGCAATCCAAGCGTGGGCCGCGCCGGAGATGCCCAACTCGGAGAGGGTGGAGAGGAGGATCTGATGGTTCACAGTATCGAAGGCAGCCGATAGGTCTAGAAGGATGAGAGCAGAGGAGAGAGAGTTAGCTTTAGCAGTGCGGAGTGCCTCCGTGATACAGAGAAGAGCAGTCTCAGTTGAATGACTAGTCTTGAAACCTGACGGATTTGGATCAAGAAGGTCATTCTGAGAGAGATAGCGGGAGAGCTGGCCAAGGACGGCACGTTCAAGAGTTTTGGAGAGAAAAGAAAGAAGGGATACTGGTCTGTAGTTGTTGACATCGGAGGGATCGAGTGTAGGTTTTTTCAGAAGGGGTGCAACTCTCGCTCTCTTGAAGACGGGAGGGACGTAGCCAGCGGTCAGGGATGAGTTGATGAGCGAGGTGAGGTAAGGGGAGAAGGTCACCGGAAATGGTCTGGAGAAGAGAGGAGGGGATAGGGTCAAGCGGGCAGGTTGTTGGGCGGCCGGCCGTCACAAGACGCGAGATGTCATCTGGAGAGAGAGGGGAGAAAGAGGTCAGAGCACAGGGTAGGGCAGTGTGAGCAGAACCAGCGGTGTCGTTTGACTTAGCAAACGAGGATCGGATGTCGTCGACCTTCTTTTCAAAATGGTTGACGAAGTCATCTGCAGAGAGGGAGGAGGGGGGGGGGGGAGGAGGATTCAGGAGGGAGGAGAAGGTGGCAAAGAGCTTACTAGGGTTAGAGGCAGATGCTTGGAATTTAGAGTGGTAGAAAGTGGCTTTAGCAGCAGAGACAGAGGAGGAAAATGTAGAGAGGAGGGAGTGAAAGGATGCCAGGTCCGCAGGGAGGCGAGTTTTCCTCCATTTCCGCTCGGCTGCCCGGAGCCCTGTTCTGTGAGCTCGCAATGAGTCGTCGAGCCACGGAGCGGGAGGGGAGGACCGAGCCGGCCTGGAGGATAGGGGACATAGAGAGTCAAAGGATGCAGAAAGGGAGGAGAGGAGGGTTGAGGAGGCAGAATCAGGAGATAGGTTGGAGAAGGTTTGAGCAGAGGGAAGAGATGATAGGATGGAAGAGGAGAGAGTAGCGGGGGAGAGAGAGCGAAGGTTGGGACGGCGCGATACCATCCGAGTAGGGGCAGTGTGGGAAGTGTTGGATGAGAGCGAGAGGGAAAAGGATACAAGGTAGTGGTCGGAGACTTGGAGGGGAGTTGCAATGAGGTTAGTGGAAGAACAGCATCTAGTAAAGATGAGGTCGAGCGTATTGCCTGCCTTGTGAGTAGGGGGGGGGGGGTGAGAGGGTGAGGTCAAAAGAGGAGAGGAGTGGAAAGAAGGAGGCAGAGAGGAATGAGTCAAAGGTAGACGTGGGGAGGTTAAAGTCGCCCAGAACTGTGAGAGGTGAGCCGTCCTCTGGAAAGGAGCTGATCAAGGCATCAAGCTCATTGATGAACTCTCCGAGGGAACCTGGAGGGCGATAAATGATAAGGATGTTAAGCTTGAAAGGGCTGGTAACTGTGACAGCATGGAATTCAAAGGAGGCGATAGACAGATGGGTAAGGGGAGAAAGAGAGAATGACCACTTGGGAGAGATGAGGAACCCGGTGCCACCTCCCCGCTGACCAGAAGCTCTCGGGGTGTGCGAGAACACGTGGGCGGACGAAGAGAGAGCAGTAGGGGTAGCGGTGTTGTCTGTGGTGATCCATGTTTCCGTCAGTGCCAAGAAGTCGAGGGACTGGAGGGAGGCATAGGCTGAGATGAACTCTGCCTTGTTGTCCGCAGATCGGCAGTTCCAGAGGCTACCGGAGACCTGGAACTCCACGTGGGTTGTGCGCGCTGGGACCACCAGATTAGGGTGGCCGCCACGCGGTGTGGAGCGTTTGTATGGTCTGTGCAGAGAGGAGAGAACAGGGATAGACAGACACATAGTTGACAGGCTAGAGAAGAGGCTACGCTAATGCAAAGGAGATTGGAATGACAAGTGGACTACACGTCTCGAATGTTCAGAAAGTTAAGCTTACGTAGCAAGAATCTAATTGACTAAAATGATTAAAATGATACAGTACTGCTGAGGTAGGCTAGCTGGCAGTGGCTGCGTTGTTGACTTTGTAGGCTAGCTGGCAGTGGCTGCGTTGTTGACACTACACTAATCAAGTCGTTCCGTTGAGTGTAAAGTTTCTACAATGCTGCTATTCGGGGGCTAGCTGGCTAGCTAGCAGTGTTGATTACGTTACGTTGCATTAAAAGAACGACAATAGCTGGCTAGCTAACCTAGAAAATTGCTCTAGACTACACAATTATCTTTGAAACAAAGACGGCTATGTAGCTAGCTATGTAGCTAGCTACGATCAAACAAATCACACCGTTGGGACTGTAATGAAATGAAATGAAAATGTGATACTACCTGTGGAGCGAAGCGGAATGCGACCGGAATGCGAAAGTTCTATTCAGTAGACGTTGGCTAGCTGTTGGCTAGCTAGGAGTGACTCCTACGTTAAGGACGACAAATAGCTGGCTAGCTAACCTCGGTAAATTAAGATAATCACTCTAAGACTACACACTCTAAACTACACAATTATCTTGGATACGAAGACAGCAAAGACAACTATGTAGCTAGCTAACACTACACTAATCAAGTCATTCAGTTGAGTGTGATAGTTACTACAGTGCTACGGTAGACGGTGAACGTTTGCTAGCTGGCTAGCTGCTGGGCAGATAGGAGGACGACGAAATACGATAATTACGCAATTATCTTTGATACAAAGACGGCTATGTAGCTAGCTAAGAAGAAATTGCTAAGATTAGACAAATCAAACCGTTGTACTATAATGAAATGTAATGAAATGTAATGAAAAGTTTCATGATCAGTATGTCATTTCAGATACGTATGGTAGCCTTACGATATCTCTCAATATTGGCCATTATTAAATGGATATTTGAGTGATATAAATAAAAGTGAACTATAACTGATGAGTGGTTTAGGTTCATTTCCCATCCTTTGTGAGCTCATTTGAGGACGCATTTGTCAATGTACTGTCAGCTGATAATGTTTGCTCTGCAAGCTAAACTGTGTTCAGTTGACTAAATATAGTGGTAAGTAGATCCAACTTTATCCCCTCTTCGATATTGTTTCTAAGAGTGTTAAATCACGATTGCTGCTGACAGACATGACAGGGTACATTTATTGATGGATCACATCAAATTGGCTAGCTAGCTAATAACAGATGATGTCATTATGGCTAGTTAACAAGCTAACTTTCAGGGGATAAACTAGATGGCTATATCCAAATATTGTTTGATTTGCTTGCCATCTATACTGGTGATGACAGTAGTCTGACTGACAACTTTACCAAGACAAGGACTTGGGACAAGGACCGATGTCAAGCTCTTTACAAAAACCTCATCTCTGATGAAGCAAGCTAAATGACACATGGTTTGCTTAGCTAGCTACATGGCAAATGGATATGCTACCCACATGTACTGTATCTGAAATGAATTGATCAATGGATGTTTACTGATCATAAAACATGCAGTTACTTGCTGTATAACTCTGATGAAAGAGATAAATGTGGAATAATCAGAAATGTGTAGTTCTGACTGCTCTTCAAGAGGTGATGACATTAAAACCAAATCATTTATCAAATGTATTTAACAATCCCTTGAAAACAGCACGTAGTTGTCAATGGTTTTAGCCCAGCTGTGGGTCTCCTTGCCCCCCAGCAGCCAAATTCTAACGCTCTGTCCTCTGATTGGCTGGAATCTGGAATACATCACATGACAGCTGCTGCGCCTGTGTCTCAAAGTCAAACATGGGAAGAGGCAGTTGCTCCTTTTCTTTTAACAAGAGCCATAAATGTGTTATGAGCGTTGAGGATGCATATTTTATTCTCCGTTTGAAGGCAAAATCTCATCACTTTGTGGTGATGGGTCTTTTTTCTTAAACAACGTTTCAAAATACGGAAATGTTCCAATTGTCCCGATCTCTTGTTTTATCTCCGCACATACGTAATGACATTGCAGGTGTTATGAAGACAGAATGAATTGGCCTTGATTTTGTAAAGCAAGTTGATGAATCAGAGCAAATTAACTATCAGCACGACTTACTCTGTCATATTACATTGATATTGCACCATAGTGTATAATACATTTTTTTTTGTTATGTGTCAATTTGTGATAGGAAACATGTCTCCCACTGTTTGAAGGCCAGACATGTTCCCTCCGATGAATGGGGTTGGTTTAATTGAAAACATAGCATCAACCTGTGGCTTGCCTCGATCAGGATTGAGAAACACATATGGTCTTTGTGCTATTGGACTTATTATGCAAACAGTATATTTTACTCTACATCACTAATACCTCCCTGAAATGACTGTTCCTTTAACCTGGGTTCTCAGAGAACAAAGGAGGGCTGAGAGTAGTGTAGAGCTGGGGATGTTGTGAATGTGACAGCCTTGTTTTTGGAAGAGGGCAGCGGCTAAACCAGGCCAACAAAGGAGAAGAGTAATGGTGTCCCATTCATCACAAACTGCCACCCGGGAACCTGGAGAGAACAGGGAAGGAGAGCAAGGGGATGGGGGCAGGGGTGGGGGCAGGCGGGGGGAACGTGGAAGGGTGAGGGGGTTGGATGGTGGAGAGGGGTGGAGGTGGGTCCAGGGCCACTGTGCCGACCTTGAGTCTGTCTGATGGAGAGGCTGGTTGGCTGAGGATAGAGGCCCCAGTGGGAGATGGGAAGGGTGATCATGGCAGCACTACCCTGGCCCCATTAGAAGAGTACACAGACACGTAAAGACACAAACACACACATACAAACACACACACACACACAAACACACGCCCACACACACATAAACACACAGACACAGACACCAGGCCTTTTAGGATGGAGCCTTTTAGGATGGAGTCATGGGATGTAGAGGTCAACCTGAAAATCAACCTCCTCCACCTCCTTCCACATACTCCCCTTTATGTACTTATGTGTATATTTATCCTCAGTCGTCACAGCGACCCTCGCCATGGGAACGGGCTGGGTGAAAAGCCTCATTTAGAATGAGAGACCGTGACATCTGCACGGTCCACCTTCAACTGCCACAGTTTACTGGAGTTTGACTTTGGCTCTGTCGAAGCAACCCCCCCCTCCCCTGTTAAGGAACTGTGAGATCCTGTATGCCTTCCAGGGCTCTTTGTGTCTGCGAGTGAGCGCTGCTTGATTAGGGGGGAGAACGTGCCGTGCATCTCGGGGACCGGTTAAACAGATATTTATGTGGTTATGAAAAGAGAGGGAGGGGGAAAAAAGATATTCACCCAAGGATTACTTGTGTGAAATAAATAATGTATTAAAACTGCGGCTTCAAAACGAACCATCTGCCTTCTTTCATGTCGTGCTGGCAAGGTGCCAGCAGCACAGAGATATCTGTAGCTGGTCGGAGGGAGAGGAGGTTAGTATTGTCTGCTAATAGGACAGACATGCCCTCTATGCCGGCCGCTGGTACAGTGTGGTCAAGGTCTGGCCATGAGGATAGATCACTGACCTTCATGGGTTAAAGGTAACTGAATGGTTATCAGACATAGAACTCGCTTGGTGCCACAAGCCAACAGGTTTAATCCTGCAGTTTGCCCCTTCTGGTTGGTTTGAGGACTGCGTCTATAACGGTCTGAAAGAGACTGTACTGTACTGCTGTATTTACGTGTTTGTCTCATGGGCATTGTGGGTAGAATCACTGGGGAAGCCAAGCCAGAACAAAGCTCTATAACCTGTTAGTTCATATGCCGTGATATATAGGCCGAAGGCAGAGAAAATAAGAAGAGTAAATTCAACCACACCATCACAAAAACGAAGAGAAACCTCTGTATGGTGAAGTCTACAAAGCATATTGCATGTAACAAACCGTTACTTGACTTACAGCATGGTCAAGAAAGTACATTTTTCTGACATTTTTGGAATACTGAACAACTGTTGATTTAGAACAACGGAGAGTTACTGCAAGTCTCAAAGAAAACAGGAGCTGCCTCCACTATTCCAGCACCATTTCAACTTCAACATTTCAACATCATCAAATCAACCTGTGCTTAGTCTTATACAGTGACAACTAAAAGATAGAAAAAATGATTTAGTTCAATCAACGTAAGCTAAATATGATGTGACTGTCCATGGTTTTGATTTGTGTGTGTCTATGTGCATGCGTTCGTGCAAGTAGAAAGAACATGTTGAGTCATCCTACTTGTAGTGAAACGCCAATGCCATCCTCCTCTCTTTCATGTTGACGAAACAGTCCAAGACTCTGTCAAACACAACACGCTTTTAGTTTTTGTTGTCCTAGGCTACCTGGCTAAAATGCTTGCTCGCTATCCTAACTTCATTTCATGAGCAACGTTAGCTAGTTAACATTAGCCTTCTACCTTCTAGCTACATATTGAACTTCCATCCTCTCAGTCCAGGATTTTATGATTGGATCAGAATCTCCATTATAATCATTGGCCAGTATGGAGAATGAAGTAAAACGACAAGTCCAAATCCCTATCTCTATCCATGACTAATTTAGGAAGGGGGCAATTTTAGCTAGATGGCTAGCTAGTCACCCGAGGACAACAACACAACAATTAAAGTTGTTTCTCTCAATTATGTATTTCTCTATGATAGGAGTGAAGCAAAATCCAAACAGTCTTCTCTTGACACTTTTTTTGGGGTGCGTCAGGACCATTCACAGTTGAGCTCACTCAGTTTAGCTCAATGCTTATTGGCCATTATTTTTTTTATTTTTTTATCAAGGTAGGCCAAAGGACAAGGTAAAAATATGTTGTTCTGCTCCTGAGCAAGGCAGTTAACCCACTGTTCCCCGGGCGCCGAAGATGCGGAAGACACATTTCAGTTGAATACATTCAGGCGGACAACTGACTAGGTATCCCCCTTTCCCTTTCCCAAATGCTCACTGGCTTCCCTTGCATTCAATGTTATGGGTGGCAAAAATGTCATACTCTTTGTGACCAGACCTGTTTTTAGATAGATACACATACAGAGAGAGAGGGGTGCTGTTTCTCTGACTAGAAAGATTTCTCCAGTAAGATAAAGTACATTCAGCCTTTTGCGAATTGAAGTAAAATTAGGACAACCCAGAGAGACGAAAGATAAATGATTTAACACCCATGAATACACGCCACTGCTGTAGGGTTGTAACGGCGTTCTTCGTTTGTTGAAAGAGAGTCGGACCGAAATGCAGCGTGTTGGTTACTCATGTTACTTTAATGAAAGAAAACGTGGTACATGAAATAACTCATACTATGAAAACAACAAACAGAACGTGAAACCTAAATACAGCCCATCTGGTGAACTACACAGAGACAGGAACAAACACCCACGAAATACCAAGCGAAACTCAGGCTGCCTAAATACGGTTCCCAATCAGAGACAACGAAAGCACCTGACTCTAATTGAGAATCGCCTCAGGCAGCCAAGCCTATACCACACCCCTAATCAGCCGCAATCCCAAATAATACAAACCCCAATACGAAACATAACATATAAACCCATGTCACACCCTGGCCTACCCAAACATATGAAAAAAACACAAAATACAATGACCAAGGCGTGACAGAACCCCCCCCCCCCCCCCTAAGGTGTGCACTCCCGGACGCACCTCAAGAGCATAGGGAGGGTCCGGGTGGGTGTCTGTCCATGGTGGCGGCTCCGGCTCGGGACGTGGACCCCACTCCATTAATGTCCTTGTTCCTCCCCTTCCTTCCATCCACCCTCTCCGCCGACCATGGCCTAATAGTCCTCACCCAGATCCCCACATAACTGAGGAGCATCTCGGGACAGAGGAGCATCTCGGGACAGAGGGGCATCTCGGGACAGAGGGGCATCTCGGGACAGAGGGGCATCTCGGGACAGAGGGGCATCTCGGGACAGAAGGGCAGCTCGGGACAGAGGGGCAGCTCGGGACAGAGGGGCAGCTCGGGACAGAGGGGCATCTCGGGACAGAGGCAGCTCGGAACTGAGGGGAAGCCCGGGACCGAGGGGATGCCCGGGACCGAGGGGATGCCCGGGACTGAGGGGAAGCCCGGGACTGAGGGGAAGCCCGGGACTGAGAGGAATCCCAGTACTGAGAGGAAGCTCAGTACTGAGATGAAGCTCAGACAGGTAGTAGGCTCCGGTAAATCCTGGCTGGCTGGCGGAACTGGAAGAGACTGGTTGTCTGGCAGATCTGGAAGAGACTGGTTGTCTGGCAGATCTGGAAGAGACTGGTTGTCTGGCAGATCTGGAAGAGACTGGTTGTCTGGCAGATCTGGAAGAGACTGGTTGTCTGGCAGATCTGGAAGAGACTGGTTGTCTGGCAGATCTGGAAGATCATGGCTGACTGGCAGATCTGGAAGATCATGGCTGACTGGCTCTTCTGGCGGATCCTGGCAGACTGGCGGCGCTGGGCAGACTGGCGGCGCTGGGCAGACAGGCGGCGCTGGGCAGACTGGAGGCGCTGGGCAGACTGGAGGCGCTGGGCAGACTGGAGGCGCTGGGCAGACTGGAGGCGCTGGGCAGACTGGAGGCGCTGGGCAGACTGGAGGCGCTGGGCAGACTGGCGACGCTGGGCAGACTGGCGACGCTGGGCAGACTGGCGACGCTAGGCAGACTGGAGGCGCTGGGCAGACTGGGAGCACTGGCGGCGCTGGGCAGACTGGAAGCACTGGCGGCGCTGGGCAGACTGGAAGCACTGGCGGCGCTGGGCAGACTCCGGCAGCGCAGGAGAGGAGACAGGCTCTGGCTGCGCTGAACAGGCGGGAGGCTCCGGCAGCGCAGGAGAGGAGACAGGCTCTGGTTGCGCTAAACAGGCGGGAGACTCCGACAGCGTAGGAGGGAAGGAAGGCTCTGGCTGTGTTGAACAAGCAGGAGGCTCCGGCAGCGCAGGAGAGGAGACAGGCTCTGGCTGCGCTGAACAGGCCGGAGACTCCAACAGCGTAGGAGGGAAGGAAGGCTCTGGCTGTGTTGAACAGGCAGGAGGCTCCGGCAGCGCAGGAGAGGAGACAGGCTCTGGCTGCGCTAAACAGGCGGGAGACTCCGGCAGCGCAGGAGAGGAGACAGGCTCTGGTTGCGCTAAACAGGCGGGAGACTCCGACAGCGTAGGAGGGAAGGAAGGCTCTGGCTGTGTTGAACAAGCAGGAGGCTCCGGCAGCGCAGGAGAGGAGACAGGCTCTGGCTGCGCTGAACAGGCGGGAGACTCCAACAGCGTAGGAGGGAAGGAAGGCTCTGGCTGTGTTGAACAGGCGAGGCGCACTGAAGGCCTGGTGCGTGGTGCTGGAACTGGTGGTATTGGATCGAGGACACGCACAGGAAGCCTGGTGCGGGGAGCTGCTACCGGAGGACTGGTGTGTGGAGGTGGCTCTGGATAGACCGGACCGTGCAGGCGCACTGGAGCTCTTGAGCACCAAGCCTGCCCAAGCTTACCTGGCTCGATGCCCACTCTAGCCCGGCCAATAGGAAGGGCTGGTATGTGCTGCACCTGGCTCTGCACCCGCGGTGAGCACAGGGAGTTTGCGCAGGTCTCCTACCTGGCATAAACATACTCCCTTCTAGCCCCTCCCCCCAATAATTTTTTGGGGCTGCTTTTCCGGCTTCCAACCGCGTCGCCGTGCTGCCTCCTCATACCTGCGCCTCTCCGCTTTAGCCGCTTCTATTTCTTCCTTGGGACGGCGATATTCTCCAGGCTGCGCCCAGGGTCCTTTACCGTCTAATATCCTCTCCCAAGACCAGAAGTCCTTATATTGCTGCTCCTCACAATTAACAGGGAGAGTAGGCTCAGGTCTGACTCCTACCTCAGCCACTCTCTCTCTGCGCTCTCCCCCGTTACTTTCGGTTTTCGCTCTGCGTCGCCGTGTTTTCCTCTTTGACTCCATTAGCCTGTAGCCCTCTTCGCACTGCTGAAGCGAATCCCAGGCGGGCTCCTGCACTCTCTCTGGGTCGGCCACCCACCTGTCGATTTCTTCCCACGTCGTATACTCCATGCCTCTACCGTCCATAACGTCCTCCTTTCGCTCCTGAAGCTGTCTACGTCGTTGCCAGTTTACACGCTGATCGGTCCGTGAGTGGTGGGTGTTTCTGTAACGGCGTTCTTCGTTTGTTGAAAGAGAGTCGGACCGAAATGCAGCGTGTTGGTTACTCATGTTACTTTAATGAAAGAAAACGTGGTACATGAAATATCTCATACTATGAAAACAACAAACAGAACGTGAAACCTAAATACAGCCTATTTTTTTTTTTTTTACTATTTATAAAAATAGTTTATTATCTTCAATACCATTCATTCTTTACAACTCATAATTTACATACATACACAAATAATGGTATTTTAAATAAACTAATTAAACTAAAACATAAACCACAAACAAAACCTCAGGGGAGCATCTTCCCTCCCCGTTACCCTACAAAATACCTCTCCCTATCTCCCCGTCCCTAATCTATCCTCTTACAAATCTAAATGACACCCAGCCCTAAACCCCCCTTCCACCTCTCCCGAGCAGCATGCTGCCCCACTTCCTCTCCTCCCTCTTCATCCTCCCCCTCAAATCTCCTTCCACCCTCCTCACTATCCCTTCCACCCCCCAATCTTTCCCTGTCTTCACCATGTTCTGCCTTGCTTCCACAGCCCCGTTTAAAGAGACTCATGAGAAGCCAGAGCAGAAACCTGTCCCTATCCGTCCCTCTCGCTCTCCCTACACCCCTCTCTAACCTGGCCCACGTCAATACAAAAATCCCCTTTACCAAACCTAACAACACCCGTGCCCTAGCCCATACTACTCCGGCAAAGGCACAGTACCAAAAGACATGGCGCACAGTCTCCTCCCTGCCACAAGAGGATCTTAGACAGGTGGGGATTGCACCAAATTATACCGGTACAAGATGGAACGTACCGGCAAACACTTATGAAGGCTCAACCAATTCAGGTCCTTGAGCCTGTTATCCAGACCCCGCGCCGGCACTCCCTCCCAGACCACTTCCGAGATGCCCACTACAGGCGCCGGACTCCTGCCTTTCTGACCTCCTCGTACAGGTGCCTGTGATCTAAACCTACTCGGGCAACTTCAACCTCAGGGTGCGCACGCAGCCACTTGGCCGCATGACCAAAGTGCCACGGCAGCTGTTCCGCCCCGAGGACCCGTGTTAGACCACACCATTATGCTTCTCGCCTGATACGAGAAAAACACCCGCAGGAGGTAACCGGACGGGTGTATCACTGGCTGAGCAAGCTCCGTTAACAAGAAGGAAACAAAAATTGAGTCCAGCTTGAGGGGGAAATGTGGTACCCCCTACCTCCCTCCCCGATGGGACAGATCATGCGTGCCCTGGCGACCCACTCGCACCTGCCACTCCACATAAACTGAAACACAAGCCTCACTAGAGGCCTCCTCAGACAAGCCGGCAATGGGTAGATGTATGCCAAATACAAAAGAGACGGCAACACATCCACCTTTAGGACCAGGACTTTGCCCATAAAAGACAAATACCTAGCTTTCCACATTGCTAGCTTCCTCTGTACCACTGCGATACGCATGTTCCAGTTTAGCGTCGCTGAGCCGGAGGTCTCAAAATGGACCCCGAGAATCCTCAGGGCCCCCTCACAGAGAGATAACCCCCCAGGCACATCCATTCTACCGCGCCATCTTCCGAAAAACTTGACTGAAGACTTTGCATGGTTCAGAACTGCTCCCGACGCTCGGGTGAAATCCCCAAAGATGGCAAGGGACCTTGTCAGGCACGAGTCCTTGCACAACAGCAAGGAAGTGTCGTCGGCGTACTGCGTCATCTTAACACGCAGCCCACCACTTCCAAGGATCAGCAAACCTTCCACCCCTGTGTCTGCCCTAATGGCAGCCCCCAGAGGCTCCATGTACAGAACGAAGAGGAGAGCCGAGAGTGGGCACCCCTGCCTGACCCCAGACGAGAGGTCAAAAACATGACCCAAGTGACTATTTACACTAACTCGGCACCCCGCTCCGACATATAATGTACGAATCCATCCTATAAACTTCTCCCCAAATCCTAATCGACCTAACACTCTGAATAAAAATGATCTATTCACGCGATCGAAGGCTTTCGCCTGATCTAGCGCTGCTACCATTAAAGGCAGACCTCTATCTTCAACCCAAGCGATGGAGTCCCTGATTAACTGTAGGTTCCATCTAATAGAGCGGCCCTCTACCCCGCACGTCTGATCCTCATGAACGACGTAGGGAAGGGCTGTGCGCAACCGGTCTGCTAAAACCTTTGCAAGTAGCTTGTAATCTACACACAGCATGGTCAACGGCCGCCAGTTGCCAAGGTCTGTTACTTCCCCCTTCTTATATAAAAGTGACAGCACACCAACAGCCATTGATCCCCCCGGGACCCCCGTCTCAAGGATGGCCTTCAAGACTTCGAGGACCACTGGTCCAAGTATACCCCAAAACTTGAGATAAAACTCAGCCGGCAGCCCATCTATCCCAGGCACCTTCCCTTTTCCCATCCTCCTAAGAGCGCTCTCAACCTCTTCTAGTGAGATCTGGGCCTCCATCACTTCTCTAATGTCCTCCGGCAACCGCCTGGACAAGTGTTCTAAAAACACATTTCCCTGCTCTACATCTATTTCCCTTTCCTTAAATAAACCTTGGAAATGATCAGTTGTCACCCTGACCATATCCTCTGGTTCTCTAACTATACTACCATTTTCTTCCCTAACACCATGCATTACCTTCCTACTCTGTCTTGCCCTAACCAACTTAAAGAACATAGCAGAACAAGTCTCATTATGTTCTAGAAAGCCACTATGCGCTCGCTCAAGGAAAGCTCGAGCCTTCCGCTCCTGCAACTCCCTGAGCTGCGCCTTTAGGGTTGCGGATCTCTCCCAGTCAAACGACCCGCCGAGGTTGCCTGCCTCGTATTCGAGTTCAATTAACCTCTGGATACGATCCACCTCCCTCCTCTCCTCCCTTTTTTTCCTCTTGCAATACCCTATTATAAAAGCCCTAATCCTCACCTTAACTAATTCCCACCACTCTAACACCCCTCGCACATGGACCGGAGGCCCTCAAGCCTCCAAAAGAAACCATAAAACCTGTCAACAAAAGCCTGCTCCTCCAGCACATCCCGATCTAGCTTCCAGTACCCTCTACCAAAGAGGCAGACTGGCGACCCCACCTGCAGGAGCACCCCGTCGTGATCCGAAAAGAAAACAGGCAACAGCCGCCCAGACAACTTACCCAAAGACCTGGGTACAAAAATATAGTCGAGCCTCCACTCAACCCCCCTGGAGTTACGCCATGTAGGACCGTCCATTTTCGGAGTAGTGTGCAGACCACCATCTACCAGACCATGGCAAGCCATTAGCCTGGCTACCCCCCCCTCTTCCTAAATCTGTATTAAAATCCCCCCCTATCACTAATTTCCTATTTGTGACACACAGGGGCGTCAGACAGTCCACCATCTCCCTCCTGTCTGCCACCACCTGTGGCCCATACACCACCACTAATCTAAATTTACAATCCCTTATCGTGACATCCACCCCTATAACCCTCCCCTGCATTACCACAAAAGAATCCTCCACTTTTACCTCCCTGTGCCCACACAAAATCCCTACCCCGATGAGTGCACCCCCAACACCCCAAACCGACTCCCCCTTGTCCCACTCCCTCTTAAACCTAATAACATCCCTCCATCCCTCAGGTGAACCTCCTGTAAAAACAAAAATCAAACCCCACACCCTCCAAATAACTAAAAACCACCCTCCTCTTAACAAAATCCCTTAAACCCCTTACATTTAAACTAACAAAAGTAAAATTAGACTCCATGAAAAATAAATACATGTAATACACTCAAATTCTAAACCCAGACAGAAAAAACAGAAAACAGGAGACTCACCCGATGCTCCCCTGCTCCATATCTACCGGTGAGAACACCATCCGTAATCCCGACATCCCCCCCTCTTCCTCCATCACACAATCCCAGGATGCAGGAATAGTGTTTGGCTCCGGGGTGCCCTGCACCCTAGGTCTACCCCCACAATCCTCCCCCTCCCCAGTGTTGCAGCTGGTTTGGATAAAAATTGGGGAGGCTGAGTCCCCAAACAAAAAACTCCCCACCTCCTCTTGTACCCAGTCCTGAGTCTTGTTATGTGTGTTCCCACCCAACAGAAGTTGAGGGCCTGGGGAAACCAGCAGCAACCCAGAGGTTTCTCCCGCCCCCATCACTCTCTTGGCCATCCCTTCCCCCTCACTGTCGGCCAATCGCCCCCTCCTCTTCATACTCTTCTTTGGTGATGGCGGCAGTGAAGAGATACCACCCTCCCCCCGCCAGCTCCTCCACCATACCCCTCATCTCTTCCACCATGGCACTTTCCCCCAGTCCACTTTCTCTTCCACCGTCTCCTTCTCCACCACTCCTCCCTCGCTTTCTTCTCTCTCATGCTCCTCCACTCGGTTGCCTTCTTCCGCCGCTTTTTCTGGTTCTCCTACTCCCGTGCCTTCCGTTTCCTTCTCTCTTCCATCCGCCGCTTCTGGCTCCTCCTCCTTCCTTGTGGCCTTCCCTCTGGACCTGAACTCTGGTCATGAGGCGTGCTTCCTTCCCCTCCTCTTCTTCCCCCATCCCCGCTCCTGCTCCCCCCAGACGCATATGACCTCTGACGGGCCGGGCACCCCTCCACAGGTGTGCTGACGAGCCACACCCATGGCACGTCTTAGGCTTGTCACAATCCCTCGCCTCGTGATCCTCAGATGCACAAAATCTGCATTTTCTTGCACTGCATGAGGCGAATATGTGACCATAGGCCATACAGCGTCTGCAAAATGGGGGCTGACGTGCATAATACAACGTCCCCCTGTCAGCCCCTAGGGAGAACATAGCAGGAGGATGGAGGTAGCCACCATGTCCCCTTGGGTCCTCTCTGAAGAGGGCCTGGAAGCCTCTCCTCCCATTCCAAAACCCAAGGGAGTCTTTGAGGTGCCTTGCTGAGGAGACGTTATCCATGTATCTCCCCAGAAAAGCCCTCACCTCTTCGTCCTTAAGGTAAGGGTTGTAAATGTTTACAGTTACAACCCTAAAGTTATTCTTCGCCAGGCTTGTTATTTCGTAGTGGCACATCGGCCTCTCACCTCCCACTGCTCTTGCCCTTCTCAGGATATCATCGTGTTTTTCCTCTGTATATAGTGCAACGTCGTATGCTCCCTCCAACGAGTTGCCTTGGAAACAAAACACGTCCTTCACCGTCAGCTTTAGAATCCCCATCAATATTATCCTTCCAAAGGATTCCCGTCCTAAAGGCTCAAACTCCTTTTCCTTCCAAGCAAACCGAATCGTGTTGGCCAGCCCAATCCCAGGGACCGACCGTGTTGATGTATTTAGCACCATCTCCGCAAGGAGAATGGCGCTCGTTCTCTTCTCTTCCAAAACAATTGAAAAGAAAAAACCAAGTGACTGAGCCTATCTGGTGACTACAACACAGAGACAGGAACAAACACCCACGAAATACCAAGCGAAACTCAGGCTGCCTAAATACGGTTCCCAATCAGAGACAACGAAAGCACCTGACTCTAATTGAGAATCGCCTCAGGCAGCCAAGCCTATACCACACCCCTAATCAGCCGCAATCCCAAATAATACAAACCCCAATACGAAACATAACATATAAACCCATGTCACACCCTGGCCTACCCAAACATATGAAAAAAACACAAAATACAATGACCAAGGCGTGACAAGGGTCCTGTTTTTCAGATTAATAAACTAGATAAATAAAGTAGATGTCATTTCTAGGCATCCCCACCTAGGTGAGGCTGTTTGTGGAAACTAATAATCATGTCCTGCAGATGAGCTGTTCAACTTCAAGCTTCTTTTTTCCCCTTCTAGATAGGAACTTTGGTGAACAGTGCTGGTGGCTTAGAACTGGATTCGTTCTCATTGTTCATATCAGTTTTATGAAATTCAGAAGGTTTGTTCTACTATTTTGATGTAAGAGCTGCTTTTTTTACTGAGCACACTCCCATGTAGATCTGTAGTGCTTTACTCGTAAACCATTCAGCATTACGTGATGATGGAAGTTATGTGGTGCCTTAAAAAAAAATCACAATTAACAAATAGGAGAGGGTCAAACACATTGTTTAGTCTACTCCTGATGTGTTGATGTGTCGGTGTTGTTCTGCCGTTGTTAATTCTGATTCGCGTTGTTAATGGTGTCGCCATGAAGAGGGAGATTCTGGGATGTCTACTGTTTTCAAATGCCCTTTGGGAGCCTTATCCTAGAATCCTGTCACGTTTGACATTTACAATCTATTGTGCACCACAAACAAAAAGGTGCAATTAAAGCACAGCAGAGAGCAGTCATCAGTGTTGCACAGCAGAGAGCAGTCATCAGTGTTGCACAGCAGAGAGCAGTCATCAGTGTTACACAGCAGAGAGCAGTCATGAGTGTTGCACAGCAGAGAGCAGTCGTCAGTGTTGCACAGCAGAGAGCAGTCGTCAGTGTTGCACAGCAGAGAGCAGTCGTCAGTGTTGCACAGCAGAGAGCAGTAGCCAGTGTTGCACAGCAGAGAGCAGTCATCAGTGTTGCACAGCAGAGAGCAGTAGCCAGTGTTGCACAGCAGAGAGCAGTCTCCAGTGTTGCACAGCAGAGAGCAGTCGTCAGTGTTGCACAGCAGAGAGCAGTCTCCAGTGTTGCACAGCAGAGAGCAGTCGTCAGTGTTGCACAGCAGAGAGCAGTCTCCAGTGTTGCACAGCAGAGAGCAGTCGTCAGTGTTGCACAGCAGAGAGCAGTCTCCAGTGTTGCACAGCAGAGAGCAGTCGTCAGTGTTGCACAGCAGAGAGCAGTCATCAGTGTTGCACAGCAGAGAGCAGTAGCCAGTGTTGCACAGCAGAGAGCAGTCTCCAGTGTTGCACAGCAGAGAGCAGTCGTCAGTGTAGCACAGCAGAGAGCAGTCATCATTGTTGCACAGCAGAGAGCAGTAGCCAGTGTTGCACAGCAGAGAGCAGTCTCCAGTGTTGCACAGCAGAGAGCAGTCGTCAGTGTTGCACAGCAGAGAGCAGTCATCATTGTTGCACAGCAGAGAGCAGTAGCCAGTATTGCACAGCAGAGAGCAGTCTCCAGTGTTGCACAGCAGAGAGCAGTAGCCAGTGTTGCACAGCAGAGAGCAGTCATCAGTGTTGCACAGCAGAGAGCAGTAGCCAGTGTTGCACAGCAGAGAGCAGTAGCCAGTGTTGCACAGCAGAGAGCAGTCTCCAGTGTTGCACAGCAGAGAGCAGTCGTCAGTGTTGCACAGCAGAGAGCAGTCGTCAGTGTTGCACAGCAGAGAGCAGTCTCCAGTGTTGCACAGCAGAGAGCAGTCGTCAGTGTTGCACAGCAGAGAGCAGTCTCCAGTGTTGCACAGCAGAGAGCAGTCTCCAGTGTTGCACAGCAGAGAGCAGTCTCCAGTGTTGCACAGCAGAGAGCAGTCGCCAGTGTTGCACAGCAGAGAGCAGTCTCCAGTGTTGCACAGCAGAGAGCAGTCTCCAGTGTTGCACAGCAGAGAGCAGTCTCCAGTGTTGCACAGCAGAGAGCAGTCGTCAGTGTTGCACAGCAGAGAGCAGTCTCCAGTGTTGCACAGCAGAGAGCAGTCGTCAGTGTTGCACAGCAGAGAGCAGTCTCCAGTGTTGCACAGCAGAGAGCAGTCGTCAGTGTTGCACAGCAGAGAGCAGTCTCCAGTGTTGCACAGCAGAGAGCAGTCGTCAGTGTTGCACAGCAGAGAGCAGTCTCCAGTGTTGCACAGCAGAGAGCAGTCTCCAGTGTTGCACAGCAGAGAGCAGTCGCCAGTGTTGCACAGCAGAGAGCAGTCTCCAGTGTTGCACAGCAGAGAGCAGTCTCCAGTGTTGCACAGCAGAGAGCAGTCTCCAGTGTTGCACAGCAGAGAGCAGTCTCCAGTGTTGCACAGCAGAGAGCAGTCGCCAGTGTTGCGCAGCAGAGAGCAGTCTCCAGTGTTGCACAGCAGAGAGCAGTCGTCAGTGTTGCACAGCAGAGAGCAGTCATCAGTGTTGCACAGCAGAGAGCAGTAGCCAGTGTTGTACAGCAGAGAGCAGTCATCAGTGTTGCACAGCAGAGAGCAGTCGTCAGTGTTGCACAGCAGAGAGCAGTCATCAGTGTTGCACAGCAGAGAGCAGTCATCAGTGTTGCACAGCAGAGAGCAGTCTCCAGTGTTGCACAGCAGAGAGCAGTCTCCAGTGTTGCACAGCAGAGAGCAGTCTCCAGTGTTGCACAGCAGAGAGCAGTAGCCAGTGTTGCACAGCAGAGAGCAGTCTCCAGTGTTGCACAGCAGAGAGCAGTCTCCAGTGTTGCACAGCAGAGAGCAGTAGCCAGTGTTGCACAGCAGAGAGCAGTCTCCAGTGTTGCACAGCAGAGAGCAGTCGTCAGTGTTGCACAGCAGAGAGCAGTCGTCAGTATTGCACAGCAGAGAGCAGTCGTCAGTGTTGCACAGCAGAGAGCAGTCTCCAGTGTTGCACAGCAGAGAGCAGTCGTCAGTGTTGCACAGCAGAGAGCAGTCTCCAGTGTTGCACAGCAGAGAGCAGTCGTCAGTGTTGCACAGCAGAGAGCAGTCTCCAGTGTTGCACAGCAGAGTCTCCAGTGTTGCACAGCAGAGAGCAGTCATCAGTGTTGCACAGCAGAGAGTAGCCAGTGTTGCAGTCTCCAGTGTTGCACAGCAGAGAGCAGTCGTCAGTGTTGCAGCAGAGAGCAGTCATCATTGTTGCAGCAGTCAGTCCAGTGTTGCACAGCAGAGAGCAGTCTCCAGTGTTGCACAGCAGAGAGCAGTCAGTCATCATTGTTGCACAGCAGAGAGCAGTAGCCAGTATTGCACAGCAGTCTCCAGTGTTGCACAGCAGAGAGCAGTAGCCAGTGTTGCACAGCAGAGAGCAGTCATCCAGTGTTGCACAGCAGAGAGCAGTAGCCAGTGTTGCACAGCAGAGAGCAGTAGCCAGTGTTGCACAGCAGAGAGCAGTCTCCAGTGTTGCACAGCAGAGAGCAGTCGTCAGTGTTGCACAGCAGAGAGCAGTCAGTGTTGCACAGCAGAGAGCAGTCTCCAGTGTTGCACAGCAGAGAGCAGTCGTCAGTGTTGCACAGCAGAGAGCAGTCTCCAGTGTTGCACAGCAGAGAGCAGTCTCCAGTGTTGCACAGCAGAGAGCAGTCTCCAGTGTTGCACAGCAGAGAGCAGTCGCCAGTGTTGCACAGCAGAGAGCAGTCTCCAGTGTTGCACAGCAGAGAGCAGTCTCCAGTGTTGCACAGCAGAGAGCAGTCTCCAGTGTTGCACAGCAGAGAGCAGTCGTCAGTGTTGCACAGCAGAGAGCAGTCTCCAGTGTTGCACAGCAGAGAGCAGTCGTCAGTGTTGCACAGCAGAGAGCAGTCTCCAGTGTTGCACAGCAGAGAGCAGTCGTCAGTGTTGCACAGCAGAGAGCAGTCTCCAGTGTTGCACAGCAGAGAGCAGTCGTCAGTGTTGCACAGCAGAGAGCAGTCTCCAGTGTTGCACAGCAGAGAGCAGTCTCCAGTGTTGCACAGCAGAGAGCAGTCGCCAGTGTTGCACAGCAGAGAGCAGTCTCCAGTGTTGCACAGCAGAGAGCAGTCTCCAGTGTTGCACAGCAGAGAGCAGTCTCCAGTGTTGCACAGCAGAGAGCAGTCTCCAGTGTTGCACAGCAGAGAGCAGTCGCCAGTGTTGCACAGCAGAGAGCAGTCTCCAGTGTTGCACAGCAGAGAGCAGTCGTCAGTGTTGCACAGCAGAGAGCAGTCATCAGTGTTGCACAGCAGAGAGCAGTAGCCAGTGTTGTACAGCAGAGAGCAGTCATCAGTGTTGCACAGCAGAGAGCAGTCGTCAGTGTTGCACAGCAGTTGTCATCAGTGTTGCACAGCAGAGAGCAGTCATCAGTGTTGCACAGCAGAGAGCAGTCTCCAGTGTTGCACAGCAGAGAGCAGTCTCCAGTGTTGCACAGCAGAGAGCAGTCTCCAGTGTTGCACAGCAGAGAGCAGTCTCCAGTGTTGCACAGCAGAGAGCAGTCTCCAGTGTTGCACAGCAGAGAGCAGTCTCCAGTGTTGCACAGCAGAGAGCAGTCTCCAGTGTTGCACAGCAGAGAGCAGTCTCCAGTGTTGCACAGCAGAGAGCAGTCTCCAGTGTTGCACAGCAGAGAGCAGTCGTCAGTGTTGCACAGCAGAGAGCAGTCTCCAGTGTTGCAGTTGCACAGCAGAGAGCAGTCTCCAGTGTTGCACAGCAGAGAGCAGTCGTCAGTGTTGCACAGCAGAGCAGTCATCAGTGTTGCACAGCAGAGAGCAGTCATCAGTGTTGCACAGCAGAGAGCAGTCTCCAGTGTTGCACAGCAGAGAGCAGTCGTCAGTGTTGCACAGCAGAGAGCAGTCTCAGTGTTGCACAGCAGAGAGCAGTCGTCAGTGTTGCACAGCAGAGAGCAGTCTCCAGTGTTGCACAGCAGAGAGCAGTCGCCAGTGTTGCACAGCAGAGAGCAGTCTCCAGTGTTGCACAGCAGAGAGCAGTCTCAGTGTTGCACAGCAGAGAGCAGTCTCCAGTGTTGCACAGCAGAGAGCAGTCTCCAGTGTTGCACAGCAGAGAGCAGTCGTCAGTGTTGCACAGCAGAGAGCAGTCTCCAGTGTTGCACAGCAGAGAGCAGTCTCCAGTGTTGCACAGCAGAGAGCAGTCTCCAGTGTTGCACAGCAGAGAGCAGTCTCCAGTGTTGCACAGCAGAGAGCAGTCTCCAGTGTTGCACAGCAGAGAGCAGTCGTCAGTGTTGCACAGCAGAGAGCAGTCTCCAGTGTTGCACAGCAGAGAGCAGTCTCCAGTGTTGCACAGCAGAGAGCAGTCTCCAGTGTTGCACAGCAGAGAGCAGTCTCCAGTGTTGCACAGCAGAGAGCAGTCTCCAGTGTTGCACAGCAGAGAGCAGTCTCCAGTGTTGCACAGCAGAGAGCAGTCTCCAGTGTTGCACAGCAGAGAGCAGTCTCCAGTGTTGCACAGCAGAGAGCAGTCTCCAGTGTTGCACAGCAGAGAGCAGTCGCCAGTGTTGCACAGCAGAGAGCAGTCATCAGTGTTGCACAGCAGAGAGCAGTAGCCAGTGTTGTACAGCAGAGAGCAGTCATCAGTGTTGCACAGCAGAGAGCAGTCGTCAGTGTTGCACAGCAGAGAGCAGTCATCAGTGTTGCACAGCAGAGAGCAGTCATCAGTGTTGCACAGCAGAGAGCAGTCTCCAGTGTTGCACAGCAGAGAGCAGTCTCCAGTGTTGCACAGCAGAGAGCAGTCTCCAGTGTTGCACAGCAGAGAGCAGTAGCCAGTGTTGCACAGCAGAGAGCAGTCTCCAGTGTTGCACAGCAGAGAGCAGTCTCCAGTGTTGCACAGCAGAGAGCAGTAGCCAGTGTTGCACAGCAGAGAGCAGTCTCCAGTGTTGCACAGCAGAGAGCAGTCGTCAGTGTTGCACAGCAGAGAGCAGTCGTCAGTATTGCACAGCAGAGAGCAGTCTCCAGTGTTGCACAGCAGCGAACAGTCGTCAGTGTTGCACAGCAGAGAGCAGTCATCAGTGTTGCACAGCAGAGAGCAGTCATCAGTGTTGCACAGCAGAGAGCAGTCTCCAGTGTTGCACAGCAGAGAGCAGTCGTCAGTGTTGCACAGCAGAGAGCAGTCGTCAGTGTTGCACAGCAGAGAGCAGTCGTCAGTGTTGCACAGCAGAGAGCAGTCTCCAGTGTTGCACAGCAGAGAGCAGTCGTCAGTGTTGCACAGCAGAGAGCAGTCGTCAGTGTTGCACAGCAGAGAGCAGTCTCCAGTGTTGCACAGCAGAGAGCAGTCTCCAGTGTTGCACAGCAGAGAGCAGTCTCCAGTGTTGCACAGCAGAGAGCAGTCTCCAGTGTTGCACAGCAGAGAGCAGTCTCCAGTGTTGCACAGCAGAGAGCAGTCGTCAGTGTTGCACAGCAGAGAGCAGTCGTCAGTGTTGCACAGCAGAGAGCAGTCTCCAGTGTTGCACAGCAGAGAGCAGTCGTCAGTGTTGCACAGCAGAGAGCAGTCGTCAGTGTTGCACAGCAGAGAGCAGTCTCCAGTGTTGCACAGCAGCGAACAGTCGTCAGTGTTGCACAGCAGAGAGCAGTCTCCAGTGTTGCACAGCAGAGAGCAGTAGCCAGTGTTGCACAGCAGAGAGCAGTCTCCAGTGTTGCACAGCAGCGAACAGTCGTCGGTGTTGCACAGCAGAGAGCAGTCTCCAGTGTTGCACAGCAGAGAGCAGTCTCCAGTGTTGCACAGCAGAGAGCAGTCGTCAGTCTTCCACAGCAGAGAGCAGTCTCCAGTGTTGCACAGCAGAGAGCAGTTGTCAGTGTTGCACAGCAGAGAGCAGTCTCCAGTGTTGCATAGCAGAGAGCAGTCGTCAGTGTTGCACAGCAGAGAGCAGTCTCCAGTGTTGCACAGCAGCGAACAGTTGTCAGTGTTGCACAGCAGAGAGCAGTCTCCAGTGTTGCACAGCAGAGAGCAGTAGCCAGTGTTGCACAGCAGAGAGCAGTCTCCAGTGTTGCACAGCAGCGAACAGTCGTCAGTGTTGCACAGCAGAGAGCAGTCTCCAGGGTTGCACAGTAGAGAGCAGTCTCCAGTGTTGCAGGCTCATCCTGACTTCTGTGGAATACAGTCAAAAATACTTGTTTCATTTTTCTGATGTGCCTGTTGGGGCAGAATAATGTGAGATTACACAGTCTGACAGATCACCATGCCATCTTTATAGATGTAGTTGAGATTGTGTCCAATGGTGACCTCCCTCCTTCTCAAGGCCTAAGGTCAGTTAAGAACCAACTACCTCTATAGAGTTCAAAATGTCTCATCCACTAGCACGACTTCCTCTCATACAAAAAATGGTAGCATTGATGAGAAATATGATGAGACATATCCTATGCACATCTCTCGTTTTAATATTTATGCGTGTTTAAATTAATTTTCAGGAATCTCATTGTCCTCCGCTTCACAAAGCAGTGTGCAGTTAACCTAACTTGGCTGTGTATATATAAGACTGTCTCTAGTGTCACTGTAGGTTGTATTTCCTTAACAAACTGCTAACAATCTCACAACATGCTGACAAGCGCTGCCTCCATGTTTCCCCCCTGGTGTGCCCCCCATAGAGATACCTGCTCTAGATACATAGATAAAGGTTGGCTCAGCAGTAGGCTGATCAACACATATCTGACAGGTCAACACACACACACACTCACACACACACATATGCAGGCATACGCACGCAAACACATGCGTGCGCACACAAACATGTTCACACACACACGTTCACATATTGACATTTGCACTCACAGTGGTAGTGCAAATAAATATACAGTGCCTTCAAAAAGCATTCACACCTCTTGACTTTTTCTACATTTTGTTGTTACAAAGTGGGATTAAACTACACAAAATACTCTGTCAAAGTTTTTTTCTTTTTAAGTTGTGAAACATAAAAACATTCATATCTTGATTAGATAAGTATTC